>NC_045705.1:63151141-63459413 GCF_009834535.1 Camelus ferus
GGGCTCAGCTGCCCACCCAACCGCCCCTTCCTCTTGCTCCACAGCACGCTGCCAGACTCTCCCCCAGACTCGGGCTCCGAGGCCTACTCCCCCCAGCAGGTGAATGGTGAGTCCAGCGGGCACTGCCCTCCCCCTCTGGGGTTTGGGCAAGTGGTTGGGGCGGCCTTATCGGGAGGGAGGGAGCGAGGGAGGGAGGGGGCCAGCAGCTGCCCAACAGGCCCAGATTATCGCTGGTCAAATACTCCCCGGCGCTGGCTATTGTTTCCCCATGGGCGGGTGGGGAGCCTGGCCCTGCCTCTGAGCAAGTGTCCCTGCCGGTGATGCCACCCGCCTGCCCGCCTGCGCCATCATGGACGCGCCCTTCAGCGGTAAGTGGACGGCTGGGGAAGGCTGGGTGCAGCCTGAGCACAGGCCTCGCTGGCCAGCCGGGCCCACCTCACCTCTGGGGGTGCTCAGGGGTGCAGCGGCCCCCAGGTGGCCAAGAGCAGAAGGAGCACGGGCAGCCGTCTCCCCATAGCTCAGAGAGGGGTCAAGAGTTCTGTTTATCTTACCAAAAACATCTCTGGAATGCCTCCTGGGGAACAAAGGGAGCTGGGGCCTCCCCCCTCAGGCTGGGGGGCTGGCCCCTGGGAGCCCCGTAGAGGGGCTGCTGGAGGGAGGAGGGCCCCCGCAGGCCTGCATTGAGGGTCCTGGGAGACTCCTTCCTGTGGTCCAGAGGAGGAGCGGGCCTGAGAGGAACTGGGAGAGAACCTTGGGATGCGGGACCTCCCCCAGGGAGCTGGGCCAGGCCCGGCCTTGGGGAAGGAGCTGGCTTGGATGGCGTGAAAGGCTGCCCACCCCCTGGACAGGGTCTGGCCTCCCTGCCTCTAGGCTGCCCAGCCCTTCTTCCACGTGGGATTGGTAGGAGGGCAGCCCCCAGGCTTGGCTCAGGATAGGGTGGGCATCAGGAGACCCTGCTCAGGGGAGAGCTGGTGCCCAAGAGTGAGTGACTGAGGTAGGTCTCTGATGTCTGCTCCCATCTCTCCCACAGACCCCCATCTCCTGCGCACCATAACCCCTGAGACCCTCTGCCACGTGGGGGTGACCTCCCGCCTGGAGCACCCGCCCCCACCTCCAGCCCACCTGCCAGGCCCCCCGCCGCCGCCACCACCACCGCCACCTCATTACCCTGTCCTGCAGCGGGACCTGTACATGAAGGCCGAACCCCCAATGCCCCCCTACGCTGCCATGGGGCAGGGGCTGGTGCCCAGCGATCTCCACCACACCCAGCAGTCCCAGATGCTGCACCAGCTGCTGCAGCAACACGGAGCCGAGTAAGAGTTGGGCAGCCTCCCTCCAGGGCAGGAAGGTGGGCTGGTGGTGGGGGGGTTGCTCAGGGCAGCAGCAGGCAGGATAGAGATGGAGATAGGGGCAGGGATGAACCCAGGAGGGGCAGAAGGCTATGAGCCCAGGAGATGGGGGTCAGCATATGCATATGTGTGTGCTCAGCAATGCATTGGGGATTTATAGCGATGGCCAAGTGCTCGTGACTACCTTATTTAATGGGCATGGCCACACCCGTTGCCCAGATAGGTAAACTGAGGTTCCCAGGGTGGGGATGGGTGGGAGGAAATGCTTACCCAGGTCATGGAGGTAGGAAGGGGCAGAGCCAGGACTTGAACTGCCCAGACATTGGTGACTTTCCAACCATCACGGAGCGCTCGGGCTCCTGAGGAGGTTCAAGGTGTAGACTCAAGCTTCCTGCTCTGACTCCAACCTGCAGAATTGTCTTTTTTGCACATTGAGATTTCATGAAAGATTTCATTCAAGGAAAGATTCCACTGCCAAAGCTTTTTGTAAACCAGGAGGGGAAGGGGTGCTGTGTAGGCCCCCAAATCTTAAGCTCCCTTCCCAAGAAACCCTCCTTCCCAGCCTTTGTGTCCCAGGCCCTCTGTGACTCGTTTCTAACGAGGCAGGCTGCTTTTCAAAGAGCCCCCCTACTATAAAGGGTGATGGTGAGAATGACACCACAGGAAAGGGACAGGCTTATTCATTCCACAAACAGTTCTGAGCTCTCTGTGTACCAGGCCAGTTACTAGGCATGATGGGGACACACAGACATGTCAGGTGTGAGTCTTGCCCTCCTGGATCCCATAGTCTGGGGGGGTAGGGAGGAGGGAGAGAAACAGAATAGTAACACAGAAAGAGGGGGACTCCCTGCAGGAGGTGTCCATGGACTGGGGGTATCCTGCTGAAACAGGGTGGAGAGGGCAGGGGGTGTCCTGCCCAGTGGGGAGGGTCTCAGGGAGAGCCAGCCCCCCATGGTGCACACCTGTGTCCCCCCCAGGCTCCCCACACACCCCTCCAAGAAGAGGAAGCACTCTGAATCACCCCCCAACACCCTCAACGCCCAGATGCTGAATGGAATGATCAAACAGGAGCCCGGAACCACGACGGCCCTGCCCGCGCACCCAGCTCGAGCCCCATCCCCACCCTGGCCTCCCCAGGGTCCACTCTCACCAGGCCCTGGCTCCTTGCCCCTCAGCATTGCCCGGGTCCAGACGCCACCTTGGCACCCACCAGGTGCACCCTCCCCAGGTACATGGCTGGCCTGCTCCACCTTTCAAGTTGGGAAGTGGGGCCTGGGGTCTAGGGCCCATGGCCTTTGCCTCTCTTCAGGTCTCCTGCAGGACAATGACAGCCTCAGTGGCTCCTACCTGGACCCCAACTATCAGTCCATCAAGTGGCAACCACATCAGCAGAACAAGTGGGCGACACTGTACGATGCCAACTACAAGGAGCTGTGAGTGATCTGGGCCACTCCCCACTGCTCCTGGTCACCCCCTGAGGGGACCCCCAGCCCTGGCATCCCAACCCTAGAGCAGGGCTGGGAGCATACAGGGTACAGGATGGTCTCGTCTCCCAGAAGAGCAGACAGGCTCAGGGCAGAGGTGGGACTGGCACTCAGGGTTCTGACTCCTGAGCCAGCCTGAGGCCTCCTTAAGAAGGTAGTGTCTGCCAGGGAAGGGCCAGTGGGGGCCAAGTCAGGGAGAAGTGGGTGGAGAGGTGTTTTTGGCTCCTCCTCCCCCTCCCTCTCCTCCCTCGGCATTCCAGGAAGGTAGCCGGAAACTGAGTGTCAGCAAGGCCCTTCCAGCAGCCCCCTCCCTGGAGGGGAGGGATGTGTGGGTGGGGGAGGACTGGATCAGAGGCTGCCCGGGCATTCCTAGCTCTCCTGCAGCACCCACCCATGTGGACTCAGCTTCCTGGGACCTGGCCAGGAGCACTCTGGGGCCACTCCCCTCACTCCCCCAGAAGGCCAGTGAGGGTTGATAGCATGGCTCACCATCAACTCATTTTGAACATCGCCAGGCCTGGGCAGGGCATCTGAGACTTGGGCCCTCTTGCAGCTGAGACCAGCCTCCTGGAGTTGGGCATCCCAGGCTATGTGGGGTGGTTAGATAGAGTTCAGGACTGGGCGGGGGGTGGGGGGAGGGTCCAGCTGATGTAGTGGCTAAAGGGTCCTTTGAGGCCATGTTAGGGAGGCAGGGGGAGGTCTGGATGTCCAGCCATATGGTCTGGTGAGGACCCCCATTCTTATTCCCACCCTTCTCAGGCCAGATCTGCCACCCCAGGTCCCACGGCAAGGAAGTTGGCAGCTGAGGCCCCCAGTGTGGCCCAGGCACTTCCTGGGTGTACTCCTGGGTCAGGCAGGTGGGTGGAGCCCGGGGAGGGAGAAGTAGCGAGCCCCAGGCCTTCCTGTAGATGTTAGCCCAGCCCAAAGGCCTTTCTGCATAAGTTTGGAAACATTCTCCCTGCCCAGTTTCCTCCAGGCAGGTCCTGGGCATCAGGGGCACTCCTTGTGGCTGGGGACCTGGGTGAGGGCGGGCCAACAGTTGCTCCCTTTTCTGCCACCTGGAGTTCCCTCCAAGGGTCCAGAATAGGAACATCTTCCCAGCAACAGATGAGTAAACCGAGGCTGAGTCTGGGCTGCCCAGAGAGCCCTTCTCCTCACTCGGGCAGACAGAGAAGTTAGAATGAGGACCTTTGGGGGCTTGAGCAAGCTGGTGGGCTGGGGCTGGGCCAGTGCAGAGCCGGCGCCTGGTTCCACCGTTTCCATGGCAACCAGCTGTCAGGCACAGTGAAGCTCCACAGACGCATCCCCTCTCACCCCATCTCCTGTGAGGGAGGGGGCTTCAGGCATCCTTCTGGGAAGGAGCCAAGTGTGGTAAGGGGCCGTCAGACCCCCTCCCTGGGAGTTCCCTGCCGTCTGGTGGTCCTCAAGGGTCTTGCCCAGCCTCCCCCATCACTGGAGCGGAGTGGTCCCAGGCATGTAGAGGAAAGAGTCTTGGCTGAGGGGTTGGCAGACCTGAGCTCAAATCTTCCTGGGGCCTCAGTTTCCATTCCTGCGAAGTAGGGGCAGCCCTGAGACATGCAAGGATGGGGGACCAGATAGGAATCGCAGGCATGTGGGAGGGCTGGGCACTGCAGGCTCACCGTAAGTGCCCTTACCTCCCCCCCAGGCCCATGCTTACCTATCGCGTGGACGCCGACAAGGGCTTCAACTTTTCGGTGGGTGACGACGCCTTCGTGTGCCAGAAGAAGAACCACTTCCAGGTGACGGTGTACATCGGCATGCTGGGTGAGCCCAAGTACGTCAAGACGCCCGAAGGCCTCAAGCCCCTGGACTGCTTCTACCTGAAGCTGCATGGAGTGAAGGCAGGTCTGGGGGCTCGGCTCGGAGCAGAGGGCAGGTGGGCAGGAAGGCTGGGGGTGCTGACAGGCCCCAAGGCCAGGTGAGTGTGATATGAGGAAACTCAGTGCTCAGTCCAGCCCCCAACTTTCCACCTTTCCTCCAGTGCCTGCCCCCGTAGTTGTCAGGCTCCTCAGCCCTCTTCTCAGGGACATTTCTTGTTTCCTTCTCTACTTTGTGACCCCAAGTCTGCATCCCCAGCCAGGACCCCTCTCCTGACCCTTCTGTCGGCCGCCTCAGCGCCACATCCCAGAATGAACTCCCTGCAAACTGACCCCTTCCCCAGCCTCCCCTCTTTGGGAATGGGGCTCCAGGGCCCACTTGCCCATCCCTCGCGATGCACTGGGCCCTGCTATCCCACCAGGAACTCCCCTTGACGGTCCCCCTTCTCCTCCCCTCTGCCTCTGCCTGGACCAAGCTGTCCCCCTCCTTGTCTGAACGTCCACAGCAGCTTCCACTCTGGCTCCCGACTCATGCTCCATGAGACTTGGGTGGGCCCAATACTCCCCACTCTTCCAAGGCCCCCAGGACCCATCTCCCTGACCCTAGCAAAGCCCTGACTTCTGAGCTGGGCCTGAAGAGGCCTTCAGGACCCCACCCTTCACCCCAGCCCCGCTGTTTGCTGTGCCCAGTCACAGCCCCTACCTCCCCTCAGGCAGCTCCCTTTCTCTGGGCTGCCCTCTGAATCCCATTCTATGCCTCCTCTCCTGGCTGACTGCTCCTTGACCTTCACCGTTCACTCTGCTGGGTCCTCAGGACACCTGCCTTGAGTCCCATCTTGATTTGAGGCCCCTCCCCTGTGACCCCCCAGCACCACTGCAATGGTGGGTGATTTTGAGTCCCTGAGCTCCTGGGGAGCTCGGCCGGAGGTGTCTCCTTCAGTGTTGTGAGCAGGGCCTGGCATTGGCAGGGCTCAGTCAGTGCTCATGGAGGGGTTGAGGGGACGTGGGTGTGGGATGGGTTCTGGGAAGTCGGTGGGTTTGGGTGTGAGCAGGTGTTTGTGGAGGCCGGTTGGGGTATGGTTTGGAGGTGGGAGGAGTGTAGGGGTGTGAACTGGGGGCGTGTGGGGGCTGTGAGGGTGACTGTGTGTGTGTGTGTGCGCGCATGCGCACGCACAGAGGTGGGGGGAGTGGTGTGGGTGTGAGTTCGTAGGGGTGCGTGGCTAGGTCAGAAAGGCACCTGAGTTTGTGGGCAGGTGAGGCTGAGGGGAGGGCAGGGCCTCTGTTTCCTCATGAGCTCCAGCTGGGCCAGGCCTGAGCCGAGAGGCAGGACCAGGTAGGGAGTCTGGGCCCTGCGGTGCCACTGGGCTCTGTTCCTCCCCCAGCTGGAGGCCCTGAACCAGTCCATCAACATCGAGCAGTCGCAGTCAGACCGAAGCAAGCGGCCCTTCAACCCCGTCACGTGAGTGTCTGCCCCGTTGGGGGTGGTACCCTGGTCCTGGCCTCAGAGCTGATGGGGGCCGGGGAAGGCATCCACAATGTCCGTCTCCCACACACTCCTGACCTCAGTGCCCACTGCCGCCTGGCTCTCCGCAGCCCCCTTTCCTGCCTCCTGAGTATCCTGCCCCTCCTCTGCAGGGTCAATTTGCCCCCTGAGCAGGTCACGAAGGTGACTGTGGGGAGGCTGCACTTCAGCGAGACCACCGCCAACAACATGCGCAAAAAGGGCAAGCCCAATCCTGACCAGAGGTGAGCAGGCTGGGCCCCTGCCCCGGAGCCCCTCCATTTCTGAGGATGAAGGGCAGGAAGATGCCACCCCATGTAGTGAGCCAGGCACAGAGTCCCACAGCCTGACCCATTTTTCAGATGATGGACCTGGGACTCAGAGCACCTAATTGACTTAAGGATGGGAGAGCAGCAGCCTGGCTTCTTAGCTGTGGGCCCTGGGGAATTACTGCCCCCTAGTGGACACTCAGGTTCCTCTTCTGTAGGATGGGGTGTTAATGCCCTCCTCCTGGAGTGCTGGGAGCCTGGGAGGAATGACCTAGTGGGAAGTTTTGTGCCCTGTACATCTGACCCAGGAGGGGTGGCAGGAGGTGGGGGCAGGTGGGGCAGGACCCTGGGCACCTCTAAGACCTCTGTGTGCCTCAGGTACTTCATGCTGGTGGTGGCCCTCCAGGCCCACGCACAGAACCAGAACTACACGCTGGCCGCCCAGATCTCAGAACGCATCATCGTTAGGGTGAGGGCCACCTCCCCCTGGGGGTTGACAGTCTTCCCCAGACCTGGGAGAAACAGCACCCAGGAGAAATATAGGGGTTCTCAGGAGTTGGGAGCTGGATTGCTGATCCCTCTGGCACTCTCTGTGTGGCCTTGGGCAAGGCTCTCACCCTCTGGGCCACAGGGTCTCCTTCACAGTAGAGTGTGGAGGTGGCCAGGACCTTGTGGCTTTCTGAGATCCCACAAGTGACTGAAAGCTGCCACAGTGGAAGGGACAGTTTAAGTTGGGCATGGTGAGGTGAGGAGCACTGCTGGGAGCTGGAGGGCTGGCTTCGGGGTTTCCACCTTTCCCAGGGTGCTGGATGGGGGGGCCCATCTCCCAGGACTGATCCAACCCCAACTTGTGTTAGGCCTCCAATCCAGGCCAGTTTGAGAGTGACAGCGACGTCCTGTGGCAGCGCGCGCAGGTGCCCGACACCGTCTTCCACCATGGCCGTGTGGGCATCAACACCGACCGGCCCGACGAGGCGCTGGTGGTGCACGGCAATGTCAAGGTCATGGGCTCGCTGATGCACCCCTCAGACCTGCGGGCCAAGGAGCACGTGCAGGAGGTGGGGGCGGGGCTCGGGAGGAGGGTTGGGGCTAGGGCGGAGACAACTGAGCTAGTCCGAGGGGCTGGTGGCAGGGATGGGCCGTGGGAGGCGGGGTTGCTCGTGTGGGCGGGCTCTGCAGGGGCGGGGCTGCAGGGGAAGGAGTTGGGGGAGGTTGGCCCTCTATCTCTGGATCACGGGACCCTAGTAGCAGGGTCTACCCTCCACAGTGCTGCCTCCACACGGGCCCAGGAGGGGAGGGGTTCAGTCTCGGCACTGGTTCCCGCGCAGGTGGACACCACGGAGCAGCTGAAGAGGATTTCGCGCATGCGGCTGGTGCACTACAGATACAAACCAGAGTTTGCTGCCACTGCCGGCATTGAGGCTGCGACACCAGAAACGGGTAAGGACCTGCCTGTGCGGACTGGGCTGGGATCTGGGAACACAGTAACCTCAGCCCTCAGTAACCCTGCCCTCGTCCCTGTCCTCTAGACAGGGTTTCCTGTCTTCTAGAAATCCTACTCTCAGGAACCCTTTCCCTTGACTCCTGGAACCCTGACCCCGGAAATCCCCGCCCTCTGGAAGACCTGCCCTTCAGACCTGGGTCCCTCACCCCTTGACACTGAAAGTCCATGAATTGTGGCCCCAGGATCCTGTTCCCTAGGTGAATCCTGCCTTTATTCACCTGGATCCCTGCCCCTTTCTCCTGGGATCCTTACCCGCAGGAATCTGTCCCTAGAACCCCCTGCTCCAGGGATCCCTGGATACCAAATCTCTAGCTCCCAGAATTTCACCCTCTCCAATTCCAGCCTCTGCTTACATTGTGATGCTGTGGGCAGCCCTCACATCCCCCCTCTCATACTTGGCTTGTCCCTCCCCAGGTGTAATCGCCCAGGAGGTGAAGGAGATCCTGCCTGAGGCTGTGAAGGACACTGGAGACGTGGTCTTTGCCAATGGGAAAACCATAGAGAACTTCCTGGTGGTGAACAAGGTCTGTGGAGTGAAGGAACTGGAGGGAGCCCAAGGGACAGAGGGGCAGGCCAGCTGGAGGGCGTTCACCCCCTCCATAGAGACTGGGGGCACTGCAGTGCAGAGGGCAGGAGCATCCCTCCCCAGTCTTCTCTCGTGCTGCTTCCAGAGCCCCCTCCCCACCCCACAGGGAGAGGTGGAGGTGGGATGTGGGGACCTGACCACTGTATGGCCATGTGAGCAAGAGCAAGAGGAACCTTGCAGAGGATCACCTTCCTCTGCTGCAATAGGAGGGTAACCATAGTTACCTCTAAGACGTTCTCATCTGGTTATCGCAAAGCTTAAACATGCAGCTTCTTGTGAAGATGATGTTTGTAACTTAACCTGGCGTAAGGCTGGGCGCCAATGAGCATGTCATATGTTTTGGCCTCTGTTGAGCAGTAGACTGCTGAAGTCTGAGACACCATGTTCATCAGAGGGAGAGATGGAGGGGGGAGACTCTGAGGGAGAACGGGTTGTGACTGCAGGTGGGAAAAGGTGCAGAGGCGGGATGCTGTTTGGAGGCAGGCAAAAGGAGCGGTAGGAACTGAGGCTGGACTGGAGGAGAGGCTGGCCTGGGTTGGAAGGCTTCCAGGTCTCCCCTCCTGCTCCCCGATGGACCAGAAGCCTGGGGCCCTCGGGGGCTGACTGTGCCCTCTACACTGGCCTATGGCCCATGGCAGGAGCGCATCTTCATGGAGAACGTGGGCGCCGTGAAGGAGCTGTGCAAGCTGACAGACAACCTGGAGACACGCATTGACGAGCTGGAGCGCTGGAGCCACAAGCTGGCCAAGCTGCGGCGCCTCGACAGCCTCAAGTCCACCGGCAGCTCGGGCGCCTTCAGGTAGGGGCGCGGGGTTGGGGAGGGCAAGACCCCTTTTCTAGAGGCACCTCTGACCCTAGCCCTCTTGCTGCAGCCACGCAGGGAGCCAGTTCAGCCGGGCAGGCAGCGTCCCCCACAAGAAGAGGCCCCCCAAGATGGCCAGCAAGGTGAGGGTGGGCAGGGATGGGGCCCAGGTTGGGCCAGGGCCTCCCCATCCTCATGGCCTCCCTTTCCAGCTTGCATTTCTCCCAGCTCACTGACTCCAAGCGCTTCCCTGCCCCTCACCTCATGACCCTCTAGCCTTCCCAGCCCCCAGTTTCTCCTTCGTCTCCCTCTCCCCCTCTGAGGGGATGAGTAGGCCTTCATACCCCACCTCTAGCAGAGCCCATGGTGGGTAAGACCATGGGCTCCATAAGCCAGACCATTTCTGCTTCTCCCCCTTTCCTCTTGGTCCTCAGTCATCATCTGTGGTCCCAGACCAGACCTGCATCAGCCAGCGCTTCCTGCAGGGAACCATCATTGCCCTGGTGGTGGTCATGGCCTTCAGGTGACTTGCCCCTAGACTCAGGTTGGCTGGCTGGGGGAGTCAGGCTGTCCCCGGGCCCAGGCCTGGGGGAAGAGGAAGGCGTGGCCTGGGAGAGCAAGTGGCTGGGGTCTTGGGGAAGGAAGGGGACAGCCTCATTCTGTCTTATTCCCCTGGGCTGGGGAGACCTACTTATAGGCATCATTTGGGAGCCCAGCCCCTGGGGCCCAAAACCACAAGCCCTGCCCTGGAGAGAAGGCGCTGGACAGCGGCTCCAGTTCTAACAGTGGCCCTTTCCTCTGGCTCCAGCGTGGTGTCCATGTCCACACTGTATGTCCTGAGCCTGCGCACTGAGGAGGACCTGGTAGAAACTGATGGGTATGTCCCGGGAGACCTGGCTGCCAGCCAAGTCACCAGGCCAGGCGGGGCTTTGGTGGGCAGCCCCGGTCAGAGGGACCCTGGCAGCTGTCTCCTCTAAAGGGGGTTCCACCTCAGGCTCTCAGCCTGCTGTGGGTCTGTGGGCCGGTTGGGAAGTTCTCCCTGGAAGGGGGATCAGCCGCTTCCCAGTCCTTGCTGAAGCCGATGTTTCTCCCTGGCCTACTCAGTGCTCCTCCAGGTAGCTGGGCCTCTGAGAGCCAGGGGGCCTCTGAAGGGCATAAGTTAGAAGAGGGGGTGGAGGAAGGAGGGCCAGGGTGGGGCCTTGGGCTCTTCTGCCCACTGTCACCCTCAGCCCTTGGGCCATGTCTGACTGTGTCTTCTCTCTCTCCTCCCGTGTGCCTGTCCTCCCCTTTTCCTCTCTGCTGC
This sequence comes from Camelus ferus, assembly GCF_009834535.1. Classification (NCBI taxonomy): domain Eukaryota; kingdom Metazoa; phylum Chordata; class Mammalia; order Artiodactyla; family Camelidae; genus Camelus; species Camelus ferus. The sequence goes on from NC_045705.1 coordinate 63,161,778, forward strand.
CCCTCAGCTCTTTTGCCGTGTCCACTTCCTGTCTTCTGGCCCTGCTCCGGCCCCAGCACCCTGGGGGGAGTGAGGCCATGTGCCCATGGTACGTGTCTGGACCAAGCCCCCTGCCTCCTGCCTCCTGCCTCCTTTCTGCTTGCGTTGTCCACCTCCTTGCGTCCCTCCTGCCTCTCCCAGACTCCCAGGCCTCCCCTCCTAGGGTCTCCCAGCCCCTCTGAGCTCAGCCCACCCTTCCCCAGCAGGTCCAGCCAGAGCTTTGGGACCACTCAGCTCCGACAGTCCCCTGTGACCACTGGGCTGCCAGGCACACAGCCCTCTTTGCTGCTGGGTGCGTGCTGGGGTGGCTTTGGAGGGATGGAATGGGGAAAGGTGGCTGTGTTTTGGTTGGGGTGCTGTGCTGTCCCCCTCCGGCTCATACAGCCTCTGGCTTCCTCAGTTACTACCGGCCTGACCAACTTGGCCCCAGCTCCAGCCCTCCGCACCCTGGACCTCTGCTCCAGCCACCCCTGCCCAGCTGTCTGCTGCTCCTCACCCAGCCCCAGCCCCACCACTGGCGCTAGTCTTGGCCCCAGCTTTAATCCTGGCCACGGTCTTAGCCCCAGTACCAGCCCCTCCGCCAACCGCTCAGGTATGGCTGACTTGGGGCCGGAGTTTGGGTTGAGGGATTTTTACATGAGTCCTGAGAAAGGCTCGTGGCCCCAGAGACTCGTTGGTGGGAGGGTCTGGTGCTCTGGAGCCCAGAATGAGGCTCTGGAGAAAAACTGAGGGCTCCCCCGAGGAAACCAAGAGATAGATGGGAGACCCCCAGAGTCCAGTGGGGCCCTAGGGACAGCTGGGCAGGAGGCATCCCATGCCCTCTTCTCAGCCTGTGCCTGGCTCTACCCACAGGCCCCAGCCAGATGGCCCTGCTGCCAGTCACCAACATCAGAGCCAAGTCCTGGGGCCTGTCAGCCAATGGCATTGGCTACTTCAAGCATCTAAAGAACTCGGACCCTGTGGCTAGTCCTGCAGTCCCCTTTCCTGGGGGCCACAGCAAAGCCAAGAACAGCCCCAGCCTCGGTCTCCATGGCCGGGGCCGCCGAGGGGCCCCCCAGCCTGGCCTGAGCCCTGCTCAGCCCACTCAGGCTCGGGGCCAGCCAGGTATCTGTCCTAACCCCGCCCTGCTCAGCCCAGCCCAGCCAGGCTCACTGGCCGGGGCCCATTTCAGCCCATCACCAGAACACCTGGGCGCAGAACTGTCAGTCGACAGATGTTCGCTGAGCATTCCTAAATCCCAGGATTCAGGCCAGGAGCCTTGTATAGATTGCCTCAATTAATCCTCACAACACTCCTGTAAGAAAGGCATTGTCTCCATTGTTTAGATGAGGAAATGGAGACTTAAGTGAAGTGATTTGTCCAGGGTTGTACAGCCTGTTGGCGGCCAGGCTGGAATTTGATCCCCAGTCTGCCTGACTCCAGGGCCTGGCTCCTTCTATATCATCACGCCAGGGCAAGGAGGGTGCTGTTCAGGGCCCCCTCAACTCTCCAAACCTCAAACCATCAGTTTTAACAAAGCTAGAGAACCCTTAATACAGAAGTTTTCAAACCAGGTTCCTCCAGAGTGCCCCAGGGGCTGCTTCAGAGGTTGAAAGGGAGGCTGAGCACCTTCCTGGCTTCAACCAGTGGCTCTGCTCTAGGTATTGGGCTTCCTCGTCAACTTTCATGTCATGGGTTTTGTGGTTTAAAGTTTAAAAAAGTTAAAAAAAAAAAAAAGCTTAGAAACTGTGGCTTGCTGAGATTGAAGTTCAAAGTGATGGGGAAACCCCAGGGGGTAGATGCGCTCCAGGCAGCCGTTTCCTGGGCCTCTGCTCTGTGGCCGGCTCTGCAAAGAGCACTGAGGGTGATGAAGGCGGATGTGCCCTGCCCACAAGCACTCACAGACATGAAAACAGCAGTGCGGTGAGGCTCTGAGGGGACACTCAAACAGCTTGGCAACTGGGGAAGGCACAGAAGCTAGGCTGAGGTGGGGAGGTGATCAGGGAGGCTTCCCTGGAGGAGGTGACACTGAAGCTGATTCTCTGAAGGACAATGGGAGTTTGGCCAGAAGAGAAGTGGGAAGGGCACTGTCTCTCTTGTCTGTATCTGATACGTGTCCTTGGCCCCATGGGACATTGTGGTTCCTGCTTGGGTCCTCAGGTGCCTCACAGAGCTGGAGATGTACCGGGTCCAGCAGATGTTCAGTGGCCACTGGCCCCAGCTTCCCCTTCCTGGGTGGGATGCTCAGGTGAAATGAAATGAATGAGAAAGCCTTGTCTCCCCCACCCCCCGTGTCACACTTCAGTCCCACTCCCACCTAGCCAGGCCATCTGTCGTGCGTTTGTTCACAGAGGGCACAAGCAGTGGTGTGCTGTAGGTGTTCTCTGGGGGCAGAAGCCCTGATTCGTGTGTGTGAATACTTCCACCATGGCTGATTGCAAGCTATCAACTTGACGTCACAGAACCCTGAGTAGGGCAGAGGTGTGTGCAATCAGGAACAAAGGCCTGAAGAACAGGCTCCAGTACACCCCTGGCATGAGATATGGAAGACCTATTCCTGCTTCTGGGTGTTCTGGTTCCATCAAGGAGAGAGACCTCAGGCTCACAGGAACTGGGTAGGCCTAGGGCTGCTGGGGAAGTTGGTGGTGTGACTCCAGCCATTGTGGGAATCTAGAAAGAATAACCTGAAACTTATTCATACTAAGGTGTGAATGACTGATCCAAGTCTGGCAAGGAAAGGTTTGGCTGCTTCTCATTTGTGTCCTGCCTTGTTACCCTCCTTCCTGCCCTAATGATCTCTCTCCTTGCAGACCCAGTGCCATCCCTGACCTCCATCCAGGTGCTGGAGAATTCAATGCCCATCACCTCCCAGTACTGCACTTCAGAGGATGCCTGCAGGTGGGCTTGGTCCCTCCCTTCACCTCTAGGACAGGTGTACTTGGGTGACATGAGCCCAGGCAGTACGGGTGTTCAGATCTTGCTCTCCTCAGGGAGGAAGTTCCCGCAAAAGGAGGGGCAGCCCCTTTCTAGGGGGCTCCACTATAGGTGGGTGATGGGGGTGGGCTGAAGTTGAAGGGGGCATCACGGGGTGGCCTTGGGTTGAGGAGCCAGCTTTGCCCTTCCAGGCCTGGAAACTTCACCTACCACATCCCTGTCAGCAGCAGCACCCCACTGCACCTCAGACTGACCTTGCAAATGAAGTAAGTGCTGGCGTGGGGGATGGAGACGCAGTGGTCCCAGACGCCCTGGGGGAGGCGGCAGAAGAGGGATGCTAGCTTTACTGCCTGCTCTGTGCTTAACTGTGTGGCCTGACAATCTCCGGGCTTCAGTTCCTCGTATGTGAAAAGGCTGCTGCCTCCCTGGGGCTGTGAAGACCATGTGGGACAGTAGGTGGGAAAGGGTTTGCAGCCGTCTAGGACCTTGACTGTTATACATCATTTTCAGTCCCTTGTTTCAGCAGGGCAAGGGCAGGAGACTGGAGGGCTGGCTGGGAGGGGGCTGGGGTGGAGGAGCTCGGAGCCCAACTTCCCTGCTAACTGGGCCTTCCCCAGCTCCTCGTCCCCCGTGTCCGTGGTGCTGTGCAGCCTGATGTCAAAGGAGGAGCCATGTGAGGAGGGGGGCTTCCCAGAGACACTCCACACCCATCAGGACACCCAGGTAGGAAGCAGTTGGGAAGCTGGGGGCCGGATAGTCCCCAGGGCTCCCTCTCCCTGGGCCCCCAAATGGGCCAGGAGAGGGAGCCGGGAGTCAGAGTGAAGGCATCTCCACAATGGACACTTTGGGGCCTGGGCCTCCGCACCCTGGGGAGGGGCGTGTGCGTGCACCTTTCACTGCTGAGCATCTCCCCTCTCTGTCCCTGCCCTGACAAAGCCCTGGGGAAGAAAACAGTCCCACAAGGCCTAATCCGGGATGAGTGCATTGGTGGAGACAGGGAGGGCATCCTGGGAGCCAGTGGCAGGGGAAAACTAACCTTGTCTGGTCTCAGGGTCAAGACAGCTGCCCCAAACAGTCACGTTTAAGAGACCTGAAGGACAATTTGGCATCAGCTGGGGAAAGAAAAGGGGACAGCGTCCCGGGAGTAGGGGAGCAGCGCATGCTGAGACCTGGTGGCCAGGGAGAGCGTGGCACACTGGCAAAGCTGGAAACATGGCGAGGGCTGTGTGCCAGGGGAGACGGGAAGGAGGCTGGACCTCAAGCTCAGGCGGAGATGGGAGGGGCGGCGGGGTTCCATCTGTGACTTTGGAGGATCTCTTGGGTGCATGGAGAGGGCTGCCTCCTGGTCTGGGAACCAAATGGCTGGGACCCTGTCACTGGCCACGTGACCTGGAATTGTGCCTCTCAGCACAAGTTAAGGCAATTTCTTCTAAACACTCATGTGTTCACTCAACAAATATTCACTGGGGCCTCCTCTGACCCAGGCCCTGTGCTGGGCCCAGCTGAAGGGAGACAGAGGTAGGGGAGAAACAGGACTTGCTTTCCAAGAACACACTGTCTAGCCAGGGAGAAAAGATGTGCCAAAAGTAGCTTGAGTAGAGGACAGAGTGGGTGAGAGTCCTACAGAGGCCCAGGCGCTGGTCTCCGCAGAGGTGAGAGCACAGGGAAGTGGAGGGAGGGCCTGGCCAGATGCACAGTACATGGAGCTTGGGCCTGAACCCACAGAAGGCGAAGCCAAGCCTCAAACTAGACACACAAGTGGCCTGCAGCCAGGCCTCATGCCACCCTGAGAGGGAGAGAGCAGGACAGACGTGGGTTTGCATCCCAGCTGTGCCACACATTGCTGTGTGATTTTAGGCAAATAACTTAGTAGTGTCCACATGTATAAGCCACCACCTCACTGGGCTGTAGTGAGGGTGGAGTTAATGAAATACTGTGATGCGCCTGAGGTAAGGCAGTAAGAGACAAATGGCTGCGGACCCCTAGGTACCTGGCACAGAGCAGACAGAGGGTGGCTGCTGTTGCTCCCCGAAGCAGGCCGTATGTGCTCTGATCTCTTCGAATTTCTGCTTCTTCCCTTTGTAAAACTTGCTACAGAGCCCAGGGCTGTGATGGCCATGGTGAGAGGGATGCTGGTCTGGATGGGGTGGGGCGCTGTCCTGACCCCTTTCCTCTCCCCAGGGCATCTCCCACCAGTGGTCAGTAACCATCCTGTCCTTCCGCGAATTCACCTACCACTTCCGGGTGGCATTGCTGGTGAGCACGGGCACCCCATCTGCCCCCAATGGTACCGTGTGGGGCTCGGAGAGGGGGGTGTTGAAGGGCATAGAGTGGGGCTTGGGGCAGTGTCAGGCAATGTCAGCACGGGGAGTGCCTGCCACCCTGCACCCCCAGAGCCACCTCACCAGTTCCCACTGCCCTTCCACCCAGGGTCAGGCCAACTGCAGCACGGAGGCCCTGGCCCAGCCGGCCACAGACTACTACTTCCACTTCTACCGCCTGTGTGACTGAGCTGCCCTCTGAGAGGCAGCACCGCCCCAGGGCCCGGGGGTCCCCCGGCGCCTCTCCCACACTGGATGCAATGGTGTTACACTGGAGCCTGCCGCCTGCCCGCACTCAGCCGTCCACTGGCACTCCCTCTGAGAGGCTGAGTCGGCTCGGCCCTCCCCGTGACTGGTGAAACTGGAAGTCCTCACACTGGAGCTGCTGTTCCTGCTGATGGCCCCCGCCTTATACCATGGAGGGAGCTGGAGAGAGACCTGCTGGGCCCAGGCCAGGCCCAATTCACATCAGTGCAGATATGGCCATTGGAGAGCTGGCTTCAGGTGCCCTGGAGGCGGGGGAAGCCTGTGATTCTGTCCAGAGCCTACCCTCCGTGCCTCCCCTTTTGAGACTGGGAGCCACCCCTCTTTTGGAGAGGACCTGCCCACCTTTGAGATCAGCAGGGCTTGGCTCGAGCCCTCAGACTTGGCTGGACCCATGAGTCAGTGGAGGGCACATGGTCCTCACCCTCCAAACTGCTCCCTGGGGAGGGCCAGGTAGTGGACTTCTTAGGGTTTGACTGTTACTGGACTTGGACTTCTAAGCTTTAAACGTGGCCCAGGAGGTCTCGGTCTCTTCCTGCTGGGAGAGCTTGGCTCAAGAGCTACCCGGGCCGCTGAAGCCAGCCCTGGATGGGCTGGTGACTAACCATGTGCCTTGTGTACACTTAGGTGCCTGGCTGAACCAGGGGGGCCAGTGGGCCAGGTAAGCCTTGGACTTTTGAACCTGGAGGATCCCGAAGGGAAGTTCCTTGTGAGCCCCCAGATGGTATTGTGGCCCTATGGCCAAGGTTCCTAGGAGCTTCCAGAGCTCACAGTGGTGTTGGTGACCCATCTTTTTCTCTGAGCAGAGGAGCAGGAATCCCTGCAAGGCAGCAGGCCGGTCTTAGCTGGTGGGTGGATACAAATTGCTTTTGCTGTTATTAATGAAGTAATTACTAAAATGCACTTAAACCAGGGCAGGAGTGAAAGGATGGAGATGGAAAGCCAGAGTGGGCCAGAACCCTGGGGGGACACTTGCAGAGGCAGGGCCTGGCTCTGATCTGTCCCCAGGAGCCTCGAGACACCCATCCCATTCCCAGCCACCGAGACTGGCCTCTCCACTCTTGTCCGTGGGTGGCCTCATCTCCCCAGATCAGGGGCTTCTGTGATGGGCTTGGACAGCCACACTGGGGTCCCATGCTCAGCAGCAGGCCCCAATTCTGCCCACTCCTCCAGGAGCAGAATGGTGGGCTTTTGTGATGGCAGAAGTCTTATCTCAAGTGCCAACATTAACCTTTCTTAGTGGATATCTGGAGCATTCAGAGGCCACATCCAGGCTCATGGAAGGAGAGTGGAAATCATTCAGCCATGTCTGCCATAGGTTCACAAGGGGAGAAGGGAATTGCCATCCTTGCCCTGTGACATTCGGCCACCTCTTTGGGAACCAGGCCTTGCTCCTCCTACCTCTCATTCTCAGCTTTGAATGGGAGGCCTTTCTGTGGGAAAGCTGAACCTTGAAGAAGCCTGGGCCCCCTTCTGCCATGGATGTCAAAGCACTTGTCCTCAGGGCGGGGAAACTGCAGGAACTGGGGGAGAGCAAGGCTGCCTGGCCTCCCAGGCCCCTCCCCAGCGTGGCTCTACGCCCTCATTCTGACATAGGAATCATATGGCTCCCATACCACGCAGCGGGCTGAGCCTTACTTAGGACTACTCTGTTCTCCTTCCTTCCATTGGGGGAAGCCTCCCTAAATGCCTTAAAGATGCCAAGCCCTGCCCCTTCTAATAGGATTCTGGGGCTTCCTCAGTGGGGGTGCATATTCTTGGACTGCATCCCCTCTGTGTTTAACTGGAAAGTGACCCTCCACTGTCTCCTGGAGCCATATGGACACAGCATCGCCCCAATCTGGTTAGCAGCTGGCTGTTTCCTTGCCTGGGGAGGGGGTCCTCAGTGCAGAGGTTGGGGCCAAGCTAGGTCTCCAAGCTGCTCAAGGTGGGGTCAACCTTGGACCAAAGTTGCCTTAAAGCCCAGTAAGGAAAAAGGGCTTTGGGGAAGGCCAGCAGGCCACCTGCTGGAGACTGAAAGCTGCCTGGCAGGTGCTGGTGAGTGGGTATCTTGGCTCCATCCTGGGGTCCAGCAGCCTATCCCTCCCTTCCTCTCTCCCCTTCGGCATTTATTCCTGTAGCCACTGGGCTAATCTCCCCTCAAGCTTCAAGCTGTACATAGGGCCTCTCAATGCATAAGTGCCCCTGCCCACATTATATCCCCCAGAAAGCCTGCGTGTGCATAGAGCGCCCCCTCCCTCCCATTTAACTCCCCGTTCCTGCCCCTGAGCTTTGACTCATATTTATCATGCACCAACTCTGACTCTGGAGTGGGCAGAGGCAAGCAGCCCCAGGCCTGCTTGCTTCCTGTCCCCTGAACTGTTCTTTTCTGAAGTAAATATACGTATATAAATAAATGTATAAATACTGCTTTGTATCTAAGCTTGCCTCCCTGTCTTTTCTTGAGATTCTTCTGATGCGAGACAAGGCTGCCTACGAGGCTAGGACCAATGGGGGCCCCTGAGCCCGAGGGATGCTTTGTACTCCATTATCTTTCTTAGCTTTGTGCCTAGCTTGGGAACAGGATACAGCAGCCCCTTCCCCTAGCCACACCCCACAGACCTACCGCTGCCCTGCCTGGGTTAAAAGTAGCCACCTTTGGGAAAAGCTGAGCCTTTTATTTAGAGGAGGGGACCAGCCCAGGGCAGACTTGACTGGTGCAGGTTTCTAGAGAAGTTTGCCCTAGAAGCAACAGAATCGGGTAGGCCCAGCCCCTTCCTATCCACAGGTGAGCCTTCAATTCCAAGGACAAGACACCCCCCGCCATTCCTCCCTCACCCCTTGCAGGTGGAGGGCAGGGCTTCCCAGCAGCAGGAACCACCTGAAAGGCAGAAGAGAAACGGGAAGGGGTGGGAAGGGGTGGGACTGGGAAAGTCGGAGGTCCCAGCCCCAGCACCACTCCCACCCCGCAGAACGGGCACCAGACAGGGCTGTCACACATCTTTATTGTGAGCAGCAGGTGGGATACTTCCAGCAAGAGTAAAAAAAAAAAAAAATTAATTTACAAAAGCAAGAATTCAGTGACGCCAAGTTGGAACCTGAAAGAGAAGGGTATGAAAATGAGACCAGTGACCCATTTCTCCATCAACTTTTCTTACTGAGACCCTATGCTCCCAGGGCAAGGGCTGACAGGTAGTCCCTGGAAGCAGAGCCACCAGAGCTGATTGATTCTCAGTGACCAATTCGGTGGCTTATCTGTGACAAAGTTTTGTTTTGTTTTTCAGTTACTTAGTCAAGATTTATTTCAAGGACTGAAAACACTGAAACAAACTCAAATGGTTCTCCTTATGGCCACCCCCGGATCCTGGTCCTGTGTTGGACCACTCTCCAGCAGTTCTCCAAGTCACTGGCGTGTGACTTGAAAGAACGCAGGTGTGTAACCACGCAATGCCTGTGCCCACAGCCCCGCATAGAACATCCCAAAGCCACAGACTGAGGCCTCGGGCAGCGTGGAGAACTCCAAACTGACAAAGTCCGTCCCACTTGGCTTAAATCCCCATTAGGGACAGGGAAAGAGGCATATGTGTCTAATATCCCTATCCATTCTGCTGAGTCTGTCTCCATTAACCAAGGGGTCACGCAGGCCTGAGGTCCCTGTTGATGTGAGTGTGGGGAGGCTTCTCTGGTGTCCCCATCGCCACCACACTTACCCTTGGGAGCTCATACGTAGATGCCAACCCAGAGCAGCAGAAAGAGGACTCCAAAGCCCATGAAGAGTGAAGCCACCAATGAGATGAGGAGCTCTTTGTAGATGTCCCGAGTGTACTTAGTGGAGGTGACCTCATATCTGGCAGGGCAATTAAGGAGAAGCCAAGAGACGGACTGTACAGGTCAGGGAACCTGGGCAGGGCATCACTGGGAGAAAAATATGGGCTAAAGGCTTTCTGAGAAGCTTGTCTGCCTCGGTGTAGCCAGGAAAAGGGGCCCAAGAGATGGCCTAGACTCTGGTTCTCCTACCACCCTTCCACCACCCATGAAGAAAATGAAGCCCAGCAGGGTTAGGTCACTTTCCCTGGGCCAGCTGTTGAGTGGCAGAGCTGGGACTTGCCCTCAGATCTGCTGACACCTGAGCACACCATTCCTTATACCATTTTTCCAACTTCAGGTCCCCCATCCCTAGCCTTCAGTCCAGGCCCTCTGCTTACTGTCCTGGAAATCTGAAGGGCAAACTGAGCTCACTTGAACTTGGAAAATAAGGCCACAACCTGACTTCGGACATCAACAGCCTTCCCTCAGACTCCTTACCTTCCCCCATCCCCACACCAGAACAAAACTGGCAGGGTACATATACCTGCCCTGGTTTCTCCTTCAGTTTCCCACATCACTAATTTTGGCTCACGGGATGCTCAGTAAAAGGATACACGAAGAACCAGGCAGTGAAAAACATGCCAATGGCCAACAGCACCACGGTCAGATGGGGAAAGACAGCCGGGTTCACTGGGCTGGTGTATCTGCTCATGGCCTCAAGCTCCTATGGGAAGGCATGAGGTCAGAGCTGTCAAAGAACCCCAAGACTTCAACCTGGAGGGACTATGGGATTATCAAGGAGTCTTGTGCTGCTGTGACTGCTAGAAGCTTATTTCGGCCTGGAAAATGTGGAAATCCTTCAGACCCACCATCAAATGATTCAGTTTGGGAATGACAACAATTACAATTATATCTTAAACTAAGGGGGCACTTTGTCTTTTCAATATGAGACAAGGAGGCTGAGACACAGAAGGTGACTGAGAGCTACAGACCAACGGTTCTTAACATTTTCTAAGGCCTCTGACCACCATGAAAAAAATGTGATGAAAGGTATGGACTCTCTGCCACGGAAAAACCACGTACAAAAAAAGTTCGCTTTATAATTTTAGGAGCTTTATGGACTCATGTCTGTAGACACCAAGCTAAGAATCCCTGCTGAAAGACAGAATCTGGACTGATACCCAGATCTCAACGTCTAATTCTGTATTCTTCTCACTACACTATTAAGGCATCTCAGAAACTACAGGAAAAAGACATAAGTTAAAATTCTGGCTCTATAGAATAGTATGTGTCTCAGTTAAGTGATTACAATAATATCTCATTCACAAAGTTGATGTATGATGTAAGAAAGATGACTAACATCATGGCATCTAACTCAATGCCTGGCATAGAGCAGTTGCTCAATAGGTGTTTGTTTCCTTCCCAAGGTTATACGGAAAATTATGAGATAATGCTTGTGAAAGAGGGCTGTTAACGTAAAGTTCTGTACAAATGTTAACTTCCATTGTCACCCACCAGCCAACGCTTCTATAATCCAGAACATAACAACTCTAGAGAAGTAAACTGACCCCATTGTTCTGAGAGACACTGGAATTCAATTCAGTAAACATTTATGCCCCCCTGAAAATGATAAAAACAATCGCTGCCATTGATTGAGCAGGCCCCGTGTTTGGCACCGGGACTACAAAGATGAATAAACCATCATTTCAGGGCTAGAGGCACGTCAGCTGGTGGTCACTAGGAGGCATGGCAGATAACAAAGAAGTCTATGACCCGTGGCAAGAGGTCTGTACATAGGTTGTGGGAGCTCCCAGGAGAGTGGACAAGTGCCCGAGACAGCTGGAAGTGCTTCACCAAGAAGGTGACGTTTACCCCAGGGCCTTGTAGGATGAGTACGAGTTCGGCAGGGGGGAGAAACTTTCCAGACAGAGACAACAGCTTGATCAAAGGTAACAGATTAAAAACTCGAAGGTATTAAAAGTGCACCCCACGCCCCTCGTCCGTATCAATAGAGAACAGAAGCCGAGTAAATCAAAACTTCAGCCTAAGAATTTCACGGCAAGGCGCTTCTCTTCCCCGCCCCTCAGCCTAAGCCAGAGGATCCAAGAGCCTCCTGTCCTCCGGACCGCGGGCGTCTGAGGCCTCTACGAGAGAAATCGGGTGTGGGACAGGCACCTAGGGGTCCCTGGAGCCCTATCCGGAACTCCCCTCAGCCCTCTCACCATTTTGCCGGGCACAAGGTAATCCGCCGCTCAGCCACCGGAACAACACGTCGGCAGGAGCAGGCGCTCTGTTCAGCCGGAAGAGGAAGTGCAGCCGCGCAAGTATAATTGTGGGGCTTGTAGTCCTCTGGTTGCCGGTGTGGCGGGATCTGGGGCCTGCGGGGCCCTTGGGTAGAGTAGGGGCAAGCGATGGAGAAGAGTACGGTCGGGTCGCTGAGCGAGTCAGTTAACCCTGGCGGGACTGTTTGCCGTGAGAGAAACTGGCCGAGGGGGCCGGGGCCTGTACTACACTTCCCAGGAGGCTGTGCGCCGCGGCAGGTCACGTGGCGCGAGCGCGGGCTTTGGAAGGCGGCGGTGCGAGAGCCTACCGGCTGCTAGTGGTGAGCGAACAGCGGGACTGAGGAGGAGTCGGCGTGAGGTCTGTCCTGGGTCTCGCGGGGGCACGCGTTAGCTGACGAGGCCTAGCACTCCAGAGGCCAGGTGAGACCCGCGGGAAGCGTCTCCGATAGCTGCGGGCCCGCTTTGCTCGGGGGACTGGGGAAGACGGGCGGCTGCCGCGCGCAGGATGGAGCGAGCGCGGGATTCGCTGGCTGGCGGTCCCGCCACTTTTCGCTGCGAGCTGGGGGCCAGTTGCTTAATGTCCGAGCCCGTTTCTTCATGTATAGAAGGAGGATAACTGCCACCTCACGGGGTCGTTGTGTATTGTGACTGAGATCCTGGAGGAGAGACATTATGTGAACTGCACTTGTTCAAATCTCTTTCCTGTCTGCCTTTGTCGGACAGTGGGAGGATATCCGGCTAACAAGGCATTGTCCCCGCGGTACACGTTCTAGCAAAGCAGCCAGCTTGAGGCACAAACCAAAAAAACGAGTGAGTTCTGGAGAGGGAACTTTTACAGAGCACCTAGTATATGTCGGGGGTTTTCAAAGTCTGTTATCTCAGTTAACCCTGGCAGTAACTCTGCAAGGCAGGCACGGTTATCATCCTGTTTGGTAGATGAGAAGACCAATCCCATATGACTCAGTACTGTCACCCACGAAGTGACTTAGTGATCTTACCCAGGTGGTAAATGCTGATGCCTAGGTTCAAGGCTGCTGTCGTTCACGGGGGAACTACAATGAGATGGACCTTGAAGAAAGGGCTGCAGGATGGTGGGAGGAGGGGCACGGCTGAGCAAAAGTGAGAAAGGGCAGGCCTTATGCCAGCCTTTCTCTTGGGTTCCCAGACTGTAAGTTGGGAACCAGAGCATGAAAGGTCTTGATGCCATGTTGAGGACTTAACTGGGAAGAGGAATGTACCAGGGTCCCTTACACTTTAGAAAGAGTCCTGTTGTGGAGGAGGGTGTAGCTCAGTGGTAGAGCGTGTGCTTAGTATGCACAAGGTCCTGGGTTCAATCCCCAGTCCCTCCATTAAATAAAATAATAAATAAATAAACATAATTACCTCCCCCATCAAAAAATAATAATAAATAGAAAGAGCCCTGTGAAGGAAGAGTGGGAACGATTAGAAGGCCTAATGTAATATTTCTTAGAGTGTTGGACACACCCCGCCAGTGGGTACATGATGACTTTAAGTGGCACCCCCAAAAGTCTTTTTTAATAGTTTTTCATGTAACACATGTTAAAATGTAACTGATACAATATAGGTATTATTGCTTAGGAGGAGTTCTCTTTTTCAAATTAGTTTTTAGAAAATGGTGTCCGTATAAAGAAAATATTAAATGAATGAAAGTACAAGTTTTAGTTGGAAGTGGCAAAAAATTGTGAGAGTGGTTTGGGCCTGACTGAAGTTTGGGAAATACTGCCCTAGGAAATACTTGGTTAAGGGGCCTGAACCACAGAAATGCAGTACTGGGCTGAGTGAGTACAGCATGCCAGGTCCCTAGATCAGGACTTGGGGTGAGGTAGGAGCTATGGAGTTCACATTTCGGACTTAGTGGTGGAAAGAAAATACAAAGGGAAAGAGTTAAAACAAAAACAACATCATGATAGAAGTAGAAACTCTTAAGCGCTAAGAGGATGTTGAAGAGAGGTGAGAGCAGTGTTGAGAAAGCCACATTACTCCCATTCAGATGTTATTTTTGCCAGTCCTTCAAAGCTGCTGTATCCTCCAGAGAAACAGAATGAAATAGGATATAGAATATGAACATAGTAAAAGAGACTTACTTTAAGGAATTGGTTCAGGTGATTGTAGTGGTTGGAAAAATCATACGACGGTGGGCAGGCTGGAAATTCAGGTAGGAGTTGATGCTGCAGTCTTGAGGCATGATTTCTGCAGTGAAACTTGTTTTTGCTCGTAAGGCCTTTCACCTGATTTGATGCGGCCCACCCACGTTATAGAGCGCACTCTCCTTTACTTAATGAAAACTAAGACAGATGTTAACCACATCTATGAAATATCTTCACAGCAACACCTGGCTTAGCGTTTGATGAAATAACTGGATTCTATGGCCTTGACGAGTTAACACACAAAACTAACCATCAGAGCTGCTAAGAGGAGTTGAGCTGAAGGAATACTTTGGGGATGTTCAATGAATGGTAAAAAGCTACGGAGGAGGAACGAATGCATTGTTCATGAATTAGCAAGAAGACAGATACTCATAAGTTTATTTTACTACTTTACACATTCAGCCATGTATTTTGGTTGTTCTATATCTGTCTCTCCTGACCTTTGTCTAACTGGGATTTGCCTGTCCTTCAGGGCCCAGTTCTGCCATTGTGATCCCTGGACTCCTCAAGCTGGCCAGGCCCTCTGGACTTGCTGATCCTAGATCTGCTGTAGCCCTTTCTTCACACTTGCCGTGTTGCTGCTGTAGCCACAGAACTTTTCAGTCCCTCAAGGACTTCAGCATTTTTATCCCACTTAGCACCCGGTTCAGTTTCTGATACTCAGGAAGCCTTAGTATTAACTGAGCGGACTTCCTTACTAGACTGTAAGTTTCTTGACGATGATAACTTGGTCTTGTTCTTCTTTAGTGCTGACTTGGTGTCCTTTTGTTGTGCTAAATTTGTTTAGCGGAAGGCAAGTGAAGTTGGTGAGATAGCACCCATTGTAACCTTTGCTTCTTTTTCATCCTTTAAGTTCCTCCTTGTCTTACTTGACTTTCTTTTTCAGCCATCCCTTTTCTGTGTTGCTATGGGGATTCAAGGACTGGCCAAACTGATTGCTGATGTGGCCCCTGGTGCCATCCGGGAGAATGACATCAAGAGCTACTTTGGCCGCAAGGTGGCCATTGATGCCTCCATGAGCATTTATCAGTTCCTGATTGCTGTTCGCCAGGGTGGGGATGTGTTGCAGAATGAGGAGGGTGAGACCACCAGTCACCTGATGGGCATGTTCTACCGCACCATCCGCATGATGGAGAACGGCATCAAGCCTGTGTATGTCTTTGATGGCAAGCCGCCGCAGCTCAAGTCAGGTGAGCTGGCCAAACGCAGCGAGCGGCGGGCTGAGGCAGAGAAGCAGCTGCAGCAGGCCCAGGCTGCCGGCGCCGAGGAGGAGGTGGAGAAGTTTACCAAGCGGCTGGTGAAGGTCACCAAGCAACACAATGATGAGTGCAAGCATCTCCTGAGCCTCATGGGCATCCCGTACCTCGACGCGCCCAGTGAGGCAGAAGCTAGCTGTGCGGCCCTGGTGAAGGCTGGCAAAGTCTACGCCGCAGCCACAGAGGACATGGATTGCCTGACCTTTGGCAGCCCTGTGCTCATGCGGCACCTGACTGCTAGCGAGGCCAAGAAGCTGCCCATCCAGGAATTCCACCTTAGCCGAATTCTGCAGGAGCTGGGCCTGAACCAGGAGCAGTTTGTGGATCTGTGCATCCTGCTGGGCAGTGACTACTGTGAGAGCATTCGGGGCATTGGGCCCAAGCGGGCGGTGGACCTCATCCAGAAGCACAAGAGCATTGAGGAGATCGTGCGTCGGCTCGACCCCAACAAGTACCCTGTGCCGGAGAATTGGCTCCACAAAGAGGCCCAGCAGCTCTTCCTTGAGCCTGAGGTGCTGGACCCAGAGTCTGTGGAGCTGAAGTGGAGCGAGCCAGATGAAGAAGAGCTTGTCAAGTTCATGTGTGGTGAAAAGCAGTTCTCTGAGGACAGAATCCGCAGTGGAGTCAGGCGGCTGAGCAAGAGCCGCCAGGGCAGCACCCAGGGCCGCCTGGATGATTTCTTCAAGGTGACCGGCTCTCTCTCTTCAGCTAAGCGCAAGGAGCCAGAACCCAAAGGATCCTCTAAGAAGAAGGCAAAGACTGGGGCAGCAGGGAAGTTCAAAAGGGGGAAATAAACAGGGTTCCCTTCATTATACCTCCTTGACCCCAGGATATCTGCCTTGCTGTACCCGCAAGAACTCGCTCTAGAGGAACCTCCGTGCGGTTGGGGGGTGCAGATTGCTTCCCAGGCACCACCCTTCTCAGTAGTGCTTTTCCCTTTGTTATTTGACCTCATGGCAGGAAGGCCAAAGGTACTTTGTTTTTTCTTTTCTTTTTTTGTTTTTGTTTTTTTGTTTTTAGCTCAGGAAAGTATGTCAGGCTCAAACCGCCTCTCAGGCAATTTAATGGACACTGAATCCATTGTTACATGAAAGCCTTAGCAGCAAGTTTTGAAGAAGGGAAAAGGAGATAAAAGGTGGAGACAAAAGACTGGAAATGATTTCCTGCCTGGCCGGCTGGTGGGCAGTAACCATGGAACCAGACTGGCTTCTCTGGCTCAGCCTTGACTGAGGGACAGCTGTCAGGAAGACTCAGCCTTAAACAGATGGGAAGAGCTACAGAGAATTCAGACAGGCAGACAGTTTGAGTCCCTGGAGATGGCAACAAGGGTTTGATTACCAGCTGTGTTTCCTGGGGTGCACAGAAACTTGAACTTGCTACATAACTCCAGTCTTTATAGTGGTTATTCAGAGGCATGAGGTGGTGGCATTCCTCTCATGGCCTCTCTGGTAATTAAGTTGAAACTTTGGCATAAGATGCTGTTTTCACGTGCAGTTTTTGTTTTAAAGGTATGAGGAGAAAAGAGTCAATAAAATTATAGAAGTAACCAGAATGTCATGTTCTTTGAGAACGTTTGAAGATCTCTTAAGTGCTCCAGGCTTCAGACAGTATAAAATGTTCTCCTTTTCACTCCAAGATAACATGCTGGAATTGCACTGTAATAACAAGTGGTCTGAGTGGCCACAAGATGGCGCCATGCTCAACAGACAGGCCAAAGCAGCTTTGGCGGTACTTCAGCCATTTAGAGGATGCTCCTAGTTTATCTTGCTGGCAAAGGAGTTTTGATAAATTGAATGGCTTTCTAGTTTTTCCATCTACTGTATGAGATAAAGAGCTCTTTTGAGAAATCCTCACAACTTCGATCAACTACTTCATAGCATCTAGTTTATAAATTATGAAAGCTGCCATTCAAAAATCACTTTCTTGTTCTTTTTGTGACATCAACTTCAGGTTGCTATTTCTCATAGAGATGGTTTTTTTTTTTTTTTTGGTACATTGAAAGTTTTATAATCCTGATGAAACTTGGTAGGGGCTGTTTGAGTTTGTAATTTTTTTTTAGCATTCCTGTCACTTAACTGCCATTTAAAGTTAACCAGGACACTTAAGCGGTCTGAAATTTGACAGCGTTTTGACAAATTAAGCAAGAAGACTAAAGACCAGTAGTTTTTCAATGGAGCAACCTATCTTTCAAGTGAAATCTTATATAGAATCTCAGGATATCAGAGCTCCTCTGGTTGATACAGGAATGGGATATAGGTCCCCCACTCCACCCCAGCAACACCTCATACTTAGGGGACTCTGAAAACCACTGTAGACAGAAAGTCCTCCCCTGAGGGCAGGGATCTATTTGTTCACTGCTATCTAACAATTGACAACATGAAACCAGTTCTCCCAGATTGAGCCAAGCCACTCAACTAATTTGAGCTCTGTTTTCTTAATTCTAAGCCTGCAGTAATGGTGATGGGGGCCAGAGGTAAGTTTTCTTAGGACTTACTGCCTCAGTGCAGTAGTTCTAGTTAAGGGCTTGTTCCCTATGGTAGCAGGTAGAGTGGTTTGTTTTCCTTGTTTTTTGAAGTTGAGTTGCCATATCTTTTCTAGGAGTTATTAACTACTGCACACTGCAAGGGAAATCAGTCCTACAGATTTTATTTATCATGTTCTAATACTCTTGCTCAAAGAAGAGTGCTGTTCTAGTAGGGTATAAGTTAAAAGGGCTTTGATTGACAGCCTGGCTCTGAGGTACTGTGCCTGCAAAGAAAGATTTAGGCAAAAAGGAAACCTATGGAGACTACTAGCACTAAGACTAGGTATGAATTTAAAAGGTGAGGGCATTGCTTTATGACAGGAAGAAACAATGCTTAAAACCTGGCTAGTGTACATAGACAATCTAGCATTTGAACATATGGGTGTCAAGGAAAGGGCTAGGCTTTTCCTTGCCATAGTCCACCTGTGCCTTGATGTTTTCCAGAGGGTCCTGATGATCCTCTGTCTGCACAAGGGGTTTACAAAGGGGAGTCTATATGAGGACTTACGTTCGGGAAGAAGTTCGAGCCATAGAGGTAGACAGTAACTTAGAGCGGAGGTACAGGGGGTCCTGTCAACAGGTCCGGAGAACATTATGGATTATAAGCGAATAGCCTTCATTTGGTCAAAATTAACTTTATTTCTTAGTTTTACTTCATTGGGATGTGGTAATCAAGTTGCCACATACAAAGAGGATACTGATAGTGGATCTAATTTAAATGCCTATGGCAAAGTGGTAGGAACATGAAAGGAACAAAGATGGAGTTTTTAAAAAAGTGAGTTCAAATGTTAGTTCTGCCACTGTCTGTTACCTGAGGCGACTTAATCTCTCAAATCTTTTTTTCTCATGCCAGTTTGGATTTGAGGTAACAGCCTGAGCTTTTTGTCACTGGTCTGTCCTTTTGTGGCTGTGTGAGACCACACTGGTCTGGGCTGAGTAGAGAAGACCACAGTAGTTGAGGGGCTTTGAGGACCTGGACTTGGCTCTATAAGCCTCACTAGCTTTGCTCAGATTGGGCAGCCTGGGCCTAAAGCAAGATGGCTGGATATGCTGGGATCAGCACTTGTTTCTGGAGTGTTTCTGCTTCTAATTTTTCCACCCAGAATGTTTAAAAACAGGTCCTGCCCCAAATGTGTAACTCATTCTCCCCCACGTGTATGTGTTTTAATCTTGGTTTTGACAATCTCTAATCACAATAGCCCTTCCATAGGGGGGACCCCCACCCCAACATGCCTTAGGACCTTCATCTCCCTAATTTCCATCCTCTGCCAAAACTAAATGTGAACTTTCCCAGTGCTGTTTTTCCTTCCAGTTTGACGTTCTCTCTTACCAGTGTCCAAAATGCTCAATATGCTTAGACTAGATGCTGTTGAACAGGTGGATAATCCCCTCTCCTGAACTGGAAGGCAGTGGGTGTGAGGAGGGAAGAGAATGTGGCTGTTGATAAGCCCTAGCAGTTAAGGCAAGACCTCCATGGCACATTCCTATGATCACTTTGTAGAGGTGAGTTAAAGTGTTTCTTTTAAAAACCAGATTTAGAAATTTCAGTATTAAACTGATAAACTTTTAAGAGATTCTTCTTAGTTCCTACTTGGTCTCCAGAAGAGAAAGATACTTGAACAGGGTTGCCAGAGCTGTGCCATGCTGAATGACAGCAATGATGATCACTAACTTCTGTGTTTCTATCTTCCTATTTCTGGTTAGAACTATGACACTGCTCCTGCTCACAAGTAGTGCTATAATGTAATTTGGGTTATAGAAAATTTCTTAGCCCTTATGTTCCTTATGACTGAAACTTGTGTCTTCCTCATGACTGGTAATTAACTATGGCCCACCTGTGCTGATTGCTATTTTATAAAACTTGGAATTACAGGTAGGGGAGTAAAGAGAAACCACGGGGAGCCTCTGTTTGTTTCTATGGGAGTGATGACTTAAGTGCCCTGTCTGCTCACTTATGGAGCAAGAAGCAGATTCCTTTTCCTAGGAGTGTTCCTTGGGTGGTGGTTACAAGAGGTGAATCAAAAACTGAAAGGATTTTAGTGGTCAGCAACTCTCTCTGCAGGCTGTTTTGGCAAGACCTGGGACCTCATGCTCCCTTGGTACCCTGGAGGGAACATGAGACCAAATTCAGTAGTGACAGGATCCTTCAGGGCCAGCTGCCTCCAATACCACAGTCCTGGCCTTTGCTCTCCCCACTTCTAAAAGTGGAAGATTTGCTTCTCAAGGCAGACATAGGTCACACCTAGTCCTGGAGTGAGCTGAGCTCCCAGGCACTGTGTTATGCCAGGCCTCAGAATTCTAAGTACTGACGCTTCCTGTCTAAATCTTGCTCAAAAAGTTTAGCGGCTGTCTTCCTCCAGCCTGCAAACCTCAGGTTTGTAAGTGAGGGTAGAGAAGGCACTGAGAAGTCAACCAAGGGGATGAGCACACCCCTTTCCTGGGTGGGATTTTAGTGTTAAATCTCTTCCTGATTCCTGGGCTCAGTAGACTGCTCCCCTCCCCTACCACCATTTTAACACCCTCTGGACTCCCTCTTGCACAACAACCACCTGCATCTGCCAACTGAAAAAGGAAACAAAACTCTCACATCCCTGTGCCAACAGCCACATCCCTCCTTCGAGGGCGCTTGCATGTTCCCTCTACCCCTCTTTGGGTCTCAGATCTGTGCCTAGAAGATAAAGGGGAAGGGTTTGAGCCAGAGTCTTTATCTCCTCAAACCCACCCCACCCACCCACCCACCCACACCCTGAATGTTAGGATTGTAGTGGCATTGTCTCCAAGCTCCCCTCTGCTTTGGCTCCAGAGGCTCTTCTTCCAGATGGGAGGCTGTTTTTATTGGTGAAGATAGGCATCTAGCCAGATCTGCCCATAGTCCTTCAGTGAGCTGTGGGGGCAAGATGGGAGCAAGCAGTGAGGGAGACAGGGCGAAGCCTACAAACCAAGCTACCCACCAGAAAGGTAGCAGTGTGGTTCTTAGAGAGGTATGGAGGCTGCTCTCCCTGGTGTAAGGCCCCCTTCACTTCTGAGAAAGACCTTGGGCCATGGCACTGAGAGCAAAGGCCTGAACTGGCCACAAGGCCAGTAGAGCGCCCTGCCCTTACCTTGGTGCCCTCCATTCCCAACAACCAAGGAAACCTGCTTGTTGCTCCCACCCCGCACTTCACCACTGCTCCCACTGCCCTGCCCTCTCCCTGCCCTCCCAGCCCTCTTCCCAGGTTCAGATACTCACTGGATAATGTCAGCGAAGGCTGAGAGCAGGGGCTTGGACTGGTACTCTATGCCATGCTTGGCACACAGAGACTTCACCAGGGGAGCCACTTTGTGGTAATTGTGTCGAGGCATCATGGGAAAAAGACTTCAGGGAGAACAAGGAACAGTCAAGTGTCTCCGACTCCCCTGCTCCCCCTGTTCCCCTCCTACATGGACCCTCCCCAGGTCCCTGCCTCCCAGGCCTCCTTACTCACTGGTGCTCAATCTGGAAGTTGAGGTGGCCAGTGAACCAGTCATTGAAGGCTGACTTGTGGACATTGCATGTTGCCTGGATCTGGAGCAAAAGGTTAGTGGGAGCAGGGCTCTGGGACCGGATGGAAGGGCCAGCCCAAGCCCAGCCTTCTCCAGGCAAAGCTGGACTGTCCTTGGTCCTCTTCTCCACATGGTGGCAGGAGAGA
This sequence comes from Camelus ferus, assembly GCF_009834535.1. Taxonomy (NCBI): domain Eukaryota; kingdom Metazoa; phylum Chordata; class Mammalia; order Artiodactyla; family Camelidae; genus Camelus; species Camelus ferus. Next base: position 63,182,999 of record NC_045705.1, read on the forward strand.
AGTTTCAAGCCAATGAGGCAGGGTTTGGGAACTTCTGTTGTTACTGCCCCCTACTCTCTACCCTGCATCTGTGCACACCCACCCTTTTAATTAGTTGTGTTACGCCCAGGTATTCCAAGTGACTGTCCCTCACCTGAGTGGAGACCCAGTCCACATTCTGGTCGTGATCCATATGCATGGGGATATGGTTCATCTGTGTCACCCACACAAACCAGTTGCTTTCCAGGAGCCTGGTGGATATGGCACACACATGAAACCACTACAAGCAGAGCTCAGATTCTTACCCTCCCTCAGCCAGGCCACCCTTCTGAGCCAACACCTGAAACAGCTCCTGCTGTCTGAAGCCCCAGCACAGCCCCCAGACCAGACTGGTTACTCCCAAACATCTGCTTCTCTGCGCCAGTCCCTCCTCCCCTATCAAACACTACCTGACAATGAAGAAAAGGCCCAGGAAGCCTTTCAGTCCCAGCAGTGGCACATAAGTGAGGAAAACGCGGGCGTAGAAGGAGGTCATCCAGGCCAGGTCCTGCAGTGAGAGGCAGAGAGCACTGCGACTGGCACACAGCACCTCCTCTCACGGCACCTACTTCTTCGCATGGTGCAGCCCTTCTCCCAGGTCCTCAGAATGGAGCAGTCAACGGCAGCCTCTCTCAGCTGCCCAGTCCTGCACCATCCGGGGCCACTGTGCCTTCCTTCTATTCCTAGTGGTGTCCCCCAGCCCTCCTTGCCTGTTTCCTTCACAGTTGTCAGGTCGCCCTGCCTCCAGTTCCTCTCAACCCATCTCCGTCCTTCATCCCTTCATCATGCTGCCAAATGAATCTTCCAGGACCATGGCTCAGTCTGTGCCAGTGCCCTGGTCAAATCTCCAATCAGTTTTCTGCACCACACTCCTCCCCTGACAACCAAGTCCTCCACAACATGTCTAGTGGCCATTTGCCCCTTAAGTCCCAGCTTCTCTGCTCAGAGTCCATCCCCATTCCTCCACCTCTGCCTGTCCTCCAAGTCTGGCTAGAAAAGTGACTTCACAAAGTCTTTTCTGATGCCTGCCATCCAGCCAGATGCAGTCAGGTCCCTTTTGGAACCCCAGAACATTCTGCCTGTACCTCTTCTCTGGTGTCAACTACATCCTGCTTCATCAGAAGTTTCCTGAGAGTAGGTGCCATCTCTTATTCATCTTCCCCCTCCCCAGCCTAGCCCCTGGCTTTATTAAGTCCAGTACAATAACCTCAGGAGATACTGACTTAGTGAAATAGGGCATTAGGAGCCAGGCTGCCTGCTGAGCCCAAATCCCTCACCCAGAGAGAAGGAGCGTCTATACCTGGCTCTACTTTGCTCTAAATTAAGCCTGGAGAAAAATCTCGGTGGGATTTCCCCCGGGGACCCCCTTTCCCATCCCTCAGGGTACTGGAGACAAAGGATGTGGGATTTTAGAGCCATGGATACTTACCACCCACTTCTTCCTCTTGAAAACAAAATAGAAAACATACCACTGGAAGAAGAAAGGCACCAAGGCTGGGGGCCCAACTAGGAATGAAATGGAGACAAGGGAGGAGGTGTGAGCAGCATGAGGGTCATTTAAGGGCCAGCTGGTGCTGGACAGATGGCTTCCAGCACGGGCTGCCCCCTCTGCCATCTCCTCCTATTGCCCTCTAGCTGCCTTGCACTCCTCAGTCCAACAGGACTGACAGCACGGAAGGCGGGCATGAAGGCAAGCTTGAAGAAAGCAAAGTCTCCCAAGAGGATGCCAGCCCAGGGGTTGGGGGGCAGCCTGGCATTTTCAGTGGAAGAGGACAGTTGGGGAAACAAGCTCCACCAGTGGAAAGTGCTCTGCTCCCATGCCTTTAACTTTTTTTTTTAAATTATTTTTTGGGGGGAGGTAGTGGTAATTAGGTTTATTTATTTAATGGAGGTGCTAGAGATCAAACCTGGGACCTTGTGCATGCTAAGCATGCACTCTATCACTGAGCTATACCCTCCCCCTTCCCCTGCCTTTAAAAAGGCACTGCTGATACTCCCAGAGTTGCCCTGTCCAAACATTTCTGTTCCACCCTTCTATCCCATCCCACTTTCTCCAGTAGGGATGGTTGGTAATAGGCAGTTAAGATAAATTCCTCCTTTCCTTTTCAAAATGTGAATTTTTAAAGGAGCTTAAGAAATTTTGAGGCATTATAGAGCAGACTTTTAAAGCAGGGAATTTATAGCAGTCTTCAGAAAGAGCTTAAGACAACCACCGAAGTGTTTTCTCCTCCTCAGCTCCCTCTTTGGGTCCTCCCATAGCTAGCCTGCCTTTGTTCCCCTGGGGGTTAGACTGTGCCCCACTGAGTCACCTTGGCCCTGGTCTCTGTCTAACAAAGTTTAAAGTGAGGTCTTAGATTTAATTGGGATGGCCTCCTACCACTCAGTTCTCTTGTAGATGCCAGGGTGGGGCCGGAGAAGCTAGTTTGTCCCCCATACAAGTGACCTTTGACCAAACATTAGCCTAACTCTTGATTTTGCTCCTTGAGAAGGTAGCTGCTCCTTTGCAGGGTCCCTGTTAGAGGTGGAGAACTTCCTCCGGCCTTCACTTCAAATACCATGATCCCTGGAGAGCCATTTCTTCCTCACACCCCTTCAGCAGCCCCTGCCAAGGCAGCCCGGCATGTTGGATGAGGACACTCACTCAGGAAAAAGTATTTGTGCTGGTGGTTGTATGGCATGTACTTTTTCTTCTGTTTCCCAAGCTGTGAAGCAAAGCAAACAAAAGTCAGCACTTACAGACCAGTCACTCATGCCTCTCCCCTTGTGACCTCGGCTTTCTCCCCTTAGGTGCTGACGCCTACTGCAGGGGTGTTGGTGTCATTGGAAGGTGTTGGCTTGTTGGTGTCATTGGAAGGCTCCAATAGGCCCAGCCTTACCTCCAGCACCTGGCACATGAGGCCCGGGCTGCCATTTGCCAAATGCACCACACCATGGCAGGGGCCTGCACCCACACAAGGCGGGAGCACAACAGTCTGTGGGTCCTCAGGAATCCTTGTGCTCGTCCAGAGACACCCATCAGGTTTCCAGCCCCCTCCCCCTTCCTTTCTCCATCTGCTACTTTTTTTGACATCAGGGTCTCTACAACCATTTTTACCCCTATACTGGCCAGTATTCCTCTACATCCAGCCCCTGATCTTCTCCAAAGTCTTTTAGTCTCTTCAAATGTCAGCATGAACCTTTTAAAATCCCTTGAAAGCTAATCAATGTTTGGCAAATATTTGGGGAAAGAACAACTTGGCAATCTGAAGGTTCTGGCAAGGTCTTCCCTTGGTGGTGGTGATTTTGTAAGCTGAGCTGCTGTAGAGGCAGGCTGGGGCCACCAGGTCAGCCAGTCAGCCTGGAACCCCTGGTGTGAGTACACAGAACCATGACAGCAAAGCTCTGTGGTCTCATTTGATGGCTCCTTCTGCTCCTTATGCCCCGGTTGGTTCTGGTGACCAGGTGACCACAGAGCACAGGAGGAACTCTACCCCAGAGTAGAATGCTGGCTCATCCTTTTTTCAAGATTCCGCTCTCTGTTCTGACAGGTCATTTATTGAGCCCGTATTCTGTGCAAGCTACTTCTGCTAAATGAAGCATTCTTTCTACATTAACTGATTCATAGCACAAATATTTATTGAACATCTGCTAAGTGTGGGGCACTGTTCTAGGTATGAGGATACACAGAGGTGAAAAACACAAAATTCCTACCCTTGTGGAGCTTATAATCTGAGGAGAGGAAGCTGGTGATAAATTTGTAAACAGAGCTCAAAGTAATTACAGATTAAAAACGGGAAAGTATGATAGAAAGTGAGGGAGGGTAGTCACATATGGCTTCCCTGGGGTCCTGACATGGGAGCTGACCTGAATGATGAAAAGAAGCCAGCAGAGTAGACACTGGGGGTAAGAGCAGTTAAAGCAGGGTAAACAAAGGTTTGGGATGTTCAAGGAATGGAAAGACCAGTAAGGCTGGGAATATAGGCAATGGGAGAATGGTTGATACAGCCAGAAAACTAAGGACGGCCAAATCATGTTGGGCCTTAAGAAGCCCTGGTAAGGCTATGTAAGGAGTTTATTCCAATGATAGGAAACCCTGGAGGCCTTTCAACAGGTGTGGCATTACCTGCTTTGTGCTTTAAAGGCTCACTCTGGCTAGTGGTGGGGAAAATGAACTGTGAGGGGCAGGTATAGTGGAAGGAAGACCAGTGAGGAGTTTGGAACAACAATCCAGACCTGAGACGGACCAGACCTGGGGATGGGAGGCAGGGGAGATGTATAAGTCAATGGATTGGGATATGCTTTGGAGGCAGCAAGGCTTGCTGATGAACTGGAGATGGGGGTGAAGTTCATCCCCATGCAACATTAACCGAGAGGAGGAGGCCAGTAGAGAACATCTGTCTTATTTGGTGGGTAGGTGAGCAGAACTCCAGCCTCCTTTCGAGACTGTTATGGAAGGGAGCCTTGACCACTGGCTGCCTCCTTGAATGGCAGTCAAATGCCATTATGATCCTAATAACTGCCCCACTGTTTCAACTCTCAGAGGCCAGGAAGGTTGTATTTAGGGTGAAGTGTCCCCTACACTTGTTCTCCAGGAGAGTTGGGAAACACTGAGGTGGATGCTACTGGGTCGGTCAGCCCAGGGATCAACACTCAGACCGGACCCAGCAAGGCGGAACCAAGCACCAAGCAGCCTGTAGCCCTATTTACTAACAGACTAGCCTATCCTCAGTCTCATAACTAGATGCCCACCCCCCTAAAGTTATTTTGGTCCCAGATCATTCTCTATTTTTAGTGTCCACAGATGGGAGTTTCCTGAAAACCCCAGTACCAAAAAGCAACAGAGGCAGTGGTGTGAGAAGGTTGTCTTCCACTTAAGACTCCCATCTTTTTCTTTAATCCTCTATAGTGTGACAACAGAAAAGAGCCCCGTGCTCTGCCCAATAAATAACCCACACTACCCTCCAAGGAGCCACCAAAGGGCCGGTTCATCATCTGCAGTGTTGGACATACAGCAAACCAACTAAATCCCTTTTTAGGAAGTGGGAAAATTAAGACCTTGTGGCCAGGTGAGGAGGCACAAGCCTCAAGTTAAGGGCTGCTGATGCTGGGACAGCCAGAGCTGCCAAAGCCTTTCCACAGAGTTCTTCTTATGGCTAGAGAGGAGAAGAGAGCCAGGCTATCTTGAACTCATGCCTAGAACTGAAATGTAGTTGATGACAGTTTAACTCTTGGCATGCTGAAATGTCATAAAGTTGGGGAGGAGGGCCTGGCAGAACTCTGACTACAGCCTAGAGCCTTGGGACGAGCTTTTAAATTAACTTTTCAAAGAACTCCACTGGTCATCCACAGCCTTCCATTGCCTTATGCTCACTCAGGGTTCACCAGATCTCCATCCACCCCCAGGCATTCATCCTTTAGCAGCTGCATTATGATTTTTGTTCACAACCTTAGATGACAACTCAAATTCAGTGCTGACCACCCAGGAAGTCAGACTAGGATTAGGCAGGTGGGAAGAATTACTCAGTGAATGAACATCCTAGGTAATGGATGTCAGAGAAGAGTAAGACAGTGTAGCTATTTGTGGGGAAGACATGGTCGGATGTCAGTGTAAGACAGAGGAATACAAAGAGCGGGGGGTTGACTGCTTGGGGTAGGAATGTCTAAAAAAAGTATCTGCAAGGAGGGCCACCCATCACCTTCAAGCCTGAGCAGGGTTTGCCCAACAATCTTGTCAACCTTTGGATCCTTAGCAGCATGCGGTACCCTTCTGCAATAACTGTCTGCTGGCTTGAACTCACTAGGGATGGCAAGTAACACTGTTCTGGGCAGCCCGTTGACTGCCTGTTGCCTCCCATAACTTCCAAATAGCCAGCCAGCCCAGCCCACAGTGTCTTATCCACACTGACAGCATTGTGAACACTTCCCCCCAAGCCCTCTGTGCCAGCTGGTCCCTATTCTCCAAGACCTTCGATGATACCTCTGCTCACCTCTACAGAGAGGATCTTCCCCAAGGAAAAGAAGATGGGGTGCATGTTGATGTCTGGGTCTTTGCGGAAGCAGTTGGGCTTGGCATGGTGCTGGAAGTGTAGGTGGTTCCACCAACTGGCAGGGACCCCCTATGGAAAAGCAGGGACTTGAGTATGAAAGCCTGGTGTCCCTCTTCCTCGGCGCAGCCCCTCATTGACTGGAGTTTCAGAGAGCCCCTCCCCGTCCCATTGACCTTCAGGTGGCCAATCACGAAATGATGTAGCAGGTGGTTCCACATAGAGCTGCTGAAGACGGATAGGTGTCCGAAGTCATGCTGCAGCCAGCCAGCCTGGACCTGGGCGAGAAAGGTTAGTGCTGAGAGCGGCCCACCAGTCCAGCATCCCTCTTACTGACCTCAGCTGCTCAGCCTCTCCCTCTTCTTTCATCTACCTAGGCCTGTGCTAGCTGCAGTACCCTAACTGAGCACATCAGGAAAGGATTCAGGAAGCCTGGGTCTAACTAACTCACATGAGAACCAGGGCAAATCTATCCCTTCCCTTTTCTTCAGTGTCCCCAGCCCTGGAGTTCTGCAACTTACGATGGACTGAACATCCAGACTACAGAAAACAGGGACAAACTCAAGCAAGTAGAAAGCTTAGCGAATGGATTTTGACAGCCAGGTATTAGGACCCACGCATTATTGGCATGTTGGGCTGTGTTGTGGTGGGGAGGAAGCCAGGCTTTGCTGAGAAACCAGAATCTTGGTTCTTGGCACACCTGGACTGTGGCAGAATCTGAACATGAAGTTTCACAAGAGAAATTCCACAGGAAGAAGGGGACCCTGGAGGAGCAGCTAGAGAGGCAGTGAGAGAAATGAATCACATGTAGTGATGATGAGCAGGTAAAAGCCACAGACAAAGGAATGTGTTCTCTTTCTGCACCAACTCTCCCACATGCCCTCAGCTCTGCCCTGGTCAGAGGGTTCCTTGGCCTCCTGAAAGGTACAAAGAACTTTCCCCACAGATGCTGAGCATAGCTGTGCTCTTGAAAAGCCCAGGGCTCTCACTTGAACTGTGGTGAGCAGCACTGTACAGAGGAGGAGGGGCATGAAGGATGTCCCAAAGATCCAAAGAGTGAGCCAGGCAACGACATCCAGTAGCAGGATGTGTAGCAGGTGTAGCAGGAAGAAGACATGGTTGGCCTTCATGAGCCCCATTTGCTCCACTGTGGCCCGCAGCTCCCGGAACTCATCAGTCAGCTCTTTCTGTAGAAGAGTGGAGAGGGAGGGGGTGTTATTCTTCCCTGATGCAACCCAACCCTGCTGGAGACAAGGACTCTTTTAAGCTCAAAGACCTCCCACCAAGGTAGCTGTGGGGAGCCCACAGTCCTAGGTAAAGATACCACAGCACTGAGGAAGGATGACAGGAGGCAGTGCTATGGGATCATGTCTAAGAGCATGTGGTCTTTGGAGTTAAGCAGAATTAATTCAAGCTCCTGCTCTGCCATTTACTAATGGTGTCATCCTTGACAATGTTGCTTAAGCTCTCTGAGCCTTAGTTTTCTCATCTGTAAATGTGTGAGGATTGTATAGTGTTACGCTTTGCACATAATGTGTGTTCGGTAGATAGGTCTCATGTTGAGGATGGTGATGGTAGTGGTGGTGGCCTTGTAAAAACCACAGGTTCCAAAGCCAGAAGCAGGGATCTTGAGATACCCCAAAACTACTGATTGTGGTTACCTGTGATCATACCTATGCCTTCCTTCTACCCTCTGTCCCTCAAAAACCACAGGGTCTCCAAACAGCAAACAGACTCTCACATTCTTAGTGGGCTCAAAGCTGGGCTGCTCTGGAGACAGTTCTCCAATCAGGAGAGAGTTCATATACTTCTTCACGAGGCCCTTGTTGATGTGGAATGCCACAAAGGGATCCTGCAAGGATGAGGAGAAGGTAGAACAGTGAGGAAGCCAGCCCTGCCCCTGTGAACTTGTGGAAGGCAAGTTCACACCAAAGGCCATCCTCCTGATTCAGCAAGGAGGCTGTAGTCAAGTTCAGATACCACCTCCCTCCAGCCGGCTGCCCTTTGAGGATGCTCAGACCTGTCCCTGGTGTCCACAGCTTAGGATCACTCATCATCAGTGTTCTAGTAAGAGGGGCACCACACCAAGGAATAGGAAACACAGGTAGAGGGACCACAGAAGGACCTTTCCTCTGGGTGTCTCATAAAATGTGATGAGGGAGACTCCATGTGTCGGAACCAGGGAACTTTTGCATTTCTCCCCCTTCCTTCCCTCTTGCTGCTATTTTGGGTGAGGTTCCATATTTCCCCTCCCACTCTGAACATCTCCTGCTCTAGGGCACTAATTTGGGTTATGCAAGGTAAGGTCCTCAGTGAGGAGATGAACAAAATTAACCCGGGAGGTCAAACAGTCCCAGGCCCTAAGGAGAAGCAGCAAGGAGGGATCCGGGGCGGAGCTCCCAGCCGGTGGCACCACACACCCGGACCAATCGTGGTCGGCGCCGCGGCCGACCCGGCCCCAAGTCACACTGCAGGAAGACCTGGGGTTGGTGCTCCGTCTACGCATGAGCCAATCCACACCTTCGCCTTCAGCCACCGCCTGAGCTCCCCAGTGGTCACTCCGGAGACGAGTGTAGGCTCCGGCATCGACTCCCATGCCTGATGAGTGGAAGGGCCTGGGAGGGAAGGGTGGGTCCCCACCCTGTTAGGTTCCTCCGTGACATAATGGGAACCCAAGGTACGCTCTGGGATGGCAGGGCGAAGGGTAGGGACAACGGAAGAGGTCACGTCGCTAACCCGAAGAATGGGATTAGGCTACAGGCGGAGGGGACGCTGCGGAGCGAACGCTCCAACCTATCGGTCCCAAGGAAAGACCCTCAGCTCTCGAACCCAGAAAGGAGGTGCCAAGTGCCTTAATTCCGAGAGCTGGTTACCTAAAGAGGCAAGCAGCAGGATCGCGGCTGGGGCGCGCGCTGTCTCGGCAGTGCTGCCCGAGGGAGGAGAGATGTGACCCCGCACCCAGCCTACAGCCCTGGAGTGCAAACAGCTGTTTGCGAGGTTAATAGCTGGAGACTCCACTGGCCTGAGGCTGAGTAACCTCCCCACAGAATTCCAGGCTCGCTCAGGGGGTCCTCTCTAAGCGCATGCTTATGCAGTCCCCAAACTTCAGCACCAGTTCCCTGCCGTGCACGAGCAGGAGCTAGCCCTCTCCAGCCGGTGCAGCCCCTTCCCCGCCCTCCCGTCTTCACCTGGTACAGCGGGTACGCCTCAGATATACCCCCCCGAGTTCCCTCGTTCTCTGTCCTGCCCGCGCTAGCCAGTATAGCTCAGCACGCTCGGTCCAGAAGTGACAGCGCTCCCCTCCTGGCCACCAAGACAGGTCAAGAATCCCTCTCCCTGTCACTGACCCCTCCTCTCGAGGTCTCGTCAGTACGGTTGTCCCCTGGACCCAGTATCCCCGATCTCCTTCCTCTCCTCCCTCAGCCTTGCTCTAGGGCCTGCCGACGCCAGGAGACCTCAGACTTGGGGTCGCAGACGGAGCGCAGGGACGGACGGCGCGGCCCTTTGTGTGTGCACGTTGCCAGCCTCCATCCCTACTCCCCAGACTGCACTTTTCACAGCCTCTCTCCTGCCCTTGCATCCCGCCTACGCAGCACATTCAGTCACCCGGCAACAGGTATGCTCCGACGCCTCCCGGCTTTTCCCCAAATAAGTGAGTGTTCGGCCGTGGATGCCAAACTTCCTGTCTCGCGCACTGAGCTCCGGCCCTGGCCGCCCGGCCCGGCCTCACCCTGTGTCCCTATCTGGCAGCGCTCACCGTGGCATCCTGCCCCGCGTAGTGGCTGAGGACCCGGGAACCTCCCGGGTGCCGTCTGGTGAACTCGCTGATGTTGTATACCTTCCGGTCAATCACAAGCCATCGCTCTTTGTCGCGTCCCGAGCGCTGCGCCACCTCCTCCCAGGTGAAGTAGCGCGGGGTTCGGCCCATGGGCCTGGGTCTCGGGAGCCATCGGGGCCGGACTGTGCCGTGAGCCAGCGGGACTGGGGTGGTCAGACGTGCGCACGGGACACGCGGGATAGCACGCGCCGACCTGGAGTTCTTAAGGAGTGGGTCCGCTGGCGAGCGGCCAGACCCCGCCACCCGCGCGCCGTGTTTCCAGTAACCAAGGCGGTGGGCGCTGAGCGCTGAGCCCTGCTGCGCGCGCTCCTATTGGTCGAGCCGCGTGGCGCGGGGAGAAAGTCCCCGCCTTCCCGCCGGCCGGGGGAGGACAGGAGCTGCGAGAGGGTCGTGGCAGGCCGGCGTCTGGCACGGACGCGCGCCCCCTCGCGGGATCGCTGAGGGATCCCACTTCCCGACTGTTGGCTTTCGCTCCCAGGGGGCTCCGCAGACCGGATAACGGAAGAGGCTCCTGAGTGCGGGGCCGGGCTCGGGGTGGGGTGGTTGCTGGAGCAGCAGCACCGAATGCGCGGGCGCCCTGTGCTTCTACGTCGGCCGGGCTGGGGGCTGTGGGCAGTGGCCGAGCCTTGAATGGGTGGATGGAGGAGGGCCGGCCTCGGGGCTAGGGAGGTCGGCCGGGCCTGCGGAGTTGGGGCAGGGCGGGTGCTCGGTGAGGGTATGGAAGAGAGGCAGTCCCAGGGGCCTCGTCTTTGGCCTAGAGGCGTCCTCCTCAGTCTTCAGACCCCGAAACCTCAGATATCCGCCGGTTGAACTCCAGCCTCCTCCCCGCCGCTCCACCAATAAAAGCCATGAAAGCTATGGAAGAAACTTAAAATACATATTACTAAATGAAAGAAGCCAGTCTGAAAAGGTTACAAACTGTATGATTCCAACCAAATGACATTCTGGAAAAGGCACAGCTACAGAAATAATAAAAAGATCGTGGTTTCCAGGGTTTTGGGGAAAGGGAGGGAGGAAGAATGAATAGATGGAACACAAGGGATTTTTAGGGTGATGAAATTATTCTGTGTGATACTATAGTGGTGGCTACATGTCATTATGCATTTGTCAAAGCCCACAGAATGTACAACATCAAGAGTGAACCCTAAATTAAACTATGGACTTCGGCTGATAATAATGTGTCCATGTTGGTTCATTGTACCAAATATGCCGCACTGATGAGGGATGTTGAGGGTAGGGGAGTATATATGTGTGGGTGGGGAGGGCTATGTGCAAACTCTATTTTCTGATCAGTTCTGCTGTGAACCTGAAATTGCTCTAAAAAAATAAAGTCTATTAAAAAAAATTGGATATCTGGGGCTGGAATTTACCCTAGGACTCATGTATACCTTTTAGTTCCTCTCTGCAGGAGTTCCTAAACAGCGGGTTCAATCAGCGTGTTTGATATAAAGACACCCTGGTTCAAAAAAGGTGTCAGGGTCAGTGTTGCTGTCCTTGCTTCTCTGCGGCACCTTCTTCCTCCCAGGCCCTTAGACCTGCCTCTGTAAAGTGGGAGAAGGCAGGCCTGAACAGATAGGTCCCAGACCTTCAGATTTCCCCAGAAAATAGTTCTGCAGTGCCCCAGGCATTGATTGTCAGCCTTTTTTCTGATCTTTTAATGCAACTTCACAGTACAAAGGATCTCTATGTAAAGCAAAAAGGTTAATCTTAGAACACTTATAATGAGAAGATTGTGTACTTCACTATAGCAAGTAGACATATATATATATACACACACACATATATATATACTAATATATTTAACCTTTTCCCTACTATTGGATGTTTGTTTAGAGGTTTTTGCTTGTATAAATATCGCAGTGATGAGAAATTTTAAACCGTATTGTTTATATTTGAGCATTTTCTTAGGATAAGTTCTACATATGTAATTAATGCATTAAATGATAGAGATATTTTTAGGCTCCTGTGCTGTCAGTTGCTTCTCAGCAAAGTTTATTTATTGAGCACTTACTATACGTTGTTTAGTTTCGTGGCAGCTGCTGTCACCGGAACAAGAAAGTATGCTGATCTGCCTCCCCTGACAAACTGCCTCCCCACCAATACTATGAGTTCTAAACATACAGGAATGAAGCACAACCACTTGAGGTCTCTTCTGGGAGTCTCCCAATCTCCCCACTTTCTATCCAAATAATTATAATATCAGCCTACAAGTAAATTCTATTCTAAATGCATTTCTAAATGCAAGTTCCAACAAGATGAAGCAAGGAAGGGAGGCAATGTGATAGAAAGAATGAGGATAGGTATTTGAGGGACCTGGGACCTAGTCCTGCTATCCACGTGCTGCTGTGTAATGTTGGGCATCATGTCAACCTCTCTGATCTCAGATTCCATATCTAAGGTAAAGAGGTCAGATTCCTTCCAGCAGTTGCTGTCTATGCCTTTTTGATGAAAGTTTTACTCCAGATACCATATCTCTGGTCGGTGTTCACTTAGAGATAATGTTTTTGATAACAGATCTGTTTCTTAGATTACCCTTCCTGTCATTTTAGGCAACTAAATTCGACACCCTTGTTAAGTTTATGCCATTTTTATTGTTGAAAATTATTGAATATTTTTAAAGAATAGTTATGAGTTTCATTATTAATTAATAGTTAGCCTAGTGTGCTTGTTTAAAGTAGTTTGGAATGACCATTATTTATAATTGCCAAGATATGGAAGCATCCTAAGTGCACATCAATAGTTGAATAGATAATGAAGATGCAGCACACATATATGTAATGGAGTACAACTCACCCATAAGAAAGAAGGATACTTTGCCATACTTTGCCATTTGCAGCCCTTCATTCACTTTTTTTTTTTTTTCACTTCAAAAACCAGAATTTTTATAACTGGTATAAACTTTTCCACTACATCAAAAACATCAAAATACCTAGAAATAAACTTAACCAAGGAGGTTACCTATACTCCAAAAGCTGAAATGACACAAAGAAATGGAAAGATTTCTTGTGCTCTTGGATTGGAAGAATCAACACTGTCAAAATGGCCACACTACCCAAAGCAATCCACAGATCCAATGCAACAATGCATTCCTCACAGAGCTAGAAAAAACAATTCCAAAATTTATAAGGAACCACAAAAGACTCCGAACAGCCAAAGCAATCTTTTGTAGGTCCTTTTTTCTCTCTTTCTTCTTTTTGTTCTCTTTTTTTATGGTTTGATGACTAGAGAAGTTCCTTTAACATTTGTTGTAAAGACGGTTTGGTGGTGCTGAAATCTTTTAGCTTTTGTTTACCTGTGAAGCTTTTGATTTCTCCAAGTCTGAATGAGAGCCTTGCTGGATAGAGTATTCTTGGTTGTAAAATTTCCCCTTTCATCACTTTAATATATCTTGCCACTCCCTTCTGGCCTGTAGAGTTTCTGCTGAAAAATCAGCTGATAACCTTATAGGAGTCCCTTGTATGTTCTTTGTTGCTTTTCTCTTGCTAATTTTAATATTTTCTCCTTATCCTTAATTGTTGGCAGTTTGATGACCGTGTGCCTTGGTGTGCTCCTCTTTGGGTTGATCCTGTGTGGTACTCTCTGTGCTTCCCGGACTTGGGTGAATGTTTCCTTTCCCAAGTTGGGAAAGTTTTCAGTGATTATCTCTCAAAAAATTTTCTCAGGTCCTTTCTCTCTCTCTGCTCTCTCTGGGGCCCCTATAATGCGAATATTAGAGCAGTTCATGTTGTCCCAGAGTTCTCTTACACTGCCCTCATTCCTTTTTATTCTTTTTCCTGTTTTCTGTTCTGAAGTAGTGATTTCCACTAATCTGTCTTCTAGCTCACTGATCTTTTCTTCTGCCTCATTTAGTCTGTTCTTGGTTCCTTCTAGTGTGTGATTCATTTCAGTGATCTTATTCTTCAACTCTGTTTGGGTATTTTTTATATTTTCCAACTCTTTGCTAAAAACTTCACTCTGTGCATCTGTACGCCTCTTGAGTTCTCTGAACATCTTCACCATCATTACTTTAAACTCTTTCTCAGATAAATTGCTTATCTTACCGCTTATTTCTTCTGGGATTTTATCTTGTGCCTTGGCCTGGGAGATATTCCTTTGCTGCCTCATATCATCCATCTTTCTATATGTTTGTGGATTCCTTCCACAGGCTTTGGGATTGTTTTCTTATTTCTAGTATCTCCCCCTGATGGATGAGGCTGGACTAGAGGCTTATTCAGGGTTCCGTGCCTGCCCACTGCTGACTGAGGCTTGGTCCTGGACCTCTGGTGGGTAGGGCTGTGTCTAGAGGCCTTTGTGGCTTAGGAAGTCTGCTGATGGGGGGGGCTGTGTGCCCCCCTCCCCCGTATGTTTGGCCTGAGGCTTCCCTACAGGCTGTTGTGTGGGGCTAGGTCTTGGTGCTAATGATCCAATCAAGATGTCAGCCTCCAGGAAAGCTCATGTAGATGAACACTCCCACAGTGTCTGCCACCAGCTTTTATGTCCCCTGGGTGAGCCTCAGCCGTCCTCCACGTCCCCAGAAGACCCTCCAAATCTAGCAGGCATGCCAGGCTCAGGTCCTGTGTAATCACTGCCTCTGCCCTTGGACCTGGCACACATGAGATTCCGTGTATGCTTCCCAAGCAAATGGAGTTTCCATTTCCCCAAGTCACGTGGGGTTCCTGGCACCAAGGCCCACTGGCCTTCAAAACCAGATGTCCTGGGGTCTCCTTTTCTCCCAATGCCAGAACCCAAGCTGGGGAGCCTGACGTGGGGCTTAGAGCTCTCACTCCTGTGGGAGGGGCTCTGCAACTTAACTATTCTTCAGCTTATGGGTTGCCCACCCCAGGGGTATGGGGCCCAATCATCGCAAGCACACCCCTTCTACCATCCTGCTGTAGTTCCCTCTTTATGTTGCCAGTTGCAGAAGATCTTTTTTGCTGGGTTCCAGTCTTTTTTTTTTGATGGCCGTTTAGCAGTCAGTCGTGGATTTGTTGTAGTCATGAGGAAAGGTGAGCTCGTGGTCCTACCACTCTGCCAGCTTGACCAGAAATCCCTCCCATTAAATTTGTATGTTTAGTCCCGATGACTCTTGAGCTTTTTACTCACATATCCAATGCCTTGTTGCCACTTCCATTGGGGTGTCTTACCATCATATCCAAATCATCGTGCCCAAGCCTGAGCTATCCCCCTCCTACTTCACCTCCCAAACCTCCCCTTCTGTTGTCTTTCCCATCATTATAAATGCTCTGTTCATTCAGTGGGACAAGCTAAAGGCCTGGAAGTCATTTTTGAAACTTCATTTTCCACAAGCCCCTATGGCTGATTGATTACCAAGTCCTGCCAGTTATACCTCCAGAAATATCATAAATGCCCTCCCTTTTCTTAGTCTCCAGTGTCTGTACTCTATCCAAGCTGTTGTCACTTGCTTGGATTCCTACATTAGTCTCCTAAGTAGCCTTCCTGCCTTTATCCATATTTGACGCCCTCCGATCCATTCACAGAACAGCTAGAGCGGTCTTTGAGAATTTAAGATCACGTCAGTTTCCAGCTTAAAACCTGTCATTGGTTTCCAATAGCACTGGAAATAAAATTCATACTCCTGTGGCACCTGCCTACCTCTCCAGTCTCATCTGGTGGCTCTCTTCCCTTTACCAAGGACACAGCAGTTTTCTGTTCCTGAAACACATTAAGCTCATTCCTGAGTTAGAGCTTTTGCATATGGCTGTTCCTTTTGTTTGAAATATGATTCCCTGCTCCTCACATGATTCTCTCCTTCTCAACCATCTGTTCCCAACTTAAATTTCATTTCTTCAAATGCTCTTTCCATGACTACCACTCTTTCTAAGGAAGATTCTCCCTACTGCTGTTTACTCATGGTTTTGACATTCGCTTTGATTTTTTTCTCACAGGAATTGTAATTGTTTTATTCTTTCTTTGGTAATTTTCTGTCTCCCTGACTGGATTATAAGCTTCATGAGGGAGAGGCTTTCTCTTGTTCACTATTGTATCCCTAATATATACACAAAACAATTAGTTGTATGAATGAATAAAGTCAATAAGAAAAAATAAACCCAAATAAGTCATACCAACAGGAAGTCATAAGAAAAAATAATACAAGAGGATGCTCAGTCTCTGTCCCATAATTTAAAAGGAGGGTAATTGCCCTTTTTATATATCAGATTGCCCAGATCTCAAGGTTTGGCCATACTTCCTGGACTTGGCAAGAATTTGGAAAAATAGGTTGTGGGACAATAAATTAGTGCAGTGTTTTTTGAAAGCTTTTGGTAGTATTAAATTATAAAAGGCATATATTCATTGACCCAAGAATTCCAGAGACAGACTTGCATAAGAAGGCAAATAAATATGTTCGAGTGCTTATTGTACCATTTTTTGTAATAGTAAGAATATGGAATAATAACACCTAATATTTCTGAGTACTCACTGTATTCCAGGAACTGTTCTAAGCATTTCACATACTTCACAGAGCAACTCTACGAAGTGGTTATTATCATTATATTTCATTTTGCATTTGGGGTAATTAGCTGGTAACTTCCTAAGGACCCTCGGTGAGTAAGTGGCAGAGCTAGGAATTTACCCCAGAACTACACACTTAATCATGCTATACTGTCATTTAGAACCATCTAAATGTCTAGCCAAGTAGGGAACAAGTTACATAAATTTGATACTGGAAATCCTACATTGTATGGCCCTCCCATCTAAACAACTATAAAACTGAACAAAATACATGAAGCAACTATTTTTGGACATTACAAAATAGGCAGTGTGACCACCACATGAAACCCAAGGTCTCCCTGGCTTTCTGCCTGATGGCACTTTCTGATTCTGTAATGAGGTGGAATTCAAGCAGGACACAGCAGAGATTAATTTAACAGTTGAAGCTGTTAAGGCAGCTGGGAGTTGTGGATCAGGGTATTAGAGAGAAGGGTGTACAGAAAAGGAGGTCCAGAAATTTGCATATGGATCTTCTTAAGTCTTCAGCCAAAGACTAAAGTATGTGCAGGATGAGACCTCAGAGGCCTGGCAGAGGATAGCTATAGGCTTTCACAGCACTAGGAGACACAGGAGTTTTCATTAGCGAGAATCAAGAGGCCTCATTAAATACTCAGAGCATTCAGTTGAGGCCCTAGAAAGGTCATGCATTATGAGTAAGGCTACTCTAGCCCTAGACTATGTACCACTCTAGACCTTTCTCATAAAGCTTAAAAATAAGCCTCAAAAGGATTAACACATCTGCTGGTAAATGAACTGTTGGCCAGAACAAGACACAACAAAATCCTGACACTCAAAAAATTTAGCATTGCAGTGTCCAGCATAAAATGTAGAATAGCTAAGCATGAAAAAAAAAAAAAATCATGAAAATGTGACTCATAACCAGATTTTAAAAAAAGACAATAGAAATTGACCCATAGGTGACAGAGATGTTAAAAGAGCAGACAGGTAGTTTTAAACAGCTATTCTGAATATACTTAAGTATTTAAAGGAAAAGATTAACATGCTGTGTAAGTTGACAGAAAAGCTCACTGAAAAAAATAGAAACAGCAAAAAAAAAAAAAAAAAAAAATTCTAGAACTGAAAAAAGTATAGCATGTGAAATATAAATTCACTGGGTGGAATTAAGAACACACTGGAAACTACAGAAGGAATGGTCAATGAAATTGAAGATAGGAACATAGGAATTCTCCAGAGTGATACTCACAGAGGGAGAAAAGGCTGGAAAAAAGAAAAAAGAACAGTGACCACCAGACAATATCAAATGGTCTAACATATGTATGATTGCAGTTCTAGGATAAAAGGAGAGAAAGATTGGTGTAGAAAAAAAATATTTAAAGAAATAGTGGCCAAAATGTTTTGAAATTTGAAGAAAAATATCAATTCATAGATCCTAGAATCTCAATGATCACCAAACAGGAAAAAAATACAAGGAATATCACACCTAGGCATAGCAGTCAAATTGCTAAAAATGAAAAATAGAGAGTAAATCTTGCAAGTACCTGGAGGAGAAACATACATTATAAGCAGGAGTACAACAATAAGAAGAAACACTGAGTTTTCACCAGAAATAATGCTATCTAGAAGACAATGAAAAAATACTGTTCACCTGGGAATCTGTCCAGTGAAAATATTCTTGAAAAATGAAGAGCTGTGGGGGCTGGTGTAGGAGGGAGGGGTGGTTCAAAAGGATTTAGGGAACTCTTTGTACCTTTCACTCAATTTTGCTGTGAATCTAAAACTGCTCTATTTTTAAAAGAAAAAGGCAAAATAAAAATATTTCCAGACAAAAAGGCAGAGAAAATTCACCAGATCTGCACTACAAGAAATGAAACGTTAAAGCAAGTTCTCCAGGTCAAAGAAAAATGATACGAGATAGAAACTGGGATTTATACAAAGGAATGATAAGTATCAGAAATGTTGCATTTGTGAGTAAATAAAAGTACTTTTTTCCTCATTATTAAATTTATTTAGAATTAATTAACTGTTAAGAAGAAATAATAACACTATATTGTGAGGTTTATAACATCATGTAAGGTTCTTAGGTTTTATGTAAAATGATATATTACTCATGGTAGACTGTGATGAATAATGGATGTGTATTCTATTTCCTAGAGCAACTATTAAAAGAAAGGTACATCTAAAAAGCTAGTGGAGGAGATAAAGTGAAAAAAAAAAAAGCTCAAAAAAATCAAGAAAGGAGAGATAAAGGAACAAGATATAGGTGAGGCAAAGAGAAAACAAATAGCAGAATGACAGACTTAAATCAACCATATCAATAATTACACTAAATGTAAATGGACCATATATTCCAGATTGTCAAATTGAATAAAAGAGCAATACTCAATTATATACAAGAGTTGCACTTTAAATCTACTGACACAAGTAAGTAAAAGTAGAAGAATGGAAAATATATACAATGTAATGCTAATTATTAAAAAACTGGAGTGGCTAAATTAATTAATATCAGATAAAATAGACTCTGAGATAGACTATTATCAGAGGGAATTTCATAATAAGAAAATGACTAATTCATTAAGAAGACATAAAAATCCAAAATTTGTATGTACCTAATAACAGAGCTTTAAAATATGTGAAGCAAAATTTGACAGAACTAAAAAAAGAAATTGACAAACCCATAATCATAGTTGGAGGTTTTAACACCTTCCTTCAGCAATTTATAAACTAAACAACAACAACAAAAAAAGATATAGTATATTTGAACAATATCATCAACCAGCTTGACGTGTTGACATTTCTCAAACATTGCATCCAACTACTGAATACACATTCTTTGCAAGAGTACACTGAACATTCTTCAAGATAGATTATATGCTAGTCATAAAATAAATATATATCACTAAATGTAAAATAATTGAAATCATGCAGAATATTCTCTGACAACTATGTTAAATTAGGAGTTGATTACAATGGAATATCTGGGAAAATCCCCAAATATTTTGAAATTAACATATCACCAGATAACCCATAGGTCAAAAAAAATCACAAGGGATTAGAAAATATTTTTAAATGAGTGATGATGAAAACATAACATAAGTTGTGGGATACAGCTAACAGTGCTTAAAGGGGAATTTATAGATTTAAATGCTTATTTTAGAAAAGGTATAAAATCAATGAAATATAAAATACAAGTAGAGAAAGTAAATACAATAAAAAATTAGTTCTTTGAAAAAGTGAAACAAAATTGATAAATCTCTAACAAGAATAATGAATTAAAAAAGAAAACAAAATTACCAAATATTAGAAATTTAATTGTCAAAATGGAAATGAAAAAGGAAATATTACTACAGATCTTAAAGACTTAAAAAAAATAAAAAGGTAATACACTAAATAACTTTGTCAATAAATTCAACAGCTTAGATGAAATGGACAAATTCCTTAAAAAATACAGCTTGATAAAATGGGTATAGGAAACAATTTTTAAAAATCTAAATATCCCCTTACCTATTAAATAATCAAATTCCTAATCTTTCTACAAAACTCCAAGCCTAGGTTCTTCACTGATTAATTCTGTCCAGTATTTAAAGAAGTATTAGCAATCCTATGCGAGCTCTCTCAAAAGATTGAGTAAAAGGGAAAACTTCAATCATTTCACAAAGACAGCATAACTCTGACCAAAACCTGACAAAGACATTACAAGATAATAAAATGATAGACCAATATCCCTTACGAACATAGGCATAGATTCCCTATTTAAATATTAGGAAGTCAAATTAGCAATATACAAAAAGGGTATGAACAAGTAGAGTTTATCTCAAGAATGCAAGGCTAGTTCAAATTTGAAAATCAGTGCAATTCACCACATTAGCAGTATAAGGGAAAAAAAATACCTTATGATCTTTTCACAATAGATCCAATAAAAGCATTTGACAAAATTCAACAACCTTGGTGATAAAAAGCCCCAAGTTGGGAATAGAAGGGAACTTCTTTAAACTGATAAAGACATCTATGAAAATCGTACAGCTAACATCATACTTAATGGTGAAAGGCTAAATGCTTTCCCTCTGAGAGAGAAGACAAGAATATCTGTTCTCACTACTGTTCAACATTGTACTGGACAGCCTAGCCAGTTCCACAGGCAAGAAAAAGGAATACAGACTGAAAAAGAAATGAAACATTATTCACAGACAATGGGGTGTGTATGTAGAAAATTCTATAGGATCTACCAAAATAAATAGCGAAAAACTGAGCTAGAACTAATAAGTGAATTGAACAAGGTCACAGAATACAAGGTCAATGTGTAAAAATCAATGTAGTTCTATATACTAGCAATGAAAAAATGAAATTTAAAACTACCATTTACATCAGTGCCTACGAGATGTGAAATAGTTAGGGATCTATTTTAAAGAAAGATACACAAAGTCTCTGTACTGAAAACTATTTGGTGGTTCCATGTGAGTGTCTGATGGGTATTACAAACCTAAAGCTAAAAACAGAATTTTCCATCCCTACATCCACTCCATTCCCCCACATTGATAACTCGCATCACCATCTACCCAATTGTTCAAGCCAAAGGCTAGGAGTCTTCCTTGCTTTCTTTCATTCCTTCATCACCACCCTGACCTGGTACATTTAACTCATCAGTAGGTCTTGATTCTCCCTCCAAGACCCTGAATTTATCTACTTCTCAACACCGCCATCGCTTCTGTCCCGACTGAAGCCACTTCTTTTGCCCACAGTAGTCTCCTAACTAGACTCCATGTTCCCACTCTTGCCTCTTTACAACTCCTTCTTTATACATAAGCCAAAATAGCCTTAAAAAAAAAACCCATACCATTTCTCTCTTCCACTTAAAACCCTCCAATGCTATATATATATATATAAAATGTAATATTATTCAGCCATAAATATTATTCAGCCATAAAAAAGAAGGAAAGCCTGCCGTTTGTGATATGGATGAACCCTGAGGGCATTATGCTAAGTGAAGTAAGTCAGTCAGAGAAAGACAAATACTGTATGATCTCACTTATATGTGGAATCTGAAAAAACCAACCTCAATGAGAGTAGAATGGTGGTAGTGAGAGAGGTGGGGAGGATGTGGTGGGGAGAGCAATGGTGATCAAAGTGTGCGAACTTCCAGTTGTAAGATGAATAAGTTCCAGGATCTGATGTACAGCCTGGTGACTACAGTTAACAGTACTGGATTGTATATTTGAAAATTGCTAAAGGAGTTGATCTTAAATGTTCTCACCATATACCCATGCAGAAGGGTGAGAGGGTGGATGTGTGAGAGGATGGATGCATCTTGGTCCATTTGGGCTGCTGTAACAGAAATACCATAGATTGAGTGGCTTATAAACTACAGAAATTTATTTCTTATGGTTCTTGAGGCTGGAAAGTCCAAGATCAGGGTGCTGACAGACTGGGTGTCTGGTGAGAGGATTCACTTCCTAGACTGCTGTCTTTTTACTTTAACCTCGTGTGGTGGGACGGCCAAGGATTTCTTTTATAGGACACTAATCCCATTTATGAGGGCTCCACCCTCATGATCTAATCACCTCCCGAAGGCCCCATCTCCAAACACTTCACATTGGGGATTAGATCTCAACATATTAATCTGCCAGGAGACACAGATATTCAGTCCATAGTATACTGTGTGATTCCAATTATAGGACATTTTGGAAAAGGCAAAATTATGGAGACAGTAAAAAGATCAGTGGATGCCAGGAGTTAGAGGGGAGGGAGGGATGAAAAGGTGGGGCCCAGAGGGTTTTTGGGGCAGTGAATCTCTTTTGTGTGATACTGTAATGGTAGATACACACCAAAACCTATAGAGTATATAGCAGTAAGAGTGTGGCCCCTAATGTAAGCTATGGACTTTGGGTAAAATTAGTGTGTCAATATTGGTTAGTCAGTTGTAACAAATGATTTGGGATGTTGATATTGGGGGAAGCTCCGTGTGTGTGTGGAAATATTGGGGGTATATGGGAACTCCATATACTTTCTGTTCAGTTTTGTGGTCAACCTAAAACTGCCCTAAATAATAAAGCTTACTTTAAAAAAAAAAAAAAAGAAAGAAAGAAAGAGACCTTAAAAGTCAAAAAACAGCTGTCAGATGTAATCCCACTTTGAGTCAAAATGCTAGGTGATCTCTGTAGTACCCACTTTCTAACACTGGGGCTTAAGCAAGTCATGTGACCACTCCAGGGCTGGATTTACTTTCTGCTTGAAAATGAAGAGTTGGGCTAGATCAGTAGGTCTTGTGCTTTTTAGTGTTTCATGAAGAAGTAAATTAAAAATGGAAATCAGTATAGGGTTGCCAACTTTTCATTTTGTCAAATAAACATTTTTAAAATTCCACCATCTACTGTTACCATTTCATTATAAAAATATTTTAGTACAAAATGTTAGGACATAATTTTTAT
Source organism: Camelus ferus (assembly GCF_009834535.1). Taxonomy (NCBI): domain Eukaryota; kingdom Metazoa; phylum Chordata; class Mammalia; order Artiodactyla; family Camelidae; genus Camelus; species Camelus ferus. The sequence continues at coordinate 63,205,750 of NC_045705.1, forward strand.
TTATTTTTATTTTTATTTTTTAAACATTTTTTTATTGAGTAATTGTCACTTTACAATGTTGTGTCAAATTCCAGCGTAGAGCACAATTTTTCAGTTATACATGAACATACATATATTCATTGTCACATTATTTTTCTCACTGTGAGCTACCACAAGATCTTGTATATATTTCCCTGTGCTATACAGTATAATCTTGTTTATCTATTCTACATTTTAAAATTCCAGCCTGTCCCTTCAAACCCCCCGCTCCCTTGGCAACCACAAGTTTGTATTCTATGTCTATGAGTCAGTTTCTGTTTTGTATTTATGTTTTATGGTTTTTTTGGGTTTTTTTAGATTCCACATATGAGTGATATCATATGGCACTTTTCTTTCTCTTTCTGGCTTACTTCACTTAGAATGACATTCTCCAGGAACACCCATGTTGCTGCAAATGGCATTATGTTGTTGGGTTTTGTGGCTGCATAGTATTCCATTGTATAAACATACCACTTCTTCTTTATCCAGTCGTCTGTTGATGGACATTTAGGCTGTTTCCCTGTCTTGGCTATTGTAAATAGTGCTGCTGTGAACATTGGGGTGCAGGTGTCTTTTTGAAGTAGGGCTCCTTCTGGATGTATGCCCAGGAGCAGGATCCCTGGGTCATATGGTAAGTCTATTCCTAGTCTTTTGAGGAATATCCATACTGTTTTCCACAGTGGCTTTCCTTGCTTCCCTCTCCCACTCTTAATGATTTTGATGTCTTCTTTTACAATTTTGTGTTTATTCTATTTGTAATTCATGGTGGTTATCATCTTTCCAATTATGAGTTTCTCATTTTTGTAGCATCTTGCTTCTTTTCTATTTAGAGTAGACCTGTCAATATTTCTTTAAGCATGGGATTAGTGTTGCTAAACTCTTTTAGTTTTTGCTTGTCTGTGAAGTTCTTTATCTCTCCTTCTATTATAAAGGATAGCCTTGCTAGATAGAGTATCTTAGGCTGCATCTTTTTTTCATTCAGGACTTTGACTATATCTTGCCACTCCCTTCTGGCCTGTAGTGTTTGTGTAGAGAAATCAGCTGAGAGCCTAATGGGGGTTCCCTTGTAACTCACTCTTTGTTGTTCTCTTGCTGCCTTTAGGATCATTTCTTTATCCTTGACTCTGGCCATCTTGATTATGGTATGTCTTGGTGTGGTTCTGTTTGTGTTCCTCCTGTTTGGGACCCTCTGAGCCTCCTGTACTTGGATATCTGATTCCTTTAGGTTTGGGAAGTTTTCAGTCATGATTTCTTCAAATACCTTTTTAATTCCCTTTGTTCTTTCTTCCCCTTCTGGAACCCCTATTATGCGTAGATTGGCATGCTTTATATTATCCCATAGTCCCTTATATTGTTTTCATTGGTTTTTATTTGTTTTTCTCTCAGCTGTTCTGTTTGGGTGCTTTCTGTTGTCTTGTCTTCTAGGTCACTTATTCCTTCCTCTGCATTATCTAATCTGCTTTGTACAGCCTTTAGATCAGCTCTTATCTCAGCAAATGAGTTTACCAATTCTACTTGGTTCTTCTTTATAGCTTCTATTTCATTTTTGACATATTTTATATCTCTAAACACTATTTATTTTAGTTCCTTCAGTACTTTGATCAGTTCTTTTTTGAAATCTTGATCTAGTAGGCCATCAATGTCTATTTCCTTGATCGTCCTTTCAGGGGATTTCTCTTGGTCTTTCAATTGGGAATGGTTCCTCTGCTTCTTCATATTGCTCATATCTCTCTGGCACTGTGGCTGGTGGGCAGGCAGGTCACTCCCCCTCTCAATGCCAGTCAGATGCTGCGCTCAGGTGAGGCAGATGGGTGGATCGCGCCCCTCCAGGTGCTGCGTTCCTGCCAGGAAGGCAGGTGGCCACACGCTCTCTCCCAGCGCTGGTCGCTCCACTGCTCTGTGCAGCTGCCTGCTTGGCCTCAGGTCAGCACTTCGTAGATGGGCTCGGGGAAGACCATGGAACAGCCCCGCCCCTGCTCTGTGCCAAATCTCAGCTCCTTGTTTGTCTTGGTGGCGTGAGTTCTCTGAGGTGCCAGGGCAGAAAGATCCTATCTGCCTCAGGCTGTGAACAAGTCTCAGTCCTGCCTAGGAGGTTGTGGAGCCCCCGGGTGCGGATTCAGGGCTCAGCCCTGCCCCTGCCCAGGCGCTGCTCACAGGAGGAGATGGTGACTGTGGCTGCTCCATCCTCTTTTCTTGGGAGAAGCACCAGTAATGGCACCGTGGGTCTGAGGAGACAAAGGCTACAGTGCCCCTCCTCCTAGGGCACACCAGCATTGTTGCTTCACTTTTTTCACAATTTATTGTGGACCAAGGTTGTTCTGCTCCATATCCCCTCTCAGCCACAGAGCACAGCACCCTGCAGTCCCTCAGGGCTGCCTCAGTGCAGCTGCCTCAGTGCAGCCACCTCAGTCCTCTGCCCAGCTTGGGCAGCCTGCCCCGGCCCCAGCTGCCGACTCGCATCTTGGGCTGGGTGTCGTGGGGACACCCATTTAACTTAGTTCTGTTGGTCAAGGGTTGCTCAGGGCAGATCTGAGCCTCAGAGGCTCCCCCTCTGTCCTGTTGGCCTCTCTGTTGGAGAGGGGAGACCCAGCGAACAAGCGCTAGTCCTCCTTTGCTGCTCCCTCCCCACGGGACTGGTCCCACACTGTTTGTTTTTTCTTCTTTCTTTTTTCCTTTTCTCCTACCAGATTTTTGGTGTCTTTGTCTTTCAAAAAGGGCAATGTTCTGTTGGAGTTCGGCAGATGCTCTGGTTGGCTGAGTGGGTCTGTAGATGTGAGTTTTGGTGTATTTATGAGAGAGGGTGAGCTACAAGTGTCCTACTCCGCCATCTTGCTTCTCTCCCAGGACATAATTTTTAAATAAAAGACAATCACTTAAATTGAATACCTTTAGGTTTATGGAAAACTCTACACTTTCCTTTATTTTTCTAATTTTTTGACTGACTACTGAAAACTCTGTCATATCTGGAACCAGCTTGTGGACCAGCACTTGGACAGAGTAAATGATACCTTCCAGTCCTAATAGTCTGAGACTTTACGCACAGGTAGGTTTTGTGCTGCAGAACTATCCAAAGTAGATGTCGTCATTGCTGGTCCTAAGCAAACAGTGAAAACCCTGCTATATATACTAAGCATATTATTGCTAATGCTTGAAACAACCCCATGGGATAGGTATTATAGATGACAAAACTGAGGCTTGGAAAGAGTGAGTAACCTTCCAGAGTCCTGCTGTAATGATGGCAGCATCAGGACATGGACCCAGGCCTGTCTTGACTCACAAACCCATATTGTTCCTGCCCTCAGATTCTGGTTTTCCACCTAGCACTCTCTTTCCTTCTGGAAGCAACACTCTCCTCTTCTGAAAATGGCTCCTTTCCCCACTCCAGCATGTGGACTGCTTGAGATCAATCTCCAGGCCATAGTTGATTCATCCAAGTGTGGGAACTTGATCCAAGGATGGCATGCCAGTCAGAGTTCTTCCTCCTGTGTTTACACCTCAAGAGATTAGAAGGCACTGCCTTCCAATGCAGCAGGCCACAGAATCTAAGACTCAGTAGTTTTCAGCCATCTCTCCACCAGACAGCGGTCTGCCAGGAGAGAGAAGGAAATGACATCAAGGAAGAACAGAGGAGGGAGAGACCTGGAAGCCTTCAAGATCCTACATGGGGTACCTGAGCCCCTCCATCCCCACCTTCATGGTCGGATTATCCCATCTTTCCTTGAATTTAGGGAGGCAACAAATTCCTCTTTTTTCCTGAGCCAGTCCAAGTTTTATCCCATGCAACCAGTATGCCTCCACCCCAGCGCCCTCATTCTTCTTGCCCTAAAGGAAGCAGCACTAAATCATAGTGGGAAGAATGTGGGCTTTGGAGTAAGATCCTTAACAAGATGTGGATAAAACAATGCTTTATGGTGTTAGAACTTTAGAAACTGGCAGCAGCACTTCTATTAAGCCACTGCAGAGGGGACAAGAGACTAGACTGTTGTCTCAAACACCCGATAGTACATTTAAGCTGTTATTGTGCTTGAGGACAAAGGTCTTAAATCTATTTGAGAAAAGGAGACAAAACAACAAGCCCTGTATGTTCATTTTCAGTTGACTTACTCTTGAATAACAAACAGTGCAACTGATGAACAAAAACTCTCTTCTCCACCAGTCATGCTTTATAATGTTAACATTTTACAGTTGTATTTATCTTTCAGAATATATTATGTACATTCATGTGGTTCAAAATTCAAAGTCCAAAAATGGATATGGTAAAAATTCTCCCTCTCATCACTATCCCTGACCCAGTCCTCCCTATCTCCAGGCAACCAGTGTAGCCAGTAAAGAAATCTTTCCAGAGATATTCTCTACATATATATATTGGCTTTGGCTGCATGACAAGTCACTCCAAAACTCAACGGCTTAAAACAAGGAGCATTTGTATCTGCTCCAGATTCTCTGGGTCAACTGGGTGGTTCTTGCCTGGGCTAACTCAGCGGGATGGGTGGTCTAGAATGGCCTTAGTCACATGTCTGGCAGTTGGCAGGCTGTTTGGACCAGGGAGTCTTCACATATCTGGAAGTTGGCTCAATGTCAGCTGGAGTGACAGCCACATACTCCCCCCCCCATTATGCAGCAGGCTAGACCAGAGTCCCTCATGTGAAGACAGAACAGTTCCCAGCAGTAAAAGGGGGCATGCTCCAATGCATAAGCATGCTTGGACCCTCTGCTTTCATCACATTCGCTAATGGACCTTTGGCCAAACCAAATTAAATCAAAGCAAGTGGCCAAGTCCAGATTCAAGGGGTCTGGAGAAATAGACTCCACATTTTCATGGGAAGAGCTTTAAAATCATATTGCAAAAGGGCATCCATGCAGGAATAAGAAGAATTTGTGGCTTTTTTTCTTTTTCTTTTTAGCAGTCTACCACTGCATATGTTTGTGAATATAAGTGGATGTACTCTGTGTGTGTGTTTATACTTTTTCCTATTTTTTACGTAAATGGTAGCATACTATTTTATGGCTTTTTATAAATATTTTAAACTGGTTTTGCAAACCTTGATGTTTATCAAAACATAAAAGATTATATTTTAGATGCTGACGACAGACTGTTGTCAAACAATCTGACAAGAGAGTTACTTATCTCTTTATGTCAGATAAAACAGAAGATCTGTAATTTATGATAGAGAACAGAACAGACTGCACTTTAGTTTCACTTGGTACTTTTGTCTTAGTACTTCATCAGCTCCTCAAGGATCTTGGTGCAATTCTCTAAGATGGAAAAGTCAGCTTCTCACAGAAGTACCTATACAGTACCCAAATAACCAAAGTACATTTTGGTCCAAGGATTTCCTTCATGGTCTCCATTCAATTACAGCTGATTCCTTCCTCGAAAGAAGACTCATTATTTAGTCATCCTTCACCCAAGATAGGGCTTGTGTTGTCCTCCTTCAGGTCTCAAATGTCACCTTCTCCAGAAGGCCTTCCCACCTAGTGTAAGAGTGTACCCTACTTCAACTTCTGGCTTTCCCCTCCTTTTTCCCAGCCTTATTCTTCTGTATAGCACAATCACCATCTGACAAGGTATATATTTATTTGTTGGTTTGTTTATTATCCATCTATGCCTAGCTTTAGAAGGGCAGGGGCTTTCTCTTGCCTACTCCTGTATCCTGTGCACCCAGAAGGGCAAACATACAGAAGGCCCTTGATACATATTTACTGAATAAGTAAACATTAGTTACCTTTCTAAGCCCCAGTGACCTCAGCTTTAAGATGGAGGCTCTTAACACCTCCGTCATTAGCTTTCCATGCACAGTAAGTGCGTTGTGCATGTACGATGCTTCATATAACGAATGACATCTAGACAGACCTCCTGTTGATTGGGCTGCTTTGTTAATCAGAAAATGTGCTCCAAGCTTTCACTTATACGAGGACGTACACATTCATAACAATGAGCAACACATTTCTTGGGACATTTGAACTTTGGTATGTATCAAAACTTTGTAAAAAGAAGAACTTTGAGCTTTTTTATAAGGTTACTCTGGACTTCCTTTGCAGTATAGCAAACTAAACACATGCGTTTTGTCTCCCCTCCCCCTTCTGATACTCCATTAAATTAGAAAAGGAAAAAGAAAATGAAACTCATAATACTGAGGAGAATAAGATGGGCCATCAGGGGACAAGGAATTTCAATGAATTTCTGGAAGATATAAAGTAGATAGACATGTCTTGATGGATGGAATGGAGTGCAGGAAACCACAGGCAAGAGTAAGCACTGGAGGATACAGCCAACCTGCTGAGCAAAATCTCAGAAAGTAGGGTACCTCCAGACAGAGGGTGGGAGTGAGATGCCAAGGCCATGTCAGGGGTTAATGAAAGTCCATCTGTTGAACAGCTGCATCCATCAGCTGTCCCCACTCCCATACCCTCCTCCACCCTCACTCCTGTGCCAGTAGATAGCCAGCCATATAGCCCTAGCCTAAAAGCCAGGAAGAATATTCTCCAAAGAAACTGAATGAACTGCAGCTAATATGAATGTTAGTGCCCCAGAGAAGAGTTCCTCTCCATTCTTCTATTTTAAAGTTTCACACAACCCCAAGGCTGGCTCCTTGCCCAGTCACTCATCCACCCTAAAGCATCACATGAAATCAACAAGCCCTACCCAGGTACACAGATGAACCAGTAAGGAGAGAGGCTTTGTGGGCAAAGAGGCAATGCCTACTGACTGCAAGAATAACCAACCTTGCCTTCATTAATAGGTGTAAAACATCAGCCAAGGATGAAGACCAGCAGCATGGAAGAGAAAGACAAACCATTCCTGCACAGGGCCAAAGTCAGTCATTCACCTAGGCCTAGAACATTCTTCTTGGAGAGGAAAAGAAGACAGACAACAGGGAAAGAGTAAGTAAAGGAGGAAGAGGAAAGATTTATTAACCATGTACATCTGCCCTGGGGGCACAGAAATGAATAAGATCAACCCCTCCCTACAAACTTATATTTGTAGGGATGAGGAAGGCTTCACAGAGAGAGTGTGTCTGAGGGCTTCTTAGATGATGATGTTAATTTTTTGTATCAACTTGGCTGTGCCACGGTGCCTAGATATTTGGTCAAACAATATTCTGGATGTTTCTGTGAGGGTATTTTTTTGGATGAGATCAACATTTAAATTAGTGGGCTTTGAGAAAAGCAGATTACCCTCCATAATGTAAGTGGGCCTCATGTAATCAGTTGAAGGTCTTAATAGACCAAAGACTACTTCCCCCAAGCAAGAGGGGGTTCTGCATTCAGATGTCCTTCAGACTTGGTCTGTAACCCTGGCTCTTCTCTGGGTCTCCAGCAGACTTTGGAGACTTTATATATATATACATATATATGTATATATATATCCTGTTATGTTTCTCTGGAGATTCCTGACTAATACAAATAGGGTATCTCTGGCCCTCTCAAAAGGCTCTCCTGGCCCATTTTGCTCACAGAAAAGATGGGTGTTTGATAGTAGATATTAGAAGGACAACCATGGACTAAGTTGAGACAGTCATTCTATGCTGGGGAGGCAGAAGCCATAGAATTGCTTGTTACAACAGAGGTAATTTGAGAGCAATGACACTGAAGTCTTATCTCTGCCACTTTCCAGTTGTGGGGCTTGGGCATGAGGCTGAGCACTGGAGAATGCTGGGATGAGCAGGACCCTAAGGAAGAAGACATTAAAGTCATAAATGATTCCTCTCAAATGTGCCAAATGCAGCCAAGAAGTGTGGGTGCTGAGGGTGCTGAGGTGAACACATCTGAAACGTTTTTATCAGCTCAAAAGTAAACCCCGTACCCAGTAAGCAGTTACTCCTCATCCACCACCTCCCCCCAAGCCCCTGAGAGAAGCCCTTTTTTACACAAGATTTCTGAGTACCAGGGTTGGCACTAAGATTATTTTTTCAAGGGCTTTGGGGCTTAGAGGAAAGAAGAAACATGAGGTTTAGTGTCAGACAAGACTAGGTTCTAAAGCCAGCTGTGTCACTTATCTGTGCGAACCTGGGCTTAATCTTTCCAAGCTGCAAGTTGGAAATAATATCTACTTTGCATTTAGTATTGAAATATCTGAAGGGGAATACTTCCTTAAAAATTGAAACTCAGGTATTGTGGCCGCCGGGCCTTGGGTAGCTCTCTGTCCTCCAGGGTCTCCACGGAGGGCCCTGCGAAGCTTAAGCTTGGTTCAGATGTCCTTCCTTTAGCCTTTAGCAGCAGGGAAGCCTGGGGAATTTGTAGTTAAGTATATTTCAGGACATCAGCCTCTACTTGCAATACTTAATACTGTGCTTGGCTTGTAGATACTTAAGAATGAATATAAATATATGAGGCACTCATTATCTACTCAAGCGATTCTGGAGATGTATTGGAAATTGAGTCTAGACTCTTCCACTGAAGTATCATGATGGCAGAGGAAAGTGAGTTGGAACCCTGGGCATGGGCCAATTTATCCTGTGGCCTTGTGTACCATCAGAGGTATGGGCCCCCCAACTTAAGAGGCACAGCTGTGAGACAATCACTCAGCTCCTCTTCCCTGATGCGAAGGAAAACTCTTAAAACCTTTGTCTTGAAGGGCTCTTGTCATTACCAGTCATGATGGTCTCCACGCTTTTCTGGGTTGTAGTCTGTGAACTCCATAAGTGAATTCTGAAGGTTGGGGACAATCTGGTCTAGGCTCTCTGGCTGAAGGAACAAACCAATAGGGGCTTTGGGTCCTTGGGAGGTGAGCAACTTCAGAGAAAGTATAGCAACTCAGTCGTAGCAAGCTCGGGAGTCCCAGGATGAATGAAGAGCTAGCTGGCCTTTCTTCAAGACCCTTCTGGGCCCTGCAGAGCCAGACAAAGGAGCTGTGGGCACCTTGAGCTCCTGGGAGTGATCGGGTCTGGTCCTGCATCCAGATAAAACAATTGTTTTCAGTCCCATTGGTTAGACATAACCTGTCCTGCTTAAGCATATCTTAGCAGGAGGAGAGGTTCCAAGAGTTGGGATGAGCTGGAGTCTGTTTCCGTAATGCTGGTGAAGTCCCCCAAATGTAGTTCTGGGCCCTGGGGAAGGTTCTGGGGTCAAAAAAACTGTGACTTATTCAGAAGACATGGTTTACTGGACTTCAGAGGTTCAGGGAGAACAGGACTGGGTTTTTTCAGGGTGGGATAAGAGGGGGTGTGGCAGGCTTGGCCAGATCCAAGGTCAGGGCATTTCCAGTGTGTTTTGGAGCTCTCCTTTTATTAGAGTTTCCTCAAATCTTGTCAAAATTCAGTAACAACCTCCTCACTATTTTCTGGTAGGTAAGCCAAGGCCCACTGATGGTTTGTTAGCCAGAAGACTGAGTAAGGCACCAACCTTAGTCTTCCTGAAAGGCTCTTGGCATTACACAATGAATGCAGGGGGTGGATGTCATCAGTGACCGTGGAACCCCTCCCAAGCCTTGGGCTGATATCTGGGGACTGCCTCCGGAAGGAAAGGGGTGCCTGGAGCCCTGATGACCAATGGGCCTCAGTTTACCTACCAGTGTGAAGAAATGGCTCTAGACTATCTGCTAGTGAGGACTTGTTTCTCTCTCTCCCCATTTCTCTCTCTCTCTCTCCTCTGTCAACAGACTTCTGGAGAAATGTGGTTTTTTGTTTTTCTAAATTCATCCAGGAATGGGTTGGCCTCAGCCTTTGTTCTGGTAGTTTTCTGTGCGGGTTTGGGTAAAAAGACTCATTTTCTGGAAAGCAAGGAGGCGGTGAAGGAAGGTACACAGAACCATGTGGGTGGGAAAAGGGAGGACACTTGAGAACCTAGAAGGGAAGGTGGCCCACTCTGGGACTGGACATTCAGTAGAGAGGGATGGAGGTGAGATGGGGACTGATAAGAAGGAAGCTAAATGTACAAATGGGCCCTGGCCAGTATGCAAGGCAGAGATTTGGATTTTTTTCTAATAGAATCGAGGAATCTGAAACAGTTTTAAGTAGCAAAGGGGCATGATCAGATTTGTCATGAGGGACCCCCCCGGCTGCATTGTGGGAGTGGATGGTGATCTGGAGAGGGGTCACGACAAGGGAGTGAGATGAGATGAGATATGTGTATAGTATTGAAGCTGACCTAACACAGCAAGGCAGAGAGAAACCAACAGTGACTTTTTGTCTTGGGCAAACAGGGCTGCCGTTGGCAGAGAAGGAAGAAAGGGGTACAGGAGCAGACCAAGGGAATATGATGAGTTTAAGTTTGGATATTCTGAGTCTGAGAAGCTTGTGTGACACCAGGCAAGATTGTCCAGTCAGCAGTTGGAGAGGGAGCTCTGGTTAGAAACCTAGGTCTGGGGGCTGTTGGCCCCTAGGTGGTGAGTGAAGCTGAGGAGCAGCTGAGCTGCCTCAGGGAGACTGTGGAGAGTGAGAAGGAGATCCTGGGGAAGGTCCACAGGGAGGAGCTGGAGTTTTGCCTTTTCTAGAATGTCATATTTTTACCTGAAAACTGGGTTCCCCTCTTGGTGGGTGTCAAGCCAATAGACACAACCAAGCCAAAGATGGGGAGAAGAAAGGAATTTTTTTTTAATGGAGGTACTGGGGATTGAACCCAGGACCTCGTGCATGCTAAGCATGTACACTACCACTGAGCTACACCCTCCCCAGGAAGGATTTATTATCACTTGCAGCAGGTAGGGAGAACACCAGGGATCTTTCGCAGAGTTATCTCCCCAAACAGCAAAACTGGGGACGCTTTAAGCTAAGGGTACGTGCATATTCATGAAGGGGCTTGGACAGAGGAAAATTCAGCATAGAATTGGGGGAAAGGTCGACAGAGTCCAAGCTTTAGTTGACTGAAGTCAGGAGGGTCAAAGTCATCATTCCATCCTGCTGGGTGGGGCCTTAGTTCCTGCAGAACTCAAAGGTATATTATTATGTATCATGTCCCTTGAGGAGAAACTAGGGCTCTGCTTTATTGCTGCACTACTGTTTGCCTGCCTGTTCTCTGTTCCTGCATCTCTTTGTTCCCTTAAGATCATTAATTACTGAGACCTGTTCAAGGGCCAGCATTGTGGCCAAGCTTAGATTACAAAATGGCTTAGACCAAAATGGCTTCTCTTATGTCAAGAAAGCCATTCCTGGTTCTCTCTCCAGGGACCTCTTAACCTATGTGCTTACAATATAGTTGGAATCATACAATATGCAGCCTTTCAGATTGGCTTCTTTCATTTAGTGATATGCATTTAAGCTCCCTCCATGCCTTTTCATGGCTTGATATCTCATTTCTTTTTATTGCTGAATAATATTCTACTGTCTGGATGCTTATTTATCCTTTCACCTACAGAAAGACATGCCGGATGCTTCCAAGCTTTGGCAATTATGAATAAAGCTGCTATAAACATCCGTGTGCAGGTTTCTATGTGGACATATGTGGTTTTTTATCTTTTAATTGAAGCATAGTCAGTTACAATGTGTCAATTTCTGGTGTACAGCTGGACATACATTTTGAGATGGGCTTTGACTCTTCATGGGATTTATTTCTCATCCTTTGAAACAAATATGTCTGGTCAAATCTTCCAATATATTTTTCCACATTTGTTCATTGATATAGTGGATCAGTGAGACATCCTACAGAATGTCCAGATAGTCCCAATCCTGTCAGTCTATCACAGGACAGACGAAAGAGTTGACATAGCCGAGGACCAAGACCATCAGTATGCTATTGTCCATCCCTTGTGAATGTGGACAATTTCCCGTCCTCCCTCTAGATAAGGATAGAAAAGAACTCATTCACCATATCAGTGGCTGCATACCACACACCTCAGAGTTGATTTGAAGAGTTGAATTGAAGCAAGAGGGCTGGGCCTCTGTCTTACTTAATAAGCCACTGGATTCAGGCTGTCCCGGGGAGGGAGTCTAACCTTGGGTGAGTCAGCTCCTTTCAGCTGAGGGCAGTTCCTGAGGAAGGACTCAGTTGTGAGCAGCCAACGCTACTGGCAGCTGGAGGAATGAGTACCTCAAACATGAAGGGGAAAAATCTAGGCTGCATCCCACAGGATCCTCTATAGATATTAGTCAATCAAGTGATGTAGGGTCAGTAGGAAATTCAATGAGTCTGGAGCTAGGAGAGATATCTAGAGCTGGCAACAGAAAGGTGGAAGTCTTTATCCTAAGATGTTGTCTAAAGTCATGCGACTGGATGAGTTCACCAAGAGGGTGACAGCAGATTCAGACAAGAGAAAGAGAACAAAGGACTGAGCCCTGGGGCCCTCAATACTAAAGGAGAATCCATGAGGGCAGGGATGATCTTTGTCTTTTTTGTTTACCGATGTATCCCAAGAGCTTAGAACACAATAAGTGCCCCCATAAATATTCGTTGATTGAATTAAATAAAGTTCAGGGGGAAAAAGTTCAAGATGGAAAAAGGATTCAAAACCATATCATACAGTGGGGAGGAATTATTATGTGTTATAGACTGAATGTGTCCCCGCCACCACCAAATTCATGTGTTGAAGCCCTACCCCTCATTTGGAGATGGGGCTTTGAGGAGGTAATTAGGTCAAAGAGGTGGGGCCCAGGTCTCACGAGAATAGTGCCCGTTTAAGAAGAGACACTAGAGAGCTTGCTTATCTTTCCTCTGTGCACGTGGACCAAGGAATCACCATGGAAGTGAGACAGGAAGCCGGCAGGGCACAGCCATTCAAGGAATAACTCAGCATTAACACCAGAATGGCGGAAGTTTCAACCCCCAGTAGGCCTTGAGGATCAAGATGATGAGAGATTTGACTTTTAGTAGAACTTGAGCTTTATTATATGCCCACTTTGATATATTAGCATGGTAAATAGCATGCCCTCAGGCGCCATGAGAGTCCCAAGTCTAGACACAGGAGGTCAAAGAGTGGGGAATGGCCAACTTCCCGAGAATCCCAGCCCCTTCCCCAGGCTACTTAGACTGGGCATATGAAGCTCATAAAAACTGGCAACAGGGTGCCTCTCTCTCTCTCCCCACCCCACCCCCGCCCCATTTGGAGACCACCAGCATTCTGTCTATGGAGTGTGTACCTACTTTTACTCTAATCTGAGCACCCAACCCCTACATCTTGAGGCCTTTCTCTTGCTTTTTGATATATCTCTCTAAATAAATCTACCTTTACTCAACTGTGGCTAGCTCTTGAATTACTTCCTGCATGAAGCCAAGGACCCACACTTGGCAGGGCACATCCCAGAGGCTCAACCTAAGCCTGGGACATGGCCCTCCTCACGCCCCACATCCGCTTTTCCTGCATCAAAAGCACCAGCAGGAAGGTGGCCTCATCTGCAAGCCAGGAAGAGATCTCTCACCAGAACCCCAACCATGCAACACCCAGATCTCAGACTTCCAGACTCCAGAACTGTGAGAAAACAAATTTCTGCTGTTTAAGCCATCCTGTCTATGGTATTTTGTTCTGGTAGTCTAAGCTGTTTAATATATAATATATCCTAAAAGATGCACTAGATTTCCCCCAAGAAAATCTCAGTAAGAGAAACAAATGAAATTCTTAGCATCCAAGAGCAGTCAACTATAACTCCAAGCCGGGTCCTGTACAAAACAAGTTCCAAAGAGCAAGACAAGAGTAACCAAAGGGTCTGATGACCAGCCTTGGCCAGCAGTCGGACAGTGGTGTGATTTCAAGCAAAGCACTCCCACCTCTGCCTCCACTTTCTCTACTGGCCAACTGAGAAAGTTGGATTGCACCAGTTTTGTGGTCATGTACTATTATTATTTTAAAATACAGAAAAAATTCATGTTTATTTAAAAACATCAACCTGACAGGGAAGGTATAGCTCAAGTGTAAGAACACATGCTTAGCATGCACAGGGTCCTGGGTTCAATCCCCAGTACCTCCTCTAAAAATAAATAATAAAACCTAATTACCTTTCCCTGCCAAAAAAATAATAAAAATAATACAGTAATAAATAAATCAAATTTATTTTAAAAATTAAAAAAAAAAAAACCCTTTCAGAAATATGTGAGGTAAAATGTCATTGTTCCCCTTGTGATTCTGCAGAATTAATCACAGTTGCCAGGGTTGTAAACATCCTCCCAGAACTTTTTCCTCCATGGCCCTGCTCAAATTTTCACCCCTTCATGAAACCTTCCTATGTCCCAGGTCCCATCTTCCCCTTCTATCTTTCTCCTTGGCACTTTATATTGGCAGACAGAAGCTAAGGGAAATGAAGGCAAGAGAAGGAGCTGCTTCTGTCCGAGCATCACCTGCTTCAGAGGAAACTCTGAAGAACCATTTATGGAACCGACCAAACCAGCATCCAGTTGACAAAGATAGCAAGTGCGGCTGGGGTGCTTCCACTGGTGGGAAAAGAGTCAGAATGTACACTCTAAAGGACAAATTTTTTAATGTATTTGGTCATTTAATTTTTTATTTTTATTTATTTAGAATAAACACCTTTATTACATGGGCTAAGGGAGAATTTATTTGCCTTTCCGGGCCTTGATCTTCCTCAGATAGCACTCCAGCTATCTGGAGCTGCTGGAACTGCTGGAACTGCTCCTCTAGAAGACTGCTGATTCTGGCATTCTTTTTCCTTTTATCATATTTCTTCTGAATTTTCTTTGATCATTTTTTGTTTAAAATCTCTTCCTCCTCAGGAGTCAGCTTGGCCTCCTTCTTGTGGCCCAAGGGCAGTACATGGTGGGACTTGTACCACTGTCGGTACAGGGTCTTGGTGAAGACCAGCTCATTGTTGGATGCATTGTAGACAACATCTATAATCCTTGTCTTGTGTGTACAACACTCGGAGCCCCAGGTGAAGTTTCCCACATCTAGGCTCAAGGCCCTGTATGTTTTGTTGCCTCCCCGCACATGGACGGTGTTTATGCGGTGAGAGCCTGCCTTGGTGTTGGCTGTGGGGCATCCCAGCTCATACTTCTGCCTCAAGTCATGGGGCTTTTTCTTGCCCCGGTCTTGTGGCACTTGTGCCAGTTGTCCCAAGATATGCCCATCGCTCAGCACTGGCTAGAAAGAGTGGTCATTAAATTTTTTAAATTGAGGCATAACATACACATTAGTAAAGTGCACAAATCTTAAGTATACGACTTGAAGAATTCACACACACACACACACACTCACTCACACACCTCTACAACTACCACCCAGACAAGAGCTTTTCCAATGTCCTGGAATTTCTCTAGGCCCCTTTCCAAGGAATCTCCCCACCCCAAGGTAACCACTCTTCTGACTCGCATCACCATCTGTTAATTTTGCCTGTTCTTGAATGTCATCTAAAATGGAATCACCCAGCATGTAGTAGCTCATGTTTGCCTTCTTTTGCTCATCATACATCTGTGAGATTTCTCCAAGTGCTTGCGATTAGCAAGAGCTCGTTCTTTTTCATTGCTGAGTAGTATTCTGTTGTGTGACTCCATCATAATTTCTTTATCCTTTCCACTGTGGATGGACTTTTGGCATGATTCCAGTTTTGGGCTACCATGAAGAGAGCTGCCCTGATTGTTCTTGTACGTGTCTTTTCACAGGCATCTGCGCTCATTTCTCTCATGGATCAACCTAGGAGTGGAATTGCTGGCTCATGATTTGTCTCTTAAGGGATCACTTAGAAGGCTTTGCAAGGATTTGCCCTGTCCGTGAAGGCTGAGGCCTCAGAAGGTGCTGTAAGAATATTTCTGACATGATGAGACGCACATGTGCCTGACAAGGTTATCTCTCTCTGGAAGGGACAGCAGCTGGAGAATGACCCAAAGAACCCCAAGACTGCAGAAAGGTCATCTTGCCCAATCCCTGAAACCTGGAGCAAGGCTGATCGGCTCTTTCCAAGGTCAGCATTTCACTGACCTTTCTGGCTGTTTATCTGGCCTGTGACTGGGCCCCCAGCTTAATGAGTGACTTACGGGAATAAGTTCACATCCTTGCAGCTGCAGACAGGCTAGCTGGGCTCAGGCCAGGGTCTGTTTCGCAGCAGGACCTGAGCTCCTGAGGCTCTCGGCTTGTGGCGCCACCATGGCAGGCAAATCAGAGCCCAGAGGCAGAGGGGGTGGTGATCCCCATCAAGTCAGGAAGAGAGAGCCTTGCCAGCTCAGAGCCCCACAGCCCTCGGGTTCAATCTGGGGTGCTGCAGACTTTCCACTGCACTTGAAACCTAGGGAGCACTTTTTACAACAGACACATTGTAACATCATTGGAATCTGCCTAGAAACAATTTAGAGATCGTTTGACTTACAGTCATTGGTCTTGGGGCACCCAGGGCAGGGCAGCCTCCCGGCCGGCCGCTAGCACCACTCCTTGTACTCACAGCAGGATGAAGTGGGAACGAATCACAATCAGGCAGGCCCTACCAGTGGCTTCCTGGTGACACCTTCCCCCACGAACCACGGTTTACTCACGGGTACAGTGGGCTAACAGCACGTGTTTCTCTGTACCACCCGGAGTGTTTTGGAAATCACCTGACCATTGCTCGCCAGAAAGAACAAACATGGCTCTGTAAATATAAAACATTGTGTTAGGCCTCAGCGATTGTTTATGGTCGGAGTGAGGGGATGAGCAGTGCAGTGGTGTTGGCTGAGGCCTGCCCAGCCAGGATAAGTCCCTTCCCTGGGATGTCATTGTCACCCCCCTTCCCAGGCAGAAAGCAGATGACTGCTGCACAGCCTAAGCCCAGGAGGCCTGGGGCAGCCCTGAGCACTGGTGGGATCAGAGCTGTGGGGAATCAGCACAGGAAAGCATGTCCCCTTTGGGGCCATTGAGACAGTGAGGTACAAATTCCACAATTACTATTATTATTTTTATTTGTAGACAAAAACACAAACCTTCAGAGGTTAAGAAATGTACTCAGGATCACGCAGTGCTGGAGCCAGGACCCCACTCTTGTCCTGTGCCCTCCCAAGTTCAATGTCTTTCTATTGCCTCTCCTTCCAGCATCAGCCCTGATGGAGGCTGACTGGGGCAGGAGACCATATGAGGCCTTGGGGTGGGGTCAGAGATCCCTGAGCCATTGTCCACTGGCGCACATTCTCAGCCGGGCCTGCTAGTTCCAGCCCCAAGCCACTTGTCCAGCCTTTCCCTGATTTGCACCCACCCTCATGCCCACCAGTTTTCTCAACCTTCGAGCCCTTCTCAAATGGTGCCGCCTCCAAGATTTCCTCCCTTTTTAAGGCTAAGTAATATTCCGTTGTGTGTATCTACCACATTTGTTTATCCATCCATCTGCCTGTGGACACTTAGGTTCTCTCATGTGTTAGCTATTGTGAATAATGCTGTTATGAATGTGGATGTAAAATATATCTTCATGACCCTGCTCCCTGCTTTCTTTCCATTTTTTCTTTTTTGATACAAACCCAGAAATGGAATTTCTGGGTCATATGGTAATTCTATTTTCACTTTTTTTTTTTTTTTGCGAGGTCAGGGGAGAATTGCCATACTATTTCCCACAGCAATGGCACCCACAAGGATTTCAGCTTCTCCACAACCTTGCCAACATTTGTGTTGGGTGTCTGTGTGTCACACCCAGTGCAGGGGAAGGAGCATGGAACGGGAATCTGAAAATCCAAGTTTACTCCAGGCTCTCTCCCTAGCTGGCTTCTTGTCTTGGGTGAGTCAGTCCACATATTGTTTCTCCATGTTTAAACAGAGGAAATTGGGCCAGGTCATCTGGAACTTTCCACCTATAGATAAAACTTCATAATCTTCAGTTACTTGTATTCCCCTTATTCCCCTGACAGACCGATTGTCCTTCAGGGCAGAAGCTAATTTGTTCTTTAATCTCCGTCCCCAGCACCCACTGTAGAGCTTTCCATGTAGTCAATGCTCAGGCTATGACCCTTGGATGTGTGAAGTGATTTCTTTTTTTTTTTTTTTTCAGATGGAGGAGAGGTAAGTAGGTTTGTTTATTTATCTATTTTTACTTAATTTTAATGGAAGTTCTGGGGATTGAACCCAGGACCTCCTGCATGCTAAGCACATGCTCTACCACTGAGCTCTACCCTCCCACTGTGTGAAATGATTTCTAACGAGATGTTTTCCCTCCATCAGGCCTCTATCTATCTGTGGGTAGTTTTGAGGCCTTGCGAAATTTTCTGTGCCTTGCTCACGACATGCTCTCTGCCTAGAGTGCCCTCTTCCCTCCCACCTTTCCAGCTGACAAAACCATCCACTTCCTCAAAGAGCCAGCTCAGATGTCACCTCACCCGAAGCCTCCTGCCCTCCTCTGAGAGCGGACCTTCTCAAGCTCCCGCAGCTCCGTGGTGCTATCACATTGTGCTGGAAACGACAGCCTTTTATCTTCTTCACTGGACTGTGAGGACTCCTGATGGGCACAGCCATCCTTCCCTTGTTGTTGTCACACTGACACTCCAGTGCACTTGCCAGCCGTTTGCAGGCAGGAGGAGGTGGAGTCAGTGAGACTGAGCATAAAGGAAGCGTTGTGTCCGTGGGAATTTTGGGACGTCCTGATTCCATTCTGGCTGCGCAGGGTCTCAGAATGTAGCCTCACAGAGCCCAGGCCCAGCACCCGTAGCATCAGGTGACATCAACTGCTCTCTTTCCATGCCCTCTCTCCTCATTCTCGGATGAGGCCACTGCCCTCCTGGAGTCCTTCTCAGCTGCACCCGTGGGGGTTCCTGGCAAGTGTGGTAGCTACATCCAGCTGCTCCCACTGGGCCTTGGCCCTGGAACGGGCAGCCAATCAGATCAGGTGAAGGGCCAGCTGTGGGGAGATCTGTGGCATGAGCCTGAGCTAATGAGGGAGTTGATCCCACTACTCAAAGGCCTCTGTGACTCAACCCAGCTTCTTCCTTCCCCCTGGGGGCACAGGAAGCCGGGATTCTTGCATCAGCATCTCTTGAAGCGAGGCCTTGATTCCCAGTGTAGCCAGCCCAGGATGGGTGCCAGCACAGATGTTGTTGGCTGTGGGGACAGATAAGGAGCACTGAGGAGATAAAGAGCTAAGCTGTAGATTTAGGTCTCCGAAGCGCTAGCTGTGTGATCTTACTCTGCTTAGTTCACACTTCTATTCATCTCTAATTCTTCATGTGATCAAAATAGATACAATAACACCCCCAAAACGGCTTTGATGGGGTATCAGTGAGATAACGTAGTGACGGTGTTTGTTAGTGACTGCCCCTCGCATGTGGATCCCTAAGCCTCAGGATGAGCTCTGTGTGTGCTCATGATGCCCAGGTTACTCTGGCCAAGTCCACCTGGTTTGGGTCCTCCGGGCCATCAGTAGCATGCCTGCTCCCCTACCAGGGGTGTCCTGTAGAAGGAGACAGAGGTGTGAATGCTGGGGCCTGGGCACCACGTTCCTGCAGGATGTGGGATGTCAACATACTTCCCAGGTGTCCAAGCCTGGTGGATGGTACCACGCTAAGTGCCCTGAAACTCCATGTGAAGGACTGCAGAGGCAAAGAGGATCTTAGGGACCTTATTGCTCAGATAAGTTTCTAGAGGTTCTCGGAGGGAAGAGCTTGCTTAAGGTCACACAGCAAATTAGTGCCTAAGTGTGTTGTCAAAATGACCCCCCCCCCCACTGAACTCAACTCTGGCTGAGAGTCTGCATAAGTTAGGGTTGGGGAGAGGGTGAACACTCTTTCCTGGAGGCTATGTGGCCCACAGAGGGATCTACAGCCTCTTACCAAATGAACCCACGACCTCTCATCTCTGATCCTATTAGGTAAATTTAGTTAACATTCAGACAAGCAAACAGTGGCAGTGCTCTTTCCAGGCTGGCAATTTCTGTGCCAGGTACGGGCAGGGATAAAGTCCCAGCTGCAGAGTCCGTTCCAGGGAACCCAAGCTAAGCCTGGAATAGCTCAGGTCAAAGATTGTGTCTATTTCATGGCATCATTTTGCTGTTGACTTGCTGTACCCCAGCAAACTTGGGCGAACCCATCTGCTTGCTTTGGCTGCAGCTTTGCAATACAAGTTGCAGGAAACGGTCCAGATCTACAGCAGTCCCTGAGCCTCTGGGCAGAATCAAGTACCACTGGCCTTGTCGAGACCGTTGGTGGGCATCTCGGACGCAGGAGCATGTCAGGTGGGGCCGGAGGCAGCCCAGCCAAACACTGGCTGTTGTCTCAGAAAGAGCAATTCAGGAAGCATCTATGTGCAGAGGACTTTGACATCTTATCTTTACAAGGCCAGAGACAGTCTTGTTCATCTAGGGAACTCCCAGAACTGAAGAAGTTCATTCCTCCTGCCCTTCCACCACCCTAGCAATAGTGGCAAATGCTCTTTAAGAGAGCAGGGCTTTTCTCTTTGGGAGGTCACCAGGAGGCATCAGAGAATAGGTAACAGGTAGATCTTGGGGTCGGGGAGTCTGGAGACCTGGGTTCTAACCCTCGCTGGATGACCTTGAAGCAGTCAGTTTCTGGGGCTTATCTTGTAAAGTGAGGCGGAATCACCCACAGGTGATTGTGAAAATCAAATGGGAATCAATGGAGTGTGTTGCGAAGTGTGAAGCACCGTCCAGATGGCTGGGAACACCACTGCCCTTCTTGCTAGCTTGTTGACAGTCATGTTCTACCACCTCTGCCTGGCACCCCTGCCAGTAGTCCTGGGCTTTAGCTCCTGCCGGCTCTCCACATGGAGCACTGGGCAGCACCTGGAAAGTAAGGAAGGCATGTGTGCAGGACCTTCAAACCTGGAGCTCGTGCTTTCCTCCAACTCTGCTACTTCTGAGCCTTCTCTACCTCCATCAAGGGAGGCACGCAAACCAGGGACCTGGACATCCCTTTTAGTCGATTCCAAGGCCTCGGCTCACTTTTCCTTCCATGAGGCCAGCGTAAGTGAGCTGAGCAGAGAGTCACAGATTTTCAGGGGACTCTCAGGCTGAAGAATTTGCAGGGAAGGATCTTCAGCACTGGGGACTTCATTGCTCTTCAGGGAAGATGGTGCTTGGAGAGGAAAGGGGCAGGACCATCCAATGGGGAGTGTCTAGGGGTTGGAGGGCCAGAGGCTTGTCTGGGAGAAGAATAGGAAAGAGGAGGCCCTTTAGGACACACTCTCCAAAGTCTAGGCAATAAGGAATAAAGAAGCAAGGAGAGGAGAGCGCCCTGCCTACCTTGCCAGCCCCACCGAGGGTGGGCTGTGGTACCCCCAATCTGGCTTCCTTCCAGCTCCCATCTGCCAAGCTCCCTCCCCATCAGGCAGTCCTGCCACCACTGCCTCTCTCTAGAGCCCTCTGCTCCCCACTCCTCTCAGAAACCTTTGTCACCATCTGGTCTCACTTGAATCCCCTTCCTGATCAACCTGCTCTCCTGTATTCTCTACCACTGCATCCTGTTTTTTCCTTTATAATACTGATCACAATATGCATTCATTTAGGTTTAGTTATGTATTTATATTGAGGTGAAGTTCACATAACATGCAATTAACCATTTTTTAAAAATCTAAATATAGTTGGTTTACAATGTTGTGTTAATTTGTGGTACACAGCATAGTGATTCAGTTATACACATATATATATATTCCTTTTCATATTTTTTTCATTGTAGACTATTACAAGTTACTGAATATTGTTCCCTGACATTAATCATTTTAAAGTATACAATTTAATGTCATTTAGAACATGTACAATGTTGTACAACCATCACTTCCATCTAGTTCCAAACAGTGTCATCATCCCAAAAGGAACCCCCATACCCATTAAGCAGTCATTCCCTGGGGGGACTCCCCTTCCTTCAGCCCCTGGCAACCATTAGTCTGCTTTCTGGCGCTATACAGTTCCTTTTCTGGCCATTTCATATACACAGAATCATACTATATGTGGCCTCTGGGTCTGGCTTCTTTCACTTAGCATAATGCTTTCGAGGTTCATCTGCTTGGCAGCATGCGTCAGTACTTCATTCCTCTTCGTACCTGAATACTATCCCATCATATGGACATGCTGCATTCTCCATTCGTGGACATTTGGGTTGTTTCCACCTTTTGCTACTATGAACATTCTTGTGCAAGTATTTGTTTGAATACCTGTCTTTTGGGCATATACCTGGGAGTGAATTGCTGGGTCATATGGGACTTCTATGTTTAACTTTTTGAAAAATCATTAATTTACTTTTGATGTCTTCCTTACCCCTAGACGTCTAGATCTGCACAGCCCAGGACAGTAATCCTATGCAGTTATTTAAATTTGAATGAGTTAAAATTAAATAAAATTGAAGAGTCAGATCCTTGGTCACATTAGTTACATTTCAGGTGCTCAGTCGCCACATGTGATCAGCAGCTACTGTATCTCCATCAATCCAGAAAGTACTATTGGACAACACTGGTCTACAGTGTAAGGTCCTCCCTGAGGGTAGGGATTGAATCTGTCTGGTTTACCATGATATCCAATGCCTAGGAAAGTGCCTCGAACATAAGATTGTTATTCAAGGAAGGAAGGAAGGAAGGAAGGAAGGAAAGAAAGGTTGTTTTTGGAGTCATTCCTCCATTTCATCTTCTCAACAAATCTGTAAGGGAGCAGGAAAAGAATGACTTTCCCTTTCCTGCAGATGCAGAACAGGCTCAGGGGAGTGAAATATCACACCCAGTGTCATAGAATGAGCACAGATCGTGGCCCTAGACCTCCCACTCTCTCCACCAGCCAGACCTACGGTGATTCATGAGACATATGGACAGTAGGCAGCCCGGGGGCTGGAAAACACCAGAGGCAGCAGAAAAATCCTTCTGGCTCTAGCAGAATTAGGGCATTTTTGAGCAGGACCTTATCCACTCTGTGTATTTTATAGAAAAGGAGATGTCACAAGATGTTATGTGTCCACAGGATTAGTTGAGAGGCAAGGACATGAGTTGGGTCCAGCCCTTGGAACTTGAGAGGCTGTAGCATCAAAGGAGTCATTGAAGGTTTACAGCAGAGAGATCAGTTTTATGGCCTCTTAAGATCAGTCTGGTAGCATCCTTAGGCTGGAACAGACGAACCAAGGCTAAAGGAAAGACTAGTCGGAAAGCGACTGTAACTTGCAGCAGGATAGGGGTGGCAAGGATGGATGGGAATGCCTGAAATCTGAATATCATGAAAGAAAGAATATTGGTCGGGGGTGACAGGACAATGGGGATCTTGAGCTTTTGTGACTTGGAGCCAGGAAATATGATAACACTGGTTAGAAAAGAATTCAGGAAAGAAGCTGGTGTGTCCAGGTATGAATGATTCACTCATAGGACACTCGAGCTAGAAGGGACTTTTTAAGTGATATATTGTTCTACCTCTTTGTTTTATTACTGGGGAAACTGAGGTCCAGAGAGGTGAGGAGCTGGCCTAAAGGCACACTATGTGTGAAAAACAAGACTGGGCCTGAACTCAGGCCGCCCAGCTTTCATTCATGCCACCGAAAAGTCCTCTAATCTCATTGGCCCCTGGCAGAGGCCCACCCCCATTGCGCATTTGCTGGCTGATAAAAAGATGTTACTTGACTTTATTAACATTGACTCCTCTCTAGTGAAATCTCGTCTGATCATGGATTACATAGTGGATGTCTAAATTTAATCCAAATATAAATCTTTTATCACATATACTTAGGACTTAACAATACAACCTGTCCTGATGAAGACCTCTTAATGTGTTTTCAGTTAGTATCTTTGTGGTTTGGAGTACATTTTTATTGTCCCTGAGTCTATATTTCCTCTTCTATAAAATGGAAATAATAAAACCTGCCTCACAGGTGGTGCCTCACCTGTGAGATAACACATGGGAGGCACTGGCAGAGTTCCAGCCTACACTAGTTAACGGATAGTCTTTCTACTTTCTTCCCCAGAGCACAGCAGAGCTGATCAGTTGGGCTCATCATAGCATTAAGTTGGCTGAATCAGGGAGACCAAAGACAGGAAAATCTTTGAAAATAGACACCCATGGCTGTTACTAATAGCACAATGAATTAGCATGGCTGAATCAGGCTGGGGGGACATTCTCCACTGAGATTGGATGGAAGTCACCCAGTGCCTTGAAAAGTAAAGAGGACACTGTAGCGCATGGAGGTTGCTAACATTGCCAGTGCTGTAGGCATGGTTATCCAGCCCCCTCTTCCCTCCTATCCAGCTTGGGGGCATTTTCACTGGAGCAGGCAGAGAAGGAATCACCCTTCCTACCAGCTCATTGACCAAGTATCCTGGGGAGGAGGTAAGAGTTTGAAACTTCTCTCTTGGGTTAATTATCAATAAGCTTTGTGGACGGTTAACAACGTGATGTCCCCCAGGGTCGCTCAGGTAGTATCCCCTGGAGAGTACTGGGCTCTCTGGCTTCAGTCCTTTCTTGTTACCTCCCCATGGGGATCCTTAATGGCAGTGCTGGGCTTGAGTGTGGGGGAAAGGCGCTGGGAGAGACAGTCTTCCAGTTCAGGACCATTTACATGTGAAATCACTGCAGCCTGCTCCTTCTCACAACATGGTGTTGGCATGTGCATGCTTTCACTCACTCAGCAAATAGCCACTGAAGCCTACTATGTGCTGGGCGTTCAGCTAGGGGTGGAGTACACAGTAGGAGGCAAAAAGGCCTGGTCCCTGCCCTCAGGAAGTTTCCAATCTAGTGGGAAGAAAGTCGACAAACCAGTAAACAAAGTGAGACAATTGCTACGAAGGAAAGAAAACAGGGTGGTAGAGGCTAAGGTATGGCTGGGAGACGGAGAAAACTGCTCCAAGGGAGAACTTTGGAGCTGGACATGGGCAGGGGGAGAGGAAGAACATCTCGGGGCAAAGCCAGCAGTTCAGGCAAAGGTCATGAAACAAGAAAGAACTTGACTTTTCAAAATCAGAAAACAGTCATGAAGTGAGGGGTTTGGACTATCTAAGTACAATGGGAAAGGTTTCAAGCAGCAGAGTGACAGGGTCCAGTGCACGTCTTAGATGGCTCAAGCTGAGTGGAGCGGGGCCGGAGCCAGCGGGAGCTGGGAGACAGCACTCTGTGGGGGGTTCTGTGGGGGAGGGAGAGGAAGTCTGAAGGTGCTGCTGCTGCAGACAGACTCTGCGTGGGGCAGGATCTGGGAGTGAGGGGGGAAGAGCTCCCCATTCAGTTAATGTGTCTGGAACCACCATGCAGAATCTGGTATAAAAGCAGAGACTTGGCTCGTTAGACCTAACCAGGCTGCACCAGACCTCCTAAACTCTCTCATGCAGTGCCTGAGATGAGCTAGCAGCTTCTTATGACAGCTTGGAGGTCCCAGTGAGCCGAGAAGTGACAAGCGGACAAGTCAGTGCTTTGCAAGAGGCTCGCCTAGTGCTGAAAAGCAGTGGGTATGGGAATGCTGAAGACTTCTTTGATGTCCCTGTTTGTGGGATATTCAGGAATTTGGGGTTTGTTGTTTCTGATAACCTGGATGTGAGTGAATTCCACTGGCTTATTGCATCTATATACATAATGGCAGGACTTCAGGCCCTCTAGGTTACTGTGAGTAAACCTTTTTCATTCTCCTGCCCCTAAGGAACCATTTTAGACATTTCTCTCCACAATCATAACCCCTCTTAAAAGTTTAATACAAAAAAAAAAAAAGAAAAATAGGAAAAGATACAACAAAAAACAATTTAAAAGTGGGAAAAAAAGTTTAATACCATAGTTGTCTATTTACTTACTGTATGTATATCTGTGTTTATATACAGAAAGAGCAAGATTTTTTTCACCCCCTGAGAATCAGTTTTTGTCCCCTTGGGGGTGATTCTGTCCAGCTGAGAACGCAAGCTGGAGATCAAAGTCTCCCCACTTATTATGGGGCCCCAGAGAATATCTCATATGTCTCTCCAACATGTCCACTTTTACTTCCTGAAAGAACTTGCCTTGCAGCTGCCCCTGCTTAGCTAATGCTGCAGAAGACCTTGTGCTTCACGAGGTCACCCTCACACACTCCCAATAGCAGGGACTTTGAGGAGCTAAACACACTGCACCCCCTGCAAACCTGGCCGCCCCAAACCTGGCTGATGTCTCAAGTGCCTTCTCCTCTCCGCACCTTCTGTGCCTCCAGGCCGGTGGCAGCATGTGCTCCCTTCATCCCAGAGAGATCCCGTGAAAATATCCTTCAGCCAAATGAGGCAGATCTGGGCAAGACACCACTGTCTCTCCAGCTTCATGCCTGCCTCCCAGCCTCCTGAAACGTGCCCCTTGACAAGCCCTTTTATCAACTACAGACTAGCAGCCACAGCCAAATCCCAGCTGTGGCTCAGATGGTCTTCACTCCCGGTGGAGAGTTCACAGTCTGCACTTGTGGTTCTTACAGAAAAGAAACCTGAGATTGGACGGGGTCCAGCCAGAAGCAAGGTTACAGAGTGAGTGGTTCCCAGGCCACCTTTCTTTGTTCCACATGAGGAGAACAAGGAGCTTCCCCAAGTTCGTCCACACTGAGGAGCTGGCTGTGCACCTCTGTTACCTTCAGATGGGCGCACCATGCGTGAGCGGCTTGCTGCCTGCACATGCCGAGGTAAGTACAGAAAGTGACAGTGAGCATCTAGAAATGTTTATAACAATTTGATGGAGGAATTTTGTACCTATGAACTCTTAATAATTCTGGTCTTGGATATTGGGGTTTTGTTTTGTTTTGTTTTGTTTTGCTTTCATTTATTTTTATTGTATTTTATGAAAGCATGGATCTGTGGTAGACTGGAAGTTTTTTAAAAAGAGCTAGTCCTTGCAGGGGAGTATAGCTTAGTGGTAGAGCGCATGCTTGGTATGTACAAGGTCCTGGGTTCCCCAGCACTCCCATTAAAAATAAATAAAATAAAAATAAATAAGCCTAATTATCTCCTGCCACAAAAAATAAATACATAAATAAAAATAAAAATAAAAAAGCTAGTCCTTCACCACTGATAGTTTGAAAAGCACAGCGTAGAGACTGTGCCTCCCACCTCCCACCCACTGCGGGGAGGATCTTTGATCACAGGATGAAAGGAAAAAATAACTTGTGGTTAATTGGCTGAGCGAAGTGATAGATCCCAAAGGTCTCCCTTTTAGCCCCAGGCAGACACAGCCTTAACATCATGAAGCCTGGCTCCTGGAGGATTTCTCAACCCATGGAGCCCTGTCCAGGGGAACGGCTCCCAAAGCCCGTAGGGTGTGCAGTGTGTGGTTCCGTGTGCTAAGCTGATCAGACAATTGGGAGAGCAGTTGCAATCCTAAAAATTATTTAAGTACCCCTCCTCCCGTTGTACAGATAGAGAATCCGAGACCCAGAAGAGGGCTCACATTTATTTTCCTATCTCCTGCGCCTAGGATGTTGCCTGTCACAGAGTATCTGGCAGGGTTCAAGCCGAGAAGCAGAACCCCTATGAGCCACGGAGAGTCAGGGGTTTGTCCTCGGGGTCAGGGCTCCTGCGCTGGTGGGGCTGTTTCTGTGGTCTGTGTAAGGTGTTGTCTTTGTGGCTCAGCAGGGCAAGCTCGGTAGGGAAGGTAGACACGGACTGGGGGAGACGAGGGACAGACTGGAATGGCTCTCACCACTGGCAATCTCTAGGACAAGCTAGGGCCCCGCACCCCAGAGCTGCACATACCTGGCCGAGGAGCTGGAGGAGCTGTGGGCCCAGCGGCCGCCCCACACCAGCAAGCGGGCATGAGCTGCCCGCATCTGCCCTGCTCCACCTTCAGAGCATAAAAGGGCCACGCTTCCCCTGCATTCTCCAAGTCTTGCACACATTTCTCTCTGTGGCCACCCCACCCCAGAACCCCACAGGGAGGGGAGTTCTGGAAAAGGTAGTTCATTCAGCTTAGCTAATGTGACACACTCCAAAGCCACCACCACGCTGAGAAATGCTTAATGAAAAAAAGAAATGACTTGTCCAGGGGCACACAGCAAGCAATGGAGTGGTTGCACTGGAATGTCTTCTGGCCAAGGGCGGGGCTTCCCCCCAGTTCACTTACTTCCAGAGAGGACCTGGCTGCCCAGCGTGGCACTGGGGCCACAGGCTGGCCACCCCCTGCTCTGGTGTGAGTCCCACTTCTCTGACTTCATCTCTCCTTAAAGCTCTCCCTGGAGTTTTCACAGAATCCAGCACCCCACACACCAGCTTTTACAGATTGTATGTATGTATGTACGTATGTATTTATTTCAGGAAAAGTAAGGTTTTTTTAAAATTTGTTTTTGTATTGTTTTGTTTTGATTTTTCATTGAACTATAGTTTATTTCATTTTCACAAATGTTTAACAAGCATGTAGCATGTGCCCCACGCTAAGGATTCAACTCTGAATCCTCTTCCCACAGGAACCTATTGGTCTGGTGATAGAGGTAGATGCGTTTATAATTTCCATGCTATATAGAAGAAGTGCTTTGGGAGCACAGAGAAGGGAGCTTCTGACTTAGCCACAGGGAGGCAACTCGAGAACTAAATCTTATGGTCAAGTAAGAATTGCAGGCAGAAGAGGTGGGAAGGGCACTTTGGCCAGGAGATGAGCACGGACCAAAAGCCAGGAGGACTGAGGTCACGGCTGTGCTTGGGGAACACACTACTTTCCATGGCTGCAGGACAGGACGACTAGAAGAGAGAAAAGGGCCAAGAAAGTGAGGTAGGCACCAGACCACAAAAGATCTTACCTGCTGGCTGCAGAACTCTCGCAGAAAGATGAAGATGCCAGGGTTTGGGCAGTGCCTTGGGGAGGAGGGAGGAAATACACTTCAGAGGTAATTAGAGGTGGAGTTGGGTGGAAGTGGGATCTCTCTGAGGGCTTGAGAGGGTGTAGGTTTGAATGTGGGGGCTCAGAGCAATGGCCTCTAAGGAAGACACCTCCCCTTCCTGTCAGGGACTAGGGCAGAAGGTAAGGAGATAAGGAGATATGAGGCTGGCAACCTGTTTGGTCTTGGGACAGACATCTCCTATAGGCGTGTATGCCCTTAGCGCTGCTAGTCTAAACAGGACTCCCAGATGACTCAGAAGCTGGCAGGTGATTCCTCTCAGTGGCCAGCACGGGGGCTGGGCTGGCCCCTGCTCATGGCCCCTGCTTACACTGCCCCGACTGCCTCCTTGGGTCGGCCACCTTGAAACAGGGGAAGTGGTACCTTCACCAGGAAGCAACCTATCTCTCTAAAGCAGAATCACAGATTTTTGTGATTTTCTGTGATTTGGGGAATTTAGAGATTATCTGTTCAAAACCATTTTGTTTATTTATAAGGAAGGAGAGAGCCCCAAGATGCAAAGTGAGGACAATGAACTTAGGCCTATACAGCCCTCATTTGCTGTTTTTTCTCACTGCAGTGCTCCAGTCTGCTTCACTCGGCCTCCAGTTAGAGGTGGCCGAGGACAGCTTTGTGGTGTTGGATCT
The DNA here is from genome assembly GCF_009834535.1 of Camelus ferus. Classification (NCBI taxonomy): domain Eukaryota; kingdom Metazoa; phylum Chordata; class Mammalia; order Artiodactyla; family Camelidae; genus Camelus; species Camelus ferus. The sequence continues at coordinate 63,234,951 of NC_045705.1, forward strand.
TGCCATGTGTGTTTGTCTTGTTTGTTGTCGGCAAATAGATCACAGATGAAAGAGCTCTGACCTTTGATTCAGAAAACTTGAGTTTCTAGTCCTTGTTCTGCCGCTTAATTTGCCACACAGCCCTGGTCAAGTCCTTCATCCCCACTGGGACTTCGTCATCTTGGTGGTGTGATGAGGTCCTTCCAGATCTAAAAACTATGGAAACATTATGAAATAAGCAAATGCGCTTGAACTTAGTAAACTTCACAGCCGAACCAAAGGTCCCCAGTGAAGTTCTTCCTCCCAGTGGAGGATGGCTCCATCCTCTGACTTTGGCCGCCTTGTTCCGGTTGAGCCTGGCATGAACGGGCACTCAGTCAATAGCTGTTGCATGAATGAATGAATGGTTTTAGGTTTTACCACTTACCATTTAGACACTACTCTCATTGATGAGTGCCATTTGGTGGAAAGAGTGTGGGCTACAGAATCAGACAAATTCTTTCTCTGCTTATAAACTGTGGGACCTTGGGCAAGCTACTTAACCTCTCTGAGCCTTAATGTCCTTAGTGGTCCTTATAGGACTATTATGAGGATTAAAATGGATAATGGATTTAAAGGATTTAACATAGGCTTAGGAATGCTCAAGAAGTGTTCATTATCAGCACTGACAGCCAAAGAAACAAACAGTGGCCACAGCACTACAACCCTGGCACTACTGATATCATAACAGTAAAACAGCAAGAATAATACATTCCTTATATTGGGTGTAGGCTGTTCAAGTGTTTTTAGTTTTTATTGTATTTGTCTGATTTTACCTTCATAATCCTGTGAGATAGGTATTACCTCCATTTTACAGATGAGTTGACTGAGGCTCAGAGAAATAAAGTGACCTGGTCAAGGAAAGTCACATAGCCAACAGGGGCCAGAGCTTGGGCTAAAATCTGGACATTGTAATACTAGTATTCTCTGGGGTCTGGCCCATAGTCCATGCCATTGTCCTCCCCTGACCCAAATGCTTTGTAAAAATGCATGCCAGTCTAGTTACCTCCCCCCTCAAAAAAAAAATGCATGTTAGTTTTATCTGATGTGAGAATCAAAGATAAGCATATTGGGTTTTCCAAGGATTCTAAAATGAGCATCACCCATTCATTCTCACACTGGTTCCCCACCAGGTAATGTCAGCCTTTTCTTTATATGTATCGTTGTGTTCCTTCTCCTCTTCAGGTCTCCAGGAGGCTTCTTATTTTGGTATTCTAGGATTTAGTGATCTCCCCTTAGCCCATCCTTTTTTATTTTTTGATCCTCTTTCACTCTGCAGACTAATGAGGAGCATCTCTTTTGCAGTAGGACATCCATCTCCTTAGTCACTAGTTGGTCTCATGATCAGAATGACAGGGGATGTTCCTACCATGATTTTGCACAAAGATAAGAGAATCCCCACCACCTCCCCTATCGTCCTCTTTGATGACATCCTATATATATTTTTTAGCCTTTTGGGTTGGAGCTCCAGGCAAAGCCAGTGTCTTCAGGGAAACTATTAATATTTGTGTGCTTTCCTTTCTCACACTATCCCTACTTAATTGACTGGACAACAAGAAATCATGGAAGGTATGAGGGCAGAAGTCCTAGTAAGAGCTGGGCCCAGGAAAATGGCACTTCAGCAGGGCACACAGTGGCTGAATGTTGGGGACCCTCAATCAGGGCAGTAGCAATGGCATCGGAATAAAAGAGGCTGATAGGAAACACTGATGGAGGTAGAATCTGTCGAACACAACTTTTTTGCAAAGATGGGAGGCAAGAGAAGTAGAAGATGTTCTAGAATTCTGAGACGAAGTGACAGGCAGAAGAGTGGAAACGTTAATAGAAATGATAATGTTAAAAGGAAGGGCTTTTGGAAGGGAAGATGACAAATTCAGTTTTATATCGGAAGCAGGGAAGGTTAGACCTAGATAGTCCCAAAGAGCACATCTGGTGAGGCCTGTCCCTTGACTCAGGGAGTTACGTTGAGTTAGTGGGACAGTTAGTTTTGTATGCATAGGAGGTAAGTGGATGTGGTTTGAGATGCAGAGTTATCCTAGATGTGGTCCCTAAAGGACAAAATATTGAGTAATAGCCAAGGACCAAGAACATTTAGGGGGAAGGGAGAAGAAGGGAAATAAATGGAGGAGATAAAAGAAGGGGCAATCTAACAGTAGAATCAAGACTGTGTATTGTCAAAGAGCCAAGGGACAGTGGCATTGCCAGGGGCAAGTCATGTCAACCCACCAGATGCCTCTCAGGGGTCTGAGTGTCCGTGTCCTCATCTGCAGAGATGGAGTAATAAGGTCTACCTTAGGAATGAGATGAAGAGGGGGAAGACATTGTGCCAAGGGCTTTCATCCACTGTTTGAGAGCCCCTCGCACACCCTAACCTAATAGACCAAAGGGAGGGATTCCTATCGGTGCTAACAGAATTGGAGAAGATTGTAACAGTCCAAGAAATGAATGGAAGACAGAAAGTAGACCCAGAAAGGACTGACTGTTCACAAAATTCAACAATAAATGGGCTGTGAAAAAGGAGTGATGGCTTGAGAAAAATACAACTGTGAAGATTTTTTAAAGATAAGGGGTGAGTTGGCCATATTTATCAACCAAAGAAAGGAAGAGACAGAAGTAGCCAGGAAGAACTTTCGATTCTGGTCCTGTACCTGGGAGGTGCTCTGTGTCAGAATCATATTCTCTCTCATTGCCCCAGTGACTGCTCCCGTTGGGTGTTTTTTCCTTTCACTCTCCCTCTGATTAACCAGTCTCTACTTCTGTGATGCTACCAGTCTACAGGAGACGTCAGAGACTCCTTGTGAGGACAAGATGGAAAACCTTGCTCGCCAGCTTCTGTAGGGACGCGGGGGCATGGGCTCTATCCTTCCAGGCTCTGTCTCCCTGGGCACCTCCCTGCTCTGCCCAGCTTTCACCCACTTGGCTGGCTGGGAGGACCTGGGTTCCAAGCCACCCACACTGGTCTGTTTTGTCCCTGATAAAATGCAAGGATCACGAGGTCCTGGCAAGATCCCCAGAAAGCTGTAGTTCTTGGTACTGTTTTGGGCTGGTGGGGGGGCTGTCAGGTCCCGTGGGGTAGGAGGAAGCCATGGGAAGCTCCTCCCTCTCTGCGATCACCCCATTTCCAAAGTGACTCTGTGGTCAGATAGTTTGGGATTTTCTCCAAGGCAGCAGTCTTATCAGTCCATCCAAATAGTGAGAGTAATGAATAATAGAGGAGGAAGAGGGCAGGGGAGCCAGGCAATGCTCCTGCGGGCTCCAGCCTTCTAAAGTTCTCCCTCCATCCAGGCTCCCTCTTGTCTCTCTGCTGAGGCACTGCAGCACCTCTGAGCTGAACTTGCTGTTGCCAGGCTCTGTCCCTGACATTCTATCCCAGCCCCAACTTGTCCCCAACATCTCTTTCTACACCCTAGATCTGGTCCTCACACATTCCTGCTTTATGAGGTTCCCTGCCTCCTCCTGAACAAAATCCTCCATCCTTAGCATAGCATGCGAGGCTTTTCCTGATTTGAATCCTGCCCAGGGCAGTTCTCACCAGAACCATCCTGCAGCCATTCCACATTGTTCTTGTATTCATTCATTCATTCATTCATTTGTGTCTTCATAAGATGATTCTCAGGGTCTACTCTGAGTAGTGCTAAGCTGGGATTGCTGGGAGCCCCACCCCCTGGGCAGTCCACACTTCTTGCTCACCCTAAACACACTCACTGCCTTTTAGGGCTTCTCACATGCCCTTTTCTCAGCCTGGGAGGCTCCTCCATGAGATAGTTCCTGGATCTTCCTTTCAGATATCACTCCTTCCTCTGAGCTCCATGACTTTTTTTTACAAATTTTCATTAAAGTTATCTATGTATTGTGTTAGTCCCCCTTTTAGAAAAATAACAATCTTGGTTACCATTTCAGTAAACTTCCAACAGGCATAAATCTCAGTGTACTCTCCCAGGTGCTTGCTTCATCCTCTCTTATCTGATGAGCGAGGCTTTTCAGTGTGGGTGTCTGTTCCCAGTCTTCAAAGCTAGAGAGGCCTCCTTCTCTCCATCTGGAACTGATACTGAGACAGAAAGGAAGGGGGCAGGACACAGCCATTAAAGGAATGACACAGCAATTAGCACAAGATGGCGAAAAAATCAACTCCCAATAGACCTGGAGATCAAAGATGGCGGGAGGTTGGACATCCAGTGGACCTTGAACTACACTGTACACATTGTAATGTATTAGCATGATGAATGGCACCCACAGGCACCATGACAGTTCTGAGGCTACCATGAAAGGTCAAAAAGAGGGCTGTGGCCCAATTGCTGGGAATCCCCAACCCCTTCCCCAAAGCAGTTGGAATAATCCTCTCACTTGTTAGCATATAAAAACTAGTGCACTGTGGCTGGAGGTCTCTCTCTCTCTCTCTCTCACCTTGTGAGACCGCCCGCACTCTGTCTATGGAATGTGTATCTCCTTATACTCTAACCACCCCCCTCCACTCCACCTCTTGGCCTTTCTCTTGCCTTCTGAGATGGCCTACACTCTAGTGTGCACCTCTGTAAACAAATCTACTTTCACTCAATAACTCACTTGCTCTTGAATTCTTTCTGTTGCCAAAGAACTGGCCTCTGTACCCTGATAGCCGAACTGAGAGTCAGAGGCAGAGTTTTGGGAGGATAGAAAAGAACAGCTTTATTGCTTTGCCTGGCAAAGGGAGTCACAGCAGGCTAATGCCTTTAAGACTGTGAGCCCCTCTTGAGGTTGGGGTCTTGAAGTTTTATAGAAAAACCGGTTGGAATAGAAAAGGTGATAACAATCAGGCTATTTTATAAGATGTTACCTTCTTTTCGTCTTGATAAGAGCTTGCTGTTGTTATGGAGGGCCTGAGGAGGGTCTGCCCATTTTCTTGAGGTTCAGTCCATGACCTTCTTTAAAGAACTCTAGGGTGAAAGGATAAGTTATTCTAAGAAAAGAATGCACAGGGAGGAGAACATGTTCATCATAAGATCAGTTTAAGTAGAAATACAGGCTTGAACAACTCAATAGCCATCTTGTTAGTTTTCATCTTGTTAGTTTCATTTCCTATGCAAAGCCAGAAACCTTCACCTGGCAGGGTGCTTCCCAGGGACTCGACCGAGACCTGGGACTTGACCATCCTCTCACGTGCCCTACATTTTCCTGTATCAATACCAGCATGATATGACAGTCCTAGAGAGGAGGCTGACCACTGTGGGGATGGCATGAAGGAGACCCAGTGTGGCCCTCCACTGCCCTGCTCCCTGCAACCAGTTGGCCAGAGATCTTCCTGACACAGGAGTGAAGGGGGCAGGTACAACCCTTGAAGGAATGACACAGCCAATTGAGGACAGGACAAACTGGTTAGAACAAAGATGGCAGAAGATTTGACTATCAGTAGACCTTGGGGCTCAGGCACACTCACACATGCCGTGACAGTTCCTAGGCTGACCATAAAAAGTAAATAGGTAGAGGGGGCAGATTCCTGGAAATCCTCTCCCCTTCCCAAAAGTAGTTGGAATAACCCCCCTACTCACGAGTATACAAAATTACTGAGTCCATAAAACCTAACAGCTCTGCACCTCATGGTCGCTCTCTATTGCCTTCTTTACTTTAAACTAAATATCTCCACACCTCTCTGTCTCTCTCCCTCTCACCTTTCTGAGATGGCCCACATTCTGCCTTTGGAGTGTGTATCTCCTAAGCTGTTTTCCCTTCGGAGTGAGACCAACTGCACTCTGTCTGTAGAGTGTGTATCTCTCTAAATAAACTTGCTTTCACTTTACCATGCCTTGCTCTTGAATGCTTTCTTGTGCTAGGCAAGAACCTATTCTCCCACAACATTCCTACCCCCCTGCTGCGTCAAGCTGCTCTCCAGCAGTTTCTACAATGCTTCCTTCCCACTGACCTCATTAGGAGAGAGGCAGTACGATGTCTGCGCCACTTGCTAACCATGCGTATTTGGCTGTTTCATCTTTCTTAAACCGCCGTCTCTCCATGTTTAAGTTAGACAGTGTGAATCCTGTTCATCTCACAGGGTTGGGGTGAGAAGCTAGTGAGCAGGGTGTATCACAACTCAGGGACCTGGAAATCATCCCACTGAAATGTGAGGGCCCCTTATTCACTCCTAACTCAGCCCCACAGCCGTCCTCACCCTCTACCTCCCTCTGTTCATCTTCACTACTAAAGGGGAGCAGAATTTGCCACCCCGAAATGTCTCTGGCATAAGGATCATTTTAAGCTGATTATTTTTAAGCAACTGCAGACACAGGAAAAGCTCAGAAAACTGAGCAAATTTACTCTTTCATAAGAGACATTCAAACGTTTAAGGGAAATCTCCGTGTATAAGGGTTATCTCCCTCAATGTACTAGGAAAGGAAGGATGACCTTACCTCTAGAAACTCTTGTACAGCAGGCAAAGACTTAAGTCTGCATAACAATCTTACCTTTGATTACTGTGCTTTTCCTCGTAACCTCCCAAAACTAACTCTCCACCCTCAACATCTTTTGTCTTCTAAGCTAAGAATGATGTTTAAGGTGAGGGCTTCCGCCATGTTGGGAATGCTCAGTTTTCCTGGGTGTCGCCCATGTATATAGGAGGTATTCATATTATTAAATTTTGTTTGTTTGTTTTTCTCCTGTTACTCTGTCTTATATCAATTTAATTGTTAGATCAGCCGAAGACTATAGAAGGGTAGAGGAAAAGCTTTTCCTCCCCAACAGTAGGCATACTTGGCAGGTTAAACCTCACTGGATGAACACTGCTTGCTCCAGGATTTCTGGGACAGACCTAAGACTGCCATCAAAAGCTGGCAGAACATAAAGGAAAGTTTTATTCTTTGATCAAAGAATGGAGAGGTGTTAGCTTGTGTTCTAGAACCCCCGCTGAGCTGAGGTGTCGGTGCAGCCATCTGGCACCAGGAAGTCTGGTCTGAAGCTCTGGGGACAAGGCCTCTGCACACGGTACCCTGTGAGCAAGTGACACTAGACTAAGCAAAAAGGAAAAGGAAAAAAAAAAATTAGACTTTATTTTGTTACCCAGGTTCTAGTTTTATTTCCTGAGAATTGTTAACAGGCTTTGTTGGAGACAGAGGAAGAGAGTAAATAAAAAATAACTTTCAAGCTTTAAAAAGAAAAAAAAAAAAAGCTGGCAGAATGTAAGAATTCTTACCACATCAGTCTTGAAGATCTCTTCTCTGCCTGCAGGGTCTGATGGAAGTGAGCATGGTGAGGGTCCTTTTCTTTATGTAACTTTAGGTTAGCAAGAGAAAATATTTTTGGAATTAAATCCTTGGCGCTAATGAGTTTGGTAAAAATTTGTTATGAATACTCATTTCCTGTTGACCCCTTTCCTCCCAGAGATGATCATTGTTTTCTTTTGTCTCCATCATCTATGTCCTGAGAGCTTGGCTTTTTGATCAGTGAGAATATTCTCTCAGGACTCTGCCAACAGGAGGGTGCACGGACCGCCATGCACCTAGTGGGCGGCCATATATGCTATGGAGCCAATAAGCCAGTTGGTCAGAAGCTCAGGTAACAACCTAGGCTTGCAGCTGACCTCGCAATATTCTTTGTCCACTGTACCAGCTCTCAGGGGATTTTGTCATACAGGGTCCTGGTCTATATGAGGATTTTGTCCTCTCAACCTTTGTTGCTTTGTTAGTGCTGGAAAAATCCCCTTCCAGTAGTGCCTGCCTGATGTCACAGATTAGCAGTTCTTTAACTAGGGGCACCCCACTTTCTCTTGGGCAACTGGAGGTACAGTTTTCACCACACCGTTCTTACCAGCTGTAGCAAAAAAGGCCTTTGACTTCTTAGACTATCTTTGAGAGTGAACCTTCTGGATTGTGTGAGGGCTGCATTTTTCTTTTCTTCACTCTCTTATAGAACGTCTCTTGCATCCTTGGTTAAGCCATAAAAAGGCTTATTGCTTTGAGTTGCTATTTGAATTGGCGCTATTTAAAAGAAAGAAAAAACTATTTTAGAGGGCTCTCATCCTAAACAGTTCTCATTAGTACCTCTGGAAAGACCAAGTTAAAAAATGGATACAAATAAATATAATGACTAGCCTTAGTGACTCCCTTAACAAAATGACAGGACAAAAATTACACTTGGAACACAAATTAATCTCCACATCCAAAGAGCATGCCATCTTCTGGCACACCTGCTTGTTTTGTGTCTAAGAACTGTGGTCCTAGAAGTTGTAGATATCTACAAAAATGGGGAAATCTTACTAAGCTTGTGTATGTCCTAGGGACTTGGCTAACTTTCAGGTTGGGAGCTCCAAAATAGGGCTGGACAGAAATGTGGGTTGCACCACATTTGCAGCTAGAAATGGCTGCACAGAAATTGTAGGTTAAACCCTATCTGTGGCTAGAGTCCTACCAAATTGCTGCTAGCCCTCAGGGAAATTATAGCCTAGAATTACAATGGCCATTATCCCAATAAGATCAGATCATCTGGGAAGTGCACTTAAAAGCAAGGGCTTCCAAATCAAACAGAATGGGATATCCATTTTAATTGGTATGTGGAAGCCTCCCAAAATAGCTTCACTGAAAGATTTGTTGTAAAAGGCTAAGGAAAAAAGTAAAGATAAGAGGTACCTAAAGCAAAAGTCTGTAAGATTGACAATTCCTACTGCTCTTCTCTACCCTCCTTTATTTGAGTACTCATTCTAGTCATCTTTTGTCTGAAATGCCTTTCCACTCTGAAGAGACTATTAAACAATTAGCTTTTAAAACAAAACCAATGCAGGTAAACAGATGTGGGGCGTGACGAGGGCTGTGTCCCAGGTCTTGGTGGAGCCCCTGGGATGTGCCCTGCCAGGTGTGGGTCCTTGGCTTCATTCAGGAAAGAATTCAAGTGCAAGCTACAGTTGAGTAAAGGTAGATTTATTTAGAGAGATACATACTGCATAGAGCGTAAGGCAAGAGAAAGACAAGGGAAGAGGTGTGGGAATTGGGTGCTTAGGTTAAAGTAAAAGTAGGTACACACTCCATAGACAGAGTGCGGGCAATCTCCAAAGAGGAGGGAGTGAAAAGGGCCATTAGGCGTGGTGTTGTCAGTTTTTATGGGATTGGTAGCTTCACATGCTTCACACACAGTTGGGACCATTCCAACGGCCCTGGAGAAGGGGCTGGGATTCTCAGGAATTGGGTCACCACCCATTCTTTGGCCTATTGTGGTCTGCCTTGGGCTGTCATGGAGGCCGCGGGCATGTTACAATGAGCAGATACGCTCAAGATCTACTAGAAGCCAAACCTCCCACCAACTTAATCCTCAAGGCCAACTAGGAGTTGAATCTTCCACCATTTTGGTTTTAATTGCTGTCATTCATTGAGTGGCTGTGCCCTGTCCCCTTCCATCCTGTTCAAAGCCATTTGAGGTTGCAGGTGACCTTCCTCAGATACCTTTCACTCCTTGGTCAAGGGCTGAACTAAGGGCCATAGTTAAAGAATTTCTTAAACCCCTGAAGAATCCTGAAAAAAATTTTTAAGTGGATTACCTCCTGAGATTAGCCATTAAATAAAAATGAGGAAAAAAATAAGATGGGAGGCTGAACTCATGATGATAGATGATATTCAGACCCTGATGGGGATTTCTTTTAGGCCTTCTCCCCTAAACTAAATATACCTAGAGGAAAAGAAATAACACTCCAACACAGAGAGGTGGATGGGTGTAACAGTCCTCTGATGTCGCTTAGGCAACAACACAATTCTTTGAGGAACTGGAAACAACTGTCTTTGCCAAGCAAACCTCTATGAGGCTAGAGAGGTAAGTCTAGAGGTAATTCAAAACCCTACAAGCTCACAACCTCCCTTTTCATCTCAAAATGCCTGCAGATATTGGGACACTGGAAACTGAATTGTCCTGCACTTAAGATAAAGAAGAGGGGAGGCTATAGCTAGCTCAGTGGTAGAGCACATGCTTAGCATGCATAAGGTCCTGGGTTTGATCCTCAGTACCTCCATTAAACATACAAACAAATAAATAAATAAACAAACAAATATATAAACCTAATTACCATGCCCTCCCCCCAAAAAAGATAAAGGAAAAACCTAAATCGACATAGTAACAACACTAAAGCTCTGATAATAAGCAAATATGGCCCCCAAATTCCATCTTACAGAAAACTTGTGTTCTTTTTCTGTGCCTTTGTTTTTTGTTTGTTTGTTTGTTTTCTGTGCCTTTGTGATGTGGATTTCTACACACCCCCCACCCCATTCTCTCAGACCTCAGAGAGAATATTCTTTGAAATGCATACTTTAAAGAGATGTTTCTTATCAAAAGTTAAAAAAGAAAAAGAAGTATTTGGAAATTAGGCAAATGAAACATCCTCACAAATATTCATAACTATGAGGCCTTTGTGTCTGACTATACGTTTATGTGTGTCTATATTCCTATGTTGTAGATGTGTGACATATTTCTAACTTCAGATGACAATGCCAAAATTAATGTGTAAAAAAGCTCATTTTAGTTGGCTTGAAGGCAAACACTCACTAAGGATCAGGTATTCTAAAATTCTCAGAAATATAGAAACTAACCCATATTAATTTCAGGTTCATGTGATTTGAGAAAATAGTATTAAAGCAAATTTAAGTTTGTGGCTTAATTAAAATTGGAATGCCTTCAGAGTTATCAGCATGGAATATAATGAAGATAAACAACTTTTATACTACCTGGGTTTGTTAGTCAAATAAGGTTGTGGGTTTATTAGTTAAATAAGTTCATGTTATTTCTGTTACAAAATTTGTCAGCTAGAAAAATAAATTGGGATGATAGTTGACTGTCTAATGTCTCATGAAGTTTTCATCATTCTTAAGAACAAGTAAATCAAATAGATGAAAGTTGGATAAAAAGGTTTTGAGATGAATTCTTGAGCATTATATTTGTATAGTATGTGTACTTAAAAATGGCTTCCAAAATTTTTTTGGTAACTTGAAGCTTTGGAGTTTTGCTAAGTTGAGTTAAATAGTGGAAAATTTTCAAATATCTAGATCATTTCTAATACAATAAAGTATTGAGCATTAATTACTGAACATAGGCTTACTAACTTTTGTTTTCTTTTTTCAGAAAAACTAAAAATATTTGGGTCCATTAGTAAACATATTTCAAACACTGAAGACTTGAACTATGTGGAAGCATATGTCTCTAGAAATTATAAAATGTAATCATAAGTTTGTCAATCTAAAAAATACTGGTGTAACATCCAGTTCACAATTGCTTACTTCTTAGCCTTCATTAGAAATTAAGGGTTTCTAAGAGGTAAAACAAAATCTAATATATGTGATTGAAGCTGCTAGAAATAACAAGGGCAACATCTCTGTATGCAAGGAAAGTAAGATGTGTGTTTTCAGTGAAAGAAGACACAAAGAATTAAAGTGTAGTTTGTTAAGGGCAAAGAAAGTAATCTTGTCCTAAAGAGAGGCTTGGAAAGAGGGAAAACTTAGGACAAAATCTGAATGTAAAAAAGAAAGTTGTAGAAGGTTTATGGAAAAGGAATATTTGAAAAGGAATTTTACGTGTGCTCAGGACTAGCTAGGAATCGAGTAAACTGAATTAAGTAAATGAGTTTCAATATCAAAACTACACTGATGTAAAAGTGAAATTTGATTTTCTCTTTGTTGAAAGGACAAAGTTTTCTTGAACGATTGTTTTCTTGGACTATTGGTCTGCTTTTGATAAGAGATGGTAAAAGGTTTTGTTTATCTTTAAAAGTAATCTGCCTAGAAAACAAGAATTCTGTAGTTAGCCAAAATATTTTCCTGTGTTATCAGGTCTTTGTTTACTTAAGTAAACCTAGTCCCCTTGATATTAAAATAGCTAAGTTTTGCTTAGAACTACGCTAACCATCTATGTTTGCCTATGAAGTCTTTAATTGTCACTCTGGTTAAATGGATAACTAAGTATTGTTTCACAGTGACCTATAATCCTATTTGACCACGTGTTTTCAAACATTTTTGATATTTTTGACAAACTTTCCAAAAATCAAATTCTAAATAAAGGCTAAATCTGAAATTTTCCAGAGGGTCCCTGGAATATCTCAAAAGATTTGTTAAGTAAGTAATACGAAGCCTTCTTTATGGTGTGTCTGTATAGGTATATATAATAAGTATTCTAGAAATTATGTGGAATTTCTGGAAATCTGATATATCCTGGTGTGTTATCAGTCATAATTGCAGCTATTATCTTAAAATGTTGTATGTTATAGAAATAACCAAATTTTCTTGTCAATTCTATTATAACAAACTCTCATCAGATCTTTAATAATTGACATTTTAAAGTCTTTTGTCATTTACAGAGTTATCATTTTACCCAGATGCTTTAACAAAAATGTTCCTGCAGAGGTATATCATTTTCAAGGAGACTCATGGAAAGGATTTTTGACAAATACAAGTTCATGATAACCTTAAGATCATAAAACTGACCTGGGTAGGAATTTACAGAACTCTAAGGAAAAACTGGATTCATAAAACTTCTAACAAAAGATTGAAATCAATAAGAAGTAATAGCATGGAACTGAATGAACTGATAAGAATGATTATAATTTTTGTGATTTGTTTTATTGCTGATTCTCTAATATTTTGTTTTTCCAGATTTAAGGAAAAATTTTTTCTCTTAAGCTATCTATGGTTATAGCAATTTGGTAAAATATATCTTTGTGAACAAAGATGAAACATTTATCTTTTTCTCCCTACTTGATCCCTCCAGAACTCAGAAACTCTTAGGAGTATTATTTTCATGACAATATAGTTATTTGCATAAGTTCAGTAAGAATCTATTCTCCTTGTAACAGGACATAACAGGAAATGTTGAGTATATTCCAAAGCTTTGACTTGAATGTCATATTTGAGAGAGATGTGACTAGACATCTTCAAGGAACTAAGGTTGGCTTTACGGAGTGAAAAAAGCCTCTTGGGAAAATCGGCTTGGTACCTTGTTTACAAGATTACCAGCAAACTTACCAGGTGAATAGGAAAGGTCACTTCCTGGCAGGTACAGGAATCTCAGGATGTTTTGGGGACCTTGAAAAGAGTAATTCACTCAAACCTACAGATATTGCAAATGAGTCTGAGTCTGATGGGGTTGAGCTAAAATGACAAAACAGTCAGTTATTTTACCAGCAAAATGGGTTAGTATGGGAAGAGCAAAGAATTTTAATTTGGGACATAAAACCAATGGCAAATCACAAGTAAGTCAGGAGAACAAAGGAGAGAGAGGACCATTCTTCTATAGAGGAGAAGGAGGAGTTGGGAAAGGCTATTAAAATAGAAAGTTTATTGAAGGAAACTGGGAATTTGAGGGTAGTGGCTTTTTATTGGCTGAGTTATGAGTCTATCATTGCCCAGCAAGGAGAAATTCTTCCTTCCTCCTGCTGGGGAGTAAGTAGTAACTTTCTTTATGTTGGAGAAACAAAAGCACTTCCTGTTGCATCTGCAATTGACATTCATTGGTGAGACATGACAGCTCTCTCTTCTGGCCTCCCAACTCCCAATTTTTTAAACTTTTTTTTCCTTAATTTAAGTATAGTTTATTTACAATGTTGTGTTAGTTTCTGGTGCACAGCATAGTGATTCAGATATATCTATAGATATATATAGGTGTAGATATAGATATCTTTTTTCACTATAAGTTATTATAAGCTATTGAATATAGTTCCCTGTGCTATATAGTAGGACCTTGGTGTTTATCTATTGTATATACAGTAGTATGTATCTGCTAATCCTGAACTCCTAGTTTATCCCTCCCCCCTACCCTTTTCCCCTTTGGTAACCATAAGTGTGTTTCTATGTCTGTGAGTCTGTTTCTGTTTTGTAAATAAGTTCATTTGTGTCATTTTTGTAGATTCCACATATAAGTGATATCATGATATTTGTGTTTCTCTGTCTGACTTACTTCACTTAGTATGAGACTTTCTAAATCCATTCATGTTGCTGCAAATGGCATTATTTCATTCTTTTTTATGGCTGAGTAGTATTCTATTATATATAAACACCACAACTTCTTTATCCAATAGTCTGTTGATGGACATTTAGGTTGCTTCCATGTCTTGGCTAGTGTCAATAGTGCTGCTATGAACATTGGGGCCAATTCCATTTTAAGTGAGGTTTCTGTTTATTAATTTCAAAATGGCAGGCCCTTGGCTTGGCTTGGCTTCTTGACCTCTAGAGGCCGTTAAAAGTTCAATCTGAAGATTCCTTCTAAAAGTTCCAGCAAAGCAGATTTTAAAGAGCCTATATTATCAATTGCTATTCTTGCTGCATTTATATAAATAACCTGGCCAAATTTAATAAGATTAGACTTGTTTTGCAAACAAATTAGTGTTAATTTGGCTGTCTTTGGTAGAAATTAGTGTGATTTTAAAGAGGAAAGCTATGTTTCAATAGCACATCTTAGTGGATATTAGATTCTAGTGGTGTTCACTGTCTTTGAAATTTTATTTACTTGTAAACTGAACTAGATTCTGAATTCTTCTAGTTTCCTCCAGTATCTGGTTATGCCTCTCCAAAGTAACATTTTCAACTTTCCCCTACCCTTTTGACTTGGAACACTGAGAACAAAAGCTGCTCTTATCCCGAAAGCCCTACAAACAGAATGTGAATGACTTGATATAAATTTCAGAGAAATCACAGCAGCTCATGTTTAGACAATCTTCTTTGTGCTTGTTGCCTATCTGGCCACTCAGAAATGCTCCATGGGCCACCAGTACGCCCAATGACATCATCAGAGACATTCAAACTGCAAATCAGGAAAATCTTTCAGACTGCCACTGCCTGCCCTCACTCCATCTGAAGCTTTGAGTCTGACATCTAGAAGCCATGTGAGCTCCCACTGGCAGCTCTCAGGACTCAGATGCTGGGTTTATAATTTGCTTCAACCACCTTTGTTTTTGTTTTGCTTCTATAGAAATTCCTCTTATTAAATACCTGATTTCCTGCATAATATGGTCTAACTTTGGAAGCCCAGCTGCATCACCTGCCTCCTGAAATGAGACAGCGGTGTTAATGGACCTCGCCAAGCCTCACCATTGGGAAACTGGTTCAATGAGATATGGAGCAATCTATCTGGATTGTGAAACATCTTGGGGAATTTTCAAAGGCGGCACTGTAGAGGAGCAGAACTTACCACCACAAAATAAATCTTTGGCATAAGGGTTATTTTAGGCTGATGATTTTTAAGAAACTGCAGGCAGTGAGAAACCCTGAAAACTGAGTAGACATTACCCTTTTGTAAGAGGTATTCACATATATAGGGGAAATCTCCATTTGTACCAGGAAGAGGCCTTATCTCTAGAAATTCTTTTTTTTTTTCCAGTGGAAGTACTGGGAATTGAATCTAGGACTTCGTGCATGCTAAGCATGCACTCTACCACTGAGCTATACCCTCTACCCTAGAAACACTTATCAACGCATGAGACAAGGAGTTACTGCACAAAAACCTAACCTTGTTTGAGAAGGAAAAGCTGGGCTGGGCTAACAAGATAACTCATAAATCTAAGTGTAGCAAGTGACAGTTTACTGATCTAAGTTCTGCTGGGCTAACTCATAAATCTGAAGTTTAGTGTCAGTTTACTGGGCTAACAAACTAACTCGTAAATCCAAGCTCAACAAGTGTCAGTAACGTGATCTGTTCCTAATAGATAAGTTCCAGTGTACTGATTCCTTGGTTTTGCTGTTCAAGCCTTATTGGCTAATAGCCCCAAGCTTGTAATTAACCCTCTAAAACCCCATGCACACGTCTCGGAGGTGCTCAGAGCTTTGGAGCAAAAGCCCCTCTGAGCCCGCCGGCGTAATAAATCTGAGTACTCCAACCCTCCGAGTGGTGCTTGTTTCTTGGCTGGCCTGTCATTTCCCTAACAGTTTACTGCAGTTTTCCAGGCAACCTCCCTGGCTCTCTATCCCCAACATCTTTTGTTTTTAACTGAAAATGGTATTTAAATGGAAAGGCTTCTGCCATTTTGCAATTTGGTGGGACAGGTAGTTACTCAGTTTTTCTGGGTGTCTCCCATGCAAACAGGAGGTATACATGCTATTAAATGTTTGTTTTTTCCACCGGTTAATGTCTTCTATCAGTTTAATCACTAGACCAGCCAAAAACCTAGGCAAGTAGAGAAATTCAGCCTTCTGAATGCAGGATTTCAGGCAGTCCCTTGGCTAGGTCGCTGTTCCTAAGCAGCTCCATCCCCCTTGGTCTGGGCTCTTGCACAGCTCTAGCCTTTAGATTTCCCCATCTTTATTTCCTAGAGTCTGTACAACACCACTGAACAGTTAACCACAGGAGGTCCTATATTGCTGCCATGTCACCTTTCCCAACTAGGCTGTGAAATTCCTGAGTCCAGGGCAAGAACTGAGACAGGAAGGGGGCAGTGCACAGCCATTCAAGGAATAATACAGCAATTAACATCAAAATGGTGGAAGATTCAATCCCCAGCAGGCCTTGAGGCTCAAGATGGTGGGAGATATGACTTCTGGTAGACCCTGAGCTTCATTATATGCCCACTGTAATAGATTAACATGGTGAATAACATGCCCACAGTCACCATGACAGTCCCAAGGCTAGCCATAAAAGGTTACAGAGTGGGAAGTGGCCAAATTTCTAGGAATCACAGCCCCTTCCCTAGGATAGTTAGACTAGTCCTTCCACTTACTAGCATATGAAGTCACTGAGCCCATAAAAACTGGCAACATGGTGCCTCGTGGCTGCCATCTCTTTCTCTCTCCCAGTTTGGAGACAGTCCGCACTCTGTCTATGGAGTGTGTACCTACTTTTACTTTAACCTGAGCACCCAATTCCCACACCTCTTTCCTTGTCTTTCTCTTGCCTTACGCTCTATGCAGCATGTATCTCTCTAAATATATCTACCTTTACTCAATTGTGGCTCACACTTGAATTCTTTCCTGGGCAAAGCCAAGGACCCACACCTGGTGGGGCATGTCCCAGAGGAGGTAAACAGGGGGAAATCCCATACATCCAAATGTTCCTGATCCTATACCAAAAACCCTGGTCTAAGGAACTCCTGCTGGATATTCCTGGCCCGTGTCCCCTCAAAGCATCTCCCACTGTGAAGGAAAAGCTGGGCTGGTCTAACAAGGTAACTCACAAGTCTAGGAAAGTGAAGGGGATGCTGGGCTGGGCTGGCAGGATAACTCACAAATCTAAGTATTGGAATACTGATCTGAGTTCTGCTGGACTAACTTGTAAATCTAGGTTAATTAGTGTTGGTTTGCTGTTCATGTTTTTTGCTAGCCAGCTGGATTTTCAAAGATATATATCTGGCTTTGGAATGTTGGTTTGCTGCCTCCCTGCCTCCACTTTTGTGATAATGATGCTGCTAAAGCTGTTCCATGCCTATTGGCCAAATACCCCAAGCTTGTACTTTACCCTATAAAACCTCATGCGCACGTCTTGGAGGTGCTCAGAGCTTCAGAGCAGAAGCCCCTCTGAGCCCACCAGCATAATACATCTGAGTACTCCAACCTTCCGAATGGTGCTTGTTTCTTGGCTGGCCTGTCATTTCCATAACACCACAGGAGCTCAGTGTTCTAGATGACCCTCTTATGCATCCAGTTCCTCAAGGTCCACAGCCAGAAGTTCCTACTTCCCCCAACTCTGAGGGGGAACAGTCTTCCCCAGCATCTCCCTCACCAGAGGAAAGTCCTGCCAGTGCTACTCCAAGTGGGGCCACCTGCCAACCTCCTGCTACCAAACTCTGCCCCTTGAGGGAAGTGCCAGCTGGTGTTGGAGGAACAATCAGAGTTCACTTCCCCTTTTCTATGACTGATTGGGCTACTTGCAAAGAGAAATTTGGGCATTTCTCCAAGGACCCCAGTAGGTTCATGGAGGAATTTGCCAGGCTGACAACGGCCTCTGCGCTTACCTGGGGGGACCTACAGGTCCTCCTTCAACCTGCTGCACTTTCGAGGAAAAAAGCTGGATCCTCGGTGCAGCTTGGGTGTATGCCAATGAACTGGCTGCCTGTGACCAGGGATGTATAATCTCCCTTACTGGGGGGATGCAATCCCTGACCAAGACCCCCACTGGAACTACCACCAGGGAGGTAGAGGGCTTGAATGCAGAAACCGTATGGTAACTTGCCTCATAGAGGGGATGAAAAAATGTGTTGTTAAGCCTGTCAATTATGACAAAGTCAGGGAAGTAACACAGGGAAAAGATGAGAATCCAGCCCTCTTCCAGGGCCGCTTAGTGGAGGCCCTTAAAAAGTATGCTAATGTTAACCCCCAAACCCCTGAGGGGGAAGTCCTGGTAAACACCCATTTTATCACTCAGTCGGGCCCCAGACATCAGGAGACAATTACAGAAGGCAGCTCTGGGACCACAGGCCCTCAGGGATCAGCTCGTGGAGCTGGCATTCGGAGTATTTAACAATAGAGACAGGGATGGGGAGGCAAGAAGGATCCAGGGACAACAGCGAAAGGCACAATTCCTAGCGGCTGCCCTAAGCCATGCGCCACCTCAGGGTTACCCTCTTTCAAGAAGACCCATGGCAAAGACAGGATCCAGGATGCCTGGATCAGATCCACTGTCTTGCCAAAAAGGGACCTGTTTTAAGTGTGGCCAGGAGGGCCACTGGAGGAATGAATGCCCTATGTTTGAAAAAGGTCCACGGGGACCCTGCCCGATATGCAAACAAAAAGGCCACTGGAAATGGGACTGCCCCCAGTCCTGAAGGGGGCTTGGGGCTCCCAAACCAATGATGGCCGAGATGACTGAAGACTGATGGGGCCCGAGGCCCTCAGTGTCTCTCACAGGACACCTGGTCACTTCTCTGGAGGAGCCTCGGGTAACCCTTGACATGCAGGTAGAAAGGTTGTTTTCTTATTAGATATGGGAGTCACCTACTCTGTGCTAACTGATTTCCCTGGACCTTTGTCCCCCAGTCCTGTGTAATAATGGGGATCAATGGGAAGCCCCAAACCAAGCGATTCACACACACACACACCGCTTAGCTGCCTGCTAGAAAATTTTACCTTTGCACATCAGTTTCTGCTCATGCCTAAGTGCCCCATCCCCTGTTGGGAAGGGATTTACTCACTAAATTCCAAACAGTAATACAATTTGGAGACCCTAATGAAGAAGGCACTCACCAAGAAAAACAATTGCTCTTGGCCTTGGGAACCTACTTCAATCTAAATCAGGGGACATTTCCCTTCCACCTCATATTGTTTCTCAAGTAAACCCTGCTATCTGGGACACAGAGGTCCCTGGCAAGGCTACTAATGTGTCCTCAGTTCAGATCTCATTAAAGCCAAATACTAATTACCCATGGAGGAGATAGTATCCCTTGAGGCCTAAGACCCAATGAGGTATCCAGCCTTTGATAACCAGGTTCTTAAAATATGGGCTGTTACCACCCTGCCAATCTCCATGTAATACTCCTATCCTGCCCATCAAAAAGCAAAATGGAGAATACTGGTTTGTTCAAGACCTCAGGGCAGTTAATGAGGCAGTGGTACCAATTCACCCAATAGTCCCTAATCCATACTTTATTGACCCAGGTCCCAGAAAATGCAACTTGGTTCACAGTGCTAGATCTAAAGGATGGTTTCTTTTGCATTCCTCTGCATCCAGACTCCCAATACGTCTTTGCCTTTGAGGGGACAGATCCAGACACTCGTAGTGTTTCTCAGCTAACCTGGACTGTGCTGCCCCAAGGCTTCAGGGACAGCCCTCACTTGTTCAGAAATGCATCAGAAAAAGAGTTGAGAGAATTAAGATTGACCAATGGCTCTCTCTTACAGTATGTGAATGATCTCTTAATTTGTAGCCCCACTAGAGAGGATTCAAATAAAAACACTACTCAGGTTCTCAGCTTCCTAGGGGAAGGAGGATATCGAGTCTCTCCCCACATGGCCCAGGTTTCCATGCAGCAGGTTAAGTACCCGGGATATATGCTCTGCCCTGGGACCAGAGCTCTAGCCCAAGACGGAGAGGAAGCTATTAGGACCCTTCAACCCCCAGACTAAGAAGCAACTGAGGGCCTTTCTGGGGGTGGCGGGATCTGGCAGGACCTGGATTCCTGGATTTGGGCTTATTGCAAAGCCTCTTTATGAGGCCCTAAAAAGGGGTGACCACGGACCCCTAAATTGGGACAAAAATTGTCAACAGGCATTTCTACCTTTAAAACAGAAACTAGGAACTGTGCCTGCACTGGGTCTTCCAAACTTAGAAAAACCTTTTATGCTCTATGTAGCTGAGAGGCAAGGAGGAGCTTTGGGCATCCTCACCCAGAAGCTCTGGGGCCTGCCTAGACTAATAGCTTATTTCTCAAAACAGGGTGGCCAGGATGTCTTAGGGCAGTAGCTGCCACTGCTCTGTTAGTAGATGAGGCCAATAAGCTTACCCTGGGGCAGCCACTGGAAGTTCTAACCACCCACTAGGTACAAGGAGTCTTAGAGACTGAAGGCTGGCTGACAGGTGGGTGACTACTTAAATACCAAGCCCTCCTACTTGATTCCCCAGACAGAACTCTTAAAGTTTGTCAGGTTTTTAGTCCAGCCACTCTAGTGCCGGATCCCCATCCCAGGAATCCCTCCTGTGTGGAGACTATTGAACAAGTTTACTCCAGCTGGCCAGATCTCAGGGGTGAGCCCCTGTCCAGTCCCGAAGCAGAATGGTTTACAGATGGAAGCAGCTTTATACATAACGGAACAAGGCGAGCTGGTTACGCTATAGTAAACCTATAAACAGTCGTTGAGTCTGGAGCTCTACCCTCCCAGACTTCTGCGCAAAAGGCTGAACTAAGAGCACTCCAATTAGGAAAAGGTTTAAGAATCAACCCCCTTCTAGCATACATAAATAAGTAAGCCTAGTTACTACACCCCCTCAAGAAAAAAAAAAAAAAAAGAATCAATACCTATACTGACTCTAAATATGGATTCCTCATGTCACTTGCCCATGCTGCCGTACGGAAAGAAAGGGGACTGCTAACAGCCATTGGGTCCCCTATGAAACACCAGGCAGAAATTCTAAAACTCCTAGAAGCAGTCCAGCTTCCCAAAGAGGTTGCAGTTACACACTGCAGGGGTCACCAAAAGGGTGAATCTTCCCTTATGAAGGGAAACGCCCTCGCAGGCAAGGCTGCCAAAGCTGTAGCCAGAGAATAGCCGGTCTCACAAGCTGCAGGTCTCCCACCTGAGGACCAGCCTCTCCCAACGGCACCGTCCTATACACCTGAAGAGGTCGAATAGGCTAAACTCAGAGGGCTAGAGAAGAATTTCTCAGGGAGGCTGATGAAAGATAATAAGCTTCTCATTCCTGGGGACAAACAATGGAAAATAATTAAGCATCTCCACGAGTCCACCAACCTAGGGTGGGACTCCATGCTCAGACTAATTTCTCAAGTGTTCCCAGGTAAGGGACTGTCCCAAATGGTTAAAAAGGTCACTAGGGCCTGTGAACTCTGTGCCCGCAATGACCCAGGGAGCCACCCTATACCCTCACCCCTACTCTGGCCCACACAACATCGGGGAACTTACCCAAGGGAAGACTGGCAAATGGGCTGCCCTCTTGTAAGCGATAGAAATACCTGTTGGGATTCATAGACACCTTTGCAGGATGGGTAGAAGCTTTCCCTACCAGAATGGAAAAAGCAATAGAAGTGTCAAAATTTCTGCTCAAAGAAATAATCCCAAGATTTGGGCTAACAAAAAGCTTACCGAATTATAATGGACCCTCCTTCATTGCCAAGGTGACTCAACAGGTTTCTTCAGCTCTAGGTATTAACTTTTGCCTCCACTCTTTCTGGAGGCCCCAGTCTTTAGGCAAGGTAGAAAAAGCAAATCACGTTCTGAAAAGAACACTTGCTAAGCTATGCCCAGAGACTCTAGAAACCTCGGTGCCCCTCCTGCCTATAGCCCTTCTAAGAATAAGAACGGCCTCTAAGGGAATTTTAAAACTTAGCCCATTTGAAATGATTTATGGGAGGCTCTTTTGAACTTCAGGTTCCTTGTTTGATGTGGAGACCCATAAAATAGCTTCCTATCTTGTTAGCTTAAGCCACGTTCAAAGAGACCATTAAAAATATGGAAACAACGTTGCCCTTTCCCACAGAGGAAAAGGCTGAAGTCCCTGTCCAGTTAGGGAACTTTGTTTTACTAAAAACTTGGAAGGAGGGGGCCCCCTGAAGACCAGCTGCAGCCAAAATGGAAGGGACCATATCAGATATTACTAAGCACCTCAACTGCCTTTAAGCTACGAGGAGTTGCTAGTTGGGTACATCTGTCCAGAATAAAACCTGTAACTTATTGTGAAGGAAAAGCCAGGGCTGGGCTAACAAGCTAACTCACAAATCTAAGTGTAACAAGTGTCGGATTACTGATCTGAGTTCTGCTGGGCTAACTCGTAAATCTAAGTTCATAAGTGTCAGCTTGCTGATTCCTGGGTCTTTTTTTTTTTTTTTTCTAGCCAGCTGGATTTTCAGAGACATATCTGGCCTTGAAGTGTTGGTTTGCTGCCTCCCTGCCTCTACTTTTGTGATAATGATGCTGCTAAAGCTGTTCCATGCCTATTGGCCGAACACCCCAAGCTTGTAATTAACCCTGTAAAACCTCATGCGCACATCTTGGAGGTGCTCAGAGCTTCAGAGCAGAAGCCCCTCTGAGCCCGCTGGTGTAATACATCTGAGTACTCCAACCCTCCGAGTGGTGCTTGTTTCTTGGCTGGCCTGTCATTTCCACAACATTTCTGGAGGCCCCAGCGAGATTCAACCACGCCAGCCCCTTGAGCCGCTGGACTGGTGGCTCCGGCCAACCGGGGGACGGGACTCCGGCAGCGAACGAAGTGGCGCCGCCCGACGGTATTCCGGGTTCTCTTTCATGACCGTGACTCGGCCCCCCTGGGTGGCTGGGCTACAGCCAGAGCTAGACTCAATGGAGGGATGGACAGACTCACCAAGTGGCTGTCCAGACAAGGTAGGAACCCCCGGGAGGAATCAGGTCATGTCCCATTGGACAGAAGAAGAGGCTGATACCCTCTTACAGGTTTTCCATCTGACAGTATTCCAGATGGGGTAATCAGGTCAGGAATAAGGTCCTGTCCCAGTGGACAGAAGAGGAGGCGGATCCCCTCCTACAGGAAACAGGATATTGGGATTGGTGGGAGGACTGTTGTTAACTTCTGTGTGTGTGAACGAAGGTGTGGCCTGTGAAACATGCGATCAGGCTCGAGTTTGTAGCTCCACGGCATTCTGCTACAGAGTTTGAATGAGTCCCAACCTGTGGTTCCATGGTGACCTCATATGGCTCAGGGCGGTATCGGTCCCTCAGGGTCCCGATCGGAGTCAGAGGCTTATACTGACCCGCCAAAGCTAAGAGGCACCTTCGTCCCTGTGAGGGGAACAGCCAGGCAGACGCAGCAAAAACCGTCCCTTGTCTTGTCTGCGACACCGGCACAGGGTGGCTACACTGGGAGGAAAGGGACATAAAACAGGGTAGAAGTAAATGATGCCTGTGCCCTTGGGGACTAAAACGAGGCTACTTTAAAAAGTTTCAGATGCGACCTTGTCACCAGTCCCCCGGAATATCCAGTTGTGATTAATAAACCAGCCTCAATACTACCCCTCTGTCTAAAATAAAGCTGGCAAGACCTGAGCCAGAGGGAGCTACCCCAGGACTGGCTGGAACCCTCTTTTGAGGTCCCCTTTTGGTCCATTTATTCTGCCACCAGCTAGCTATCCCAGCCTCATATTTTGTCAATTTAGGCTATAGAGAAGGCTTTGTGCAGGGACCCCCTAGAGCTCATCCAGGCCCAGGGGAGCCTCAGGGACAAGTGCCTGTCGTGAAACCCTAACTCACTGGCAGCACTTGCAGCCAAGCAGATAGATAGTAGGCCCAGCGAGGCAGCAGAGTTAAAAAAAAAAAAAAAAAAAAACTCCACTATTTTGAGGAGTAGGAAAAAAGAAAAAGAAAAAAAAAAAAAAACAAAACAGAAATACTGGGGTCACAGTCCTTGGTGCCACGAGCAGACCCACACCAATAGGCCATAAAATCTGTCAATTAATAATAATGGGAGCCTCTAAATCAAAGCTGACAGTTCTGAACTTCATGATTAAAAATTTCAAAAAGGAGTTCTCAGGAAACTATGGAGTTTAAATAACCCCTGGCAGGCTCTGTACTTTGTGTGAACTTGAATGGCAGACCTTTGGAGTTGGGTGGCCCTCATGAGAAACTTTGGACCTAGCAACAATGCAAGTAAGCTATTGAATAATTACCAGAACCCCAGGCCACCCAGATCAATTCCCTTAAATTGACTCCTGGCTAAATATCACCCAGAATCTACCCCCATGGATTTGGTTCTGCTCAAATGGACCTGGACAATGCAAGATATTAGCAGCTCAGCCGGTCCAGGCCAAAAAAAAAAAAAAAAAAAAAAAAAAAGGACAGCTAGAGAAAAGCCTATTTTCCAGGGAGACACAGAGGACAATATGTGCCTGCCCCTGGGGCACCATCACCTCCAGTCCCACTGGAGATGCCGCCACCCTCTGTGTCACCACCTCCTCAACCTGAGGACCCAGAGGCAGAGCCCGGCCAGCCCCCAGCCTGAGCTGGTAGGAAGGAGACTCCGCTCAGCACAAGCCAGGAGACCAGCACCGCCGGCCCTCCAAATGCTGCTGTGGGAGACACAAAGGCCGCAGCAAGCTGGGGAAGATGGGCCTGTTCAGCCTGGGCACCCCGTACTCTGCTATCAACCCTTTAGCATGACAGCCCTTCTCAACTGGCGCCATCATACTCCTTCCTACTCTGAAAAACCGCAGGCATTTCAACCACATCATGGTCTAAACAAAATTAAAAAGAAGAGCTTCCACAATAATAGCAGATGAAGAGCCACAGGTAAACTGGTCAGGATTTTTGGCCTGTCCTCCGAAGAAAAGGAACAAATATTGTCGGAGCCGGCCGCGGAAGACGTCGGGGTTGGGGGAGGGCCACGCCGAGCAGGCGGCAGCGGGTGGAGCAGCGGCAACGGCTGCCCGGCGGCGGCGGCGGCGGCGGCGGCGGCGGCGGCGGCAGCGGCGGCGGCGGCGGCAGTCCCTGCAGCCCCGGCCCCGCCTCCACCTCGGCCGCTGCCGCAGCCGCAATGGCAACTGTCGGGGAGCGCCAGCCCCTGCTCAGTCCCAAAGCGATGCTGGAACAGTCTCGGGGCTCTGTCGTGAAGACATGCCAATATTTGGTCTCTGTCCAACAAACGATGATTTCTCCTTGGTGCTATGTGAAGACTGTAATTAGGCTGTCAAACCGCAGGCTGATTGACCTCGTAGAGTCTGTCTTTCATTCTCACTGGCCCACCTGGGAAGATGTTCGCCAGCTGCTTCTGACTTTTCAACACGGAGAAAAAGAGACACATTATCAATGAAGTATGAAAATGGCTGCAGGGCCGAGTCCCCAGGGACAGATTGGATGTTGAGGGGTGGGCCATGACACGGCCCCTGACACCAGACCAGACTGGGACTTTCTCTTGGAGTCCTGACTCAGAATGTGGCAGCGCGCTATGGCCTATTTGTCTGAAAGACTGGACCCTGTGGCATCAGGATGGCCACCCTCTATATGGGCCCTCACTGCCACAGCCCTCCTGGTCAGCGAGGCAAACAAACTCACACTGGGACAGACTTTAAATGTAAAATTGCCCCATTCAACGGTGGCCCTGATGAACAGCCCAGGTTACAAATGGATAACTAACACAAGGATGACTCACTACCAGGGGCTTCTATGTAAAAATCCAAGAGTCCGTCTAGAGACTGTGTGAAGCTTAAACCCAACCACATATTTGCCTGAGGAGGAAGGGCAGCCTGCCACGACTGTAAAAAAAAAATCATCAAAAAGTGTACGTGAGTAGGCCTGATATAACCGAAAAGCCCCTGCAAAACCCAGAACTGGAACTCTTCACAGATGGCAGCAAGTTACATGCAGGATGGATAATGGTGAACAGGTTATGCTGTAACAACAACCCAAGAGGTTGTAAAGGCAAAATCCCTTCCCCCAGGATGGTCTGCTCAGCGAGCAGAGATTTGGGCGCTGGTCCAGGCACTAAGGGAAGGGAAAAGAAAATGAGTCAATATATACACTGATTCCAAATACACATTTGCAACCTTGCATGTACATGGAGCCATCTATAAGGAGAGAGGACTTTTGACTGTTGGGAAAAGAAAATCAAAAACAAAGAAAAAATTTTACAGTTACTGGAGGCAGTATGGGATCCAAAGAAAGTGGCTGTTACTCACTGTAAGGGACACCAAAAAGGAAATGACTCTGTGAGCCAGGGGAACAGACTGGCTGATCAAAAGGCGAGAGGCAGCCACCCGGGAACACCCAGTAATTAAAATTATGGCAGCGCCAGAGCTACCCACTGCCCCAGAATATAGCCACGACGAAAACAAGTGGGCACAGGCCGAACAAGGAGAGAAAGGAAAGGACGGATGGTGGATCATGACAGGATGGAAGGGTTTTCATCCCAGAACGACTAGCTTATCGTCTAGTCCAACAACAACACAAAGCCACACATATGGGAAAAATGGCTTTGGAGGCCCTCCTAAAGCGGTATTTCCTAATTTCTCGTCTCCCTACTCTGTGCGCATCAGTCTCCTAATGCTGCTTGCTCTGTGCTCACAACAATCCAAAGCAAGAGCCCACTGGGCCAATGAAAATACAATGATGTGGATTGGCTCCCTTCAAAAATCTAAAAGTGGACTTTACTGAACTTGGGCCCAGTAAGGGATATAAGTACCTGCTGGTTTTCGTCTGTATCTTCACAGGGTGGGTAAAGCCTACCCCACCAGGACAGAGAAGGCAAGAGAGATAACAAAGGCTCTCCTCAGGATGTCATCCCTCGGTTTAAAATGCCTACCTCCATCAGGTCCGACAATGGAGCCGCCTTCATGGCAGAAATTGTACAAGTGGCAAAGACACTGAGCATCTGCTGAAACCTACACATAACATACTGGCCTCAAAGCTCAGGGAACCTGTTAAAGTTGCAGTAATCATCCCTTGGATCCACCACTCCAGGGTTAAGAGAGCAACTTCACCTCATGTCGGTGGCACAATATCATGTACACACGAACACTGTGCGGAGAGAAGCAAAGCAGTTCTCTGTTTATTATTTCTTAGAAAAGGGTTTACATAGGACATGCACGATGCCTCACATATCATCTAAGTTATAACAATGTTAATAATCTTAGCTATTTAGGTCCCCAAGCTCCTGCAGTAAGCACAGGATGCTACATGATCAAGGACAGATTGTTTGAAAGTTCATCATGAAACTTCATTAAATAGGCCATCTCTGCCTGTCTTAGGTTGTCCTCCTCTGAGGATCTTACCCGTCATTGGCTATCCAGCCGTCCATACTGGATACATTAAGAAGGCCATTTCTTATCCAGCCTGGATACGTGACATTCCTCACAGCTTGTTTATCAGTTTAGCCCATGGCTTATTCTCTAGAGCCTTCAGACAGGGGCCTACACATCAGACAGAGGGTCCCTAAAAAATTGAGAGTGTCCCAGGAGACCCACTCAAGATCAAGCTCAAGATCAAGAAGGGCCAGAAAAAGATCGACGAGCCCTGCTCTAGGCACACCCTGGAAGCTGGCTAGTCAACGCTCGGCCAAAGCTTGAGAATAGCTCAACAGAACTGTTAAATGTATTCCTTTTGTGCTCCCTTGCCTCTTTCCTTGTTTACTATACTAGCATGCATATTAGCAGTGGGGCTGGCCAGCACCACCCCACCTGACTGGGATACATAGGCCATAGGATCCTCATAGCTATTATATACCTTGTTATAACTAATGCCATCACTGCAGCATCATGTCTAAGATAATCATAAGGCTGATGTTATTGGCGCTAATGCCCTCATTCCCCTTACTAGTGGGGCTCAGAATGACAGCAGGGGTGGGCACAGGAATTGGTGGCATAGCCTCATCCTCTTATTACTATTATCAGCTTACAGGTGAGTTCAGCCAGGATCTCCAACAAATAACAAAAACCCTGGGAGCTCTGCAAAATCAGATTGTCTCTCTGGCCAAGGTGGTCTTACAAAACAGGAGGGGCCTGGACCTACTCACGGCCAACGAGGGGGGACTATGCCTCTTCCTAAAGGAAGAGTGCTGTTTTTTTATGCCAATCAATCAGGAATTGTCAGAGGGATGTTTCAAAAGTTACAAGACCAAGTGAAAAATAACAAACATATTTTAGACAAGAGCCGATGGACAGGCCCGTGGGGCTGGACCTCCTGGCTGGCACCATTCATAAGTCCCTTGCTCCTGATTTTTGCAGTTCTGCTATTTGGGCCCTGTGTCCTAAACTTCCTGACCTGCTTTGTCAGTGAGCAAATAGAGGCTATAAAACTTCAGATATTAGCCTCCAACTATGAGCCCTTGCAACAGATAAGTGATGATGCTTACTCCAAGAACGGTTGTGAAAGCATCAAGAGGGGAGAACGTGAAGGAAAAGCCGGGCTTGGCTAACAAGCTAACTCACAAATCTAAGTGTAACAAGTGTCAGATTACTGATCTGAGTTCTGCTGGGCTAATTTGTAAATCTAAGTTAACAAGTGTCAGTTTGCTGAGTCCCTGTTCATGGTTTTTTTTTTTTTTTTTTTTTTTTGCTAGCCAGCTGGATTTTCAAAGAGACATATCTGGCCTTGAAATGTTGGTTTGCTGCCTCCCTGCTTCTACTTTTGTGATGATAATGCTGCTAAAGCTGTTCCATGCCTATTGGCCGAATACCCCAAGCTTGTAATTAACCCTATAAAACCTCATGCACACGTCTTGGAGGTGCTCAGAGCCTCAGAGCAGAAGCCCCTCTGAGCCCGCCAGCGTAATACATCTGAGTACTCCAACCTTCCGAATGGTGCTTGTTTCTTGGCTGGCCTGTCATTTCCATAACATTATAAGCCCCAACAGGAGCCAGGAGAGACCTACACTTGCGAGGCAATGCAAGACCTCAGGTACCTGTGTAAGAAAAACAAATAATATCATGTAGTGGTGATTACCACAGTTCACAATTGCTTGAATATATCCAATTAAAGCTCCTAAAACATTTCGGTATGCCAAAAAATAATAATAATAATTAAATAAATAAAAGTTTCATGTACAATCAGGAATTTAAGTTTTTAACAATTTCTAAAAGGTCTTTGTAGCCCTAGCTAACTTTGAGATGCTTTAAAGGAGCCCTGAGGCATCTTAGATATTAAATTAATTAAAATTATGTGGTATGTTGTCAAATGTAATCAATCATGATTTTAATAATTGTAAAGAAATTTCTATCAATTGCAGGTATTTAACAATGTCTTTTAAGTCTTTTGTCATTATAGAAAGTTAAACTGCTGTTACAAAGGTACACCATCTTCAAGAAGATTCATAAGAAGGTTATGAAAGCAGTTACAACAGTTCTACATCAGGATTCCAGCTCATAGGGCACTCAGATGCAAAAACAAAAGGTTGTCCTGCCCCTGGGGCCCCAAGATTAGGCATTCAGAGATTTTTAACTCTCTGACAGGCAGGGTCAATGTCCCCTACTCAGCCTGGAAGTAGTTTCAGAAGACGGACCATCACCCCTCTGCAAACCCGTAAGATTATGGGAGTAAAATCTGAGACAGGAATGAGACAGGAGGGAAGGGGGCAGGGCACAGCCACTCAAGGAATGACAGCAATTTAACACCAAAATGGGGGAAGATTCACCGAAATGGTGGAAGATTCAACTCCTAGTTGGCCTTGAGGATTAAGAGGTTTGATTTCTAGTAGACCTTGAGCTTCATTATATGCTCATTATAACAGAGGGATAAATAACATGCCCACAGGCGCCATGACAGTCCCAAGGCAGACCGCAATAGGCCAAAGAATGGGTGGTGGCCCAGTTCCTGGGAATCCCAGCCCTTTCCACGGGGTAGTTGGAATGGTCCCACTTGTAGGTGTGTGAAGCTACTGAGCCCATAAAATCTTGGAACACCATGCCTAGCGGCCTTTTATTGCTCCCTCCTCTTTGGAGACGGCCTGCACGCTGTCTATGGAGTAACTACTTTTACTTTAACCTAAGCACCCAATTCCCATACTTCTTTCCTTGTCTTTCTCTTGCCTTACACACCATGCAGAATCTCTCTAAATAAATCTACCTTTACTCAACTGTGACTCGCTCTTGAATTCTTTCCTGCAGGAAGCCAAGGACCCACACTTGGCGGGGCACGTCCCAGGGGCTCAACCGGAGCCTGAGACATGGACCTTCTCACACCCCACATCCGTTTTTCCTGCATTAGAACCGCGTCCTGTTCAACCTGGCGTCCCCACTCCCCCAACCATGGAGCCTAGCATGGGAAAGCACAGCAGAGGTTCTGTAATTCTTTTGTAAGAGCCACTGATTACAGGGCTCAGAGCCCTGGGCCAGCCAGAGGCGGGCACATTCCCTCAGGGAAGCTGTAGGAGGACACCAATCTGGAAAGCGCAGACAATGTGCAGGATGGGACTCGCCAGCCTAGAGGCAGGGCGCCGCCTTCGTGCGGGGGAGCCAGCCGCGTTGGCCTCTGGGGGGTCCCCACCGCGGGCGCGCCAGGCAGCAAGGCCCTCTTTGTGCCGGCATCAGGTGCAAGCGCCCTGGAGCACCGGGCGTGGGCGTGCGCCCACGCTTCCGCGGCGCTCCGAACCCAGCCTCCATACCCCCTGCAAAATCTCCAGGCTCCCCTGGGATCTCCTCGGGCTCCGGGGGCTCGATCGGCGGCGGGAGGAGTTCGGACACACAATTGGTCTCCTGGCATGGGCTCAACTCCGCGTGGGCGGGCAGGCGGGGGAGCGGGGGACCGCCGCTCCAGCCCTCTGGCCTTCGAAAGATCTTCCTGGGCCAATGGCAGGCGGGGCGATGCGCCCGGATTGGTGCAGGCGCTCTGCTGATCACTGTGGAAACCCAGGCGGAGGGGAACGCGGGAGGATGCAGAGCCCTGGGCGGGGGGAGCCAGAGGGTCGGTTGGAGGAGGCTTCCATTCCCTGAGCTACCCGGGAGTTTTTAGTAGAGGCAAAAGTCCACTAGGGGCTGGTGGGCGGA
The DNA here is from genome assembly GCF_009834535.1 of Camelus ferus. Classification (NCBI taxonomy): domain Eukaryota; kingdom Metazoa; phylum Chordata; class Mammalia; order Artiodactyla; family Camelidae; genus Camelus; species Camelus ferus. The sequence continues at coordinate 63,265,990 of NC_045705.1, forward strand.
GGGAGGGGAGGAGGGAGGGGACCGCTTAGGGGCACTGGGAGACCTGGGGGTAGGCAGGGATACTCCAGGGCGAAGGAGAGGAGGCTGGGGGAGGGGGCGCGGTGGGAGGAGGAGTAGGAGAAGACAAAAGCCGAAAGCTAGGAGGGCCCTGGGCGCACCCAATGCTGTGAACTGGACAACTAGTAGACAAGCAGCATGGGGAAGGGGGGGAACCAGGGCGAAGGGGCTACCGAGCGCGAGGCGCCGATGCCTACCTTCAGCTGGGAGGAGATTCAGAAGCACAACCTGCGAACGGACAGGTGGCTCGTCATCGACCGCAAAGTCTACAACATCACCAAATGGTCCAGACGGCATCCGGGGGGCTTTCGGGTCATCGGGCACTACGCAGGGGAAGATGCTACGGTAAGGATCTGGGGCCTCTCTCGCCACCTTTCTTTGCAGGAGGGAGTCAACAGGGCGCCAAACAAGGCCTCCAGCGCTGAGTGGATTTGGGGCGTCCTGGAGGGATGGGAAGTGCCTACTGCGCTCCTCTCCCTCCTGGAATCCTCGTCCTCCAAGACAGCTGGGCCAACGTGCTGTGGGGGTCGGATTTTGGAGCCCGGGAGGAGAAGCGCGTAAGACCTACCGGATGCGCATTGGGACCGTGCGTCCGTTCCTTACTCAGGGTTCAGCCCAAGCCAGGAAATCCCCAAAGAGGGTGCTGGGACCTTAGGGCTTTGGCGCCCCCAGCGCGAAAGATGGCCGCCCCTGGTTTCCGCGAAAAGGCGCGAGAGAGGAGCCAGGTGTGGGACCCCGCGCGCGTCCCCCAGGCTCCAGCCAGACTAGAGAGCCGGGAAGGAAAGCTCGACCCAGCCTGGGTTCGCTCCTGCTTGAATTCCAGTCTCAGAAGATCCGCAATGGCTGCCTCGGAGACACCGCCTGGTATCTCTTGTTTCCACGCTCTCAAAAGACTACCAGTGCCCACTGCAAGGGTTGGCCTTCTTGGGGGACCTGGGTGGGAAATGGTGGAAAAGAAAAAGGGCTGGAGTTTGCAAAGCCCAGGTAGAGAGGGACCGTGAGACGCGACGATTTGGCAGCATTAGACTGGCTTGGCAGTAGGTCAAGCTGCACCCGAGGTTACTCTGGGACTTCAACTAAATGGCCCTCTGTTCCTAAATCCTGCCAGGAATGCTCTTACCTCCTTTTGGACTCTTAACGGTAGTAGGGCTCCGGGATATTCCCGAAGCCAGGGCTGCCCATCTTCCCTTCACCTTTATGCTCCAAAGGTGCAGCTCTGTGTTTACACAGCACCCCCACGACACCACCCCAACCCCCAATCCGAAATCTTGCATTTCCTTAAGGTGCAGCAGGATCTCTGTGGATTCAAATTAGCTAGCGGGAAAAGAACAGAGGCAGGGAGGAAAGAAAGGGGGCTCTCCTGGTGGCAGAAAAGTCTGGTGGGATGGAGAGCTCCGCAAAGGCGAATAGGGAGGGATCAGCTTGACAAGGCTCATTCCACCTGGAGGTCTGGCATGCTCAGCTGTTTGGCTTTTGCTGTCCAAGTAGTATGGGCCCCTGTCAGTTGGTGGAACTCTTGATCTTGCTACTTTGTCTTTCACATTGGGACAGGCATACCCTAGGGGTGGGGGGCAAACCGGGCAGCTATAATCTTAGTGGTCCCTTGGCTCGCCGCTTTGATGAAGTAGGTCACTGATAGTGCCTACAGCTTCTGGCCCCATCCTGTTTTACCTGCTTGCGAACATGGCTTGAGCCCTTAGGGCTGGTGATACTGATCATAACTTAGATGGGTATACGATTTTCAAGCATCCTCAGTGTATTAGCTCACTGAGACTTTTCCATAACTCTGTAAGGAGGTGGAGTAAGAACAATTACCCAGAAAAAGACTTGACTCCTGGTTGGGTCTTTCCGCTATTCCATGTTGCTGGACTTGTGCTAGTCTGTTCACGATTTCATGGGTAAAATCTAAAGATTCCTGCCCTGGTTGGGCCTTCACCAAAAAGTCAAATCCAACGGATTAGTCTGATTATTTAGTAGTGTTAAATAAATATATTTTGTTATGTGGCAAGGCATTTCATAAACTGTAAGAACTAGATAAATGCGACAGAGTGTTATCAGACAGGTGAGCCTCGGGGTGAGGATTATTAGCTAGAATGTAACTTAAGCAAAGAGGGGTTTGGAGGAAATTTCAAAAACTCTATGCCAGCTCTATTTCGTGTAGTAAGACGTAAAGACAATCTCTATGCTCAAAGCTTGCTGCCTTCCAAGATACTTTTTTTTTTTTTTTGAGTGAAGGTAGAGTTATTCAGAGAGATACATTGAAAGGCAAGAGAAAGGCCACAAGGTATGGGGATTGGGCGCTCAGATTAAAAGTAGGTACACACTCCATAGACAGAGTGACCGAAGAGGGAGAGAGAGGGGCGGCCCAAGATAAAACTTTCTGAGCATGAAATGTACTAACTGGGGATATAACTGGATAATGGTGGACAACTGGATTTTTTTCTCCCTCTCTCTTTACTATCTGGAACCAGGTAGGGAAAAGGCCACAGGAAGTCTGGGGTCTATGGGCAGGGGACTTGAGAGAGGCTGAAACAGGCTAGGAATTGAGAGGCTCTTTGACTCGTTGTTTTCCAGCTGTTGAGCAGGTGGCTTTACCCTTGGGGCAGGGACTTCAACCTCAGAGCCTGGGTTGAAGGAGAGTATTTATGGATCATGTGAAGTTTGGGAAGGACTGATCAGGAGATAGAGGTCTGATACCCAGGAGCATTCAAATGCACTGTTAAGAGCCAATTGCAATGAAGTAATATCCTCACAAGAGATTGGCAACCAAGGAAGCCAGATAATCTGGGGCCTCAGTGGGGGATTTTCCTGTTACTAAAGAAAAGACCTCAGAAGTCAGGACAGCCTAGTGAAGTGCTGTTGTCATCTGGTCTTTCTAGAGAGGTTAGAACTTGGCCTTGCCTGCAAGAATAAAAAATAAAACTAAATTTTTACAACTCTCAAAGCACGTTTGTAAGTATCACATCATTTAGTGCTCAGATCAGCCCTGTAGGTGGTAGCCCTTATTGCTCTTGGATTTAAAAACCTTGACCTATTGGCAGCCCTTGGACCTAGACTCAGGATCTGCCATCACAGAGACCTCCCAGCCCACTTTCCCTTCCTTCCTCCCCCAACCCCCTTCCTTCCTTCCTATTTCCACCCCGGGTCTCTTCCCCTCTGGTCCTCTGGCACATCTCTGGTCTTTGCCTTGCTGTGGGCAGAAGGAGCCCTCACCTGTGTCCAGGGATGTCTCTCATCTTTTAGAGTTCCACCGCTGCAGAACTTTTAATCTTTTAACAAAGATTCATGGCACATTTCTTCCAGTGTCTCTATGGCTCCGAGCTGGCCCTGGACACAGATAGTCAGCATATCTGCTGGGTTTGCTTCTCTCCTTTCAAACTGAGACTTGAATCTGGACCCTCTGCCTCTAGACACCAGCTCCTCCACCCATTGCCTTGGCAACTTTTCCTGCCCTGTCTGCATCAGTTGCCTCTTAGAACCCAGGGAAGGCAAGAAGAGGTCAGGATTCATTCCATATTTTAACCTGCTCCTCTGCTGTTCCTGAGAAAAGGCAACAGGTTGAAAATGGAACAAATCTCCAGCCTCCTTAGGGCAGGAAGACCATGGTATTTGGAGGCAGAGGACCTGATTCTGAGTCCCAGTTTTAGGAATTCTAGGCAGGACATTTAGCCTGAACTTCACTTTCCAGGTCTATGAAATGGGAAGGTTATTATTAGGCTCAAATAGGCTGTGAGTGAGATCATTCTTTAAATTTCAGAACACTTTACAGGTGTGAGGGATCATTGCTGCGGGTCCCTTTGCCTCCTGTGCACAAGTGTGCATATTCAGCATGCAGAGGAGGGAGTTCCATAAGCAGCAAAAGAGCAAGCCCTTGAAACAGGAACCTTGGTGACCTCATTTATGCCAAAGGTAGAAGGCATTGGTTGCACATGAAATCCCTTCTGTGGTTTTGCCTGGAGGCAGCTCCACCCCCTCAGCTAGGAGCAGTCCAGTTCCTGCGGTCTGCAGCCTCAGGAAAGATCCAGTACCCAGCCCCAGCATCCCTGGTAACTTTGGTGAGATGTGTTTCCTGTTGTAATACCTTCACGCCCAGGTTGCCTGTCCTTGGCATCTGCAAGGACGCTCTCGTCAAGGTCCCTTTGGCCACAGAGCACCACTCCACCAGCCTCCATCTCTTCTTTCCCTTGCAGAGGACAAGGCACTTTCCCGCCCTGCCTGCATCTCTGCAGTGGAAAGGAAGTCAGCGTCCCTGTTTCCAGCTGAGAACTCAGGGTCCCTCCTCTGCCTCTCCTTCTCTAACCTCTTGCTCCAGAGTCCTGGTTCCCAGAGCTGCTACCTGCAGCCTTGTATGACCTGAGCTTGCTCCTCCTGTACTTCCCCAATCCCTGGCCAAGTACCAGGATGTGGGAAGCTGGATTAAGGATTAGCCTTGCTCTGCAGAGAAGGTGGATGTAGCCAGAAACAAGAGTTAGCTCTTGCTGCCCGGTGCAGGAGGAGTTGCTGTGAGTTCTACTCAGGGTGGGGTCAGGCAGGGAGATTTCTTCCTGCAGAAGTCGGCTGGCATGGGAGCTGGGTGATCCTGCAGGAGCAGGAACACGTGAAGATCTTTCATTTGGGATTCTTTAAGTGTCCTCAGCCTGACCTCCCCACCCCCAAACACACACACCTGCCTCCTTGATGGTGGTTCTGCTCCGCTCCCAACCGTTGGTCACTCCCTCCCCTTCACCTGCATCCCCAACCTTCTTTCTGGAAAGTGTTTGGCTTCAATCTCTCAGTCAGATGAGGATAGAGCCTGGTTGCAGTTCTTGTTCAAAAGTCAGTTTGGGTTGACCCTGTCTTGCCTTGCCCCTTGGTCTACCTTGCACCAGCCAGACACTTTTGTAACTAAGCAGCTGTTGGGAACCTTCTGCAAGTTCGTCAGGCACATCTGTGACACTTTGAAGGGGGAGACCCAAAAGATGATCAGCTCTCAGGAGGCGGAAGCTCATTTTGATCGAGGCCTTTGTACTAACAGCAGAGTTAGGCATACCTGGAGTGTGACCATGGATGAATAACTTCGCCTCCGTCAGCCTCTCTTCTCATCTCTAAAATGGGACCCGCCTCACAGAGTTTGGTGATTAGTGAAAAATTAGTGGCTTATGTACACAAAACCCGGAGGTCAGAGGCTGACCTGTGTAATCTCAGCACGTGGCAGCTCCGCCACCACTGATATGTGGGTGCTGGAGGAGGCGAAGATGTCCCAGAGGCCGAAGCAGAAGCCAGGTTGTGCAAAATGGCCAAAGGGTCTGAACATGCTTTCACAGTAGGAAAGGCCCCTGGGCTTAGAGAGTGCACAGCTGTCGAGTCCTGGAAGCCCCAGTTGGGCAGTGCTGTAGCCACTGGGGTTATTGCAGCGGACGAGACAGGCTTGGCCCTGTCATGGAGCTTATATTCAATAAAGAATGAATCAGGATGACAAAGAAGTGAGCGCATAATACAGCTTGTAATTTTGAAGCTGTTATGAAGAAGATAAAGCCAGGCAATGTCCCAGAAAGCGTGAGGCTGGGAGATGGCCCATTCAGGTAGGGTGGTGGGCTGCGAGCCCGCCAAGGGATCCCGCTGGAGCAGGGCTCCCGGCAGAAGGAAGAGCCGCAGGCCCTGGAGTGGGAACGAGCTCGGTGGATTCAAGCAAGGGTGGTTTCCACCAGGCCTGCTCGGAAAGCTGCCAGATCTACTACAGACAATGAGGCAATTCAGCAGCGTCTGGCTTTTTAGACCTGTGTGTGGTTGTGTGGCATGAGGGGACACAGACCCTGGGTCAGGTGAACCTGGATTTGACCCTGGCTCTGCCACTTGACCGTCACCTCCCCGCACTGTGGTACCTTCATCTGTCAAATGGGGCTTTGAGGGTTCTGGGAGGTAATAGAAGAACCTTCCTGGCTCCCTGCCTGGCGCGTGGAATTGAGGCCACCTGAGAGCTCTCTGGAAACGGCCCAGGCAAGGCCTCAGTCAGGACAAGAATCTGCCTGGCTCTAGCAGGTTCCTCAGCCCAGGCAGGGACTTGGAGGTGTGACCTGGACGTGGTAGGGGCAGCGGGATCTGGATGAGCGATGGGCGCACTTACAGACTGCCCCCCGGTGAAGACTGGGGAGTTTCATTATCAGAAACAGCTATTCCTCAGGAAACTACCTTACCAGGGACTTGCAGTTGGTTTCTCAAAAGCCATGATCTAATGTAAGGACCAACGAAAGGACCTTTTTAGGCTGACTTTGGAAGGCAGCTGTGCTCGCCACCATACACCAATGCCTGGGCCCTGACTTTGGCTCCTGACGGGGCCTTTCCCAGGACCTTCGAGCACTGGAGCTAGGAGGGTCCTCATGTGCAGAGGAGACAGGCTGGAGTGGGGCTGCTGGCCCAGAGTGGACCCCAGGCTCTTCACTGCCCACTCAGGGCCTCCAGAATAGCAGCCCATCTCTCCTCTGAAGATACCCTTGCTCTGATCCTCTGCTACCATCCCTTTCTGTTCAGCTCTTGGGGAGTAGGGGGAGTGGGGTGCAGACATTTTTTTTTAAAGACTCTGGGCCCAGTTTTCCTCTGCACAAAGTGTTGCTTTGTAAGTCTGTTCTAGACACAAATAGAATAAAGATCAGGCAAAAGGACTTCATGCCAGGGATGAAGTAAGGAAACGGGAGAAGACTGGCAAGTACTCTTGTGAGATACTTCGCTAGGGGCTGAGCTGGGTTTTTTTTTTTTTCCTTCCAAATGAGTCTTTCAAATCAAGCATTGCAGTTTTTAATAACTTTTTCTTCTGTCTCTTTAATCCTCCCCACCTTCCCCCATCCCCAGCACAGACACGCACCCTCACTTTTCTCCACTACTTTGATTTTTCTAATAGTTTCTCATGGTGTAGTTAGACTTGTTACTCTCTCCTAGCAAAGTCTCAGAGCTTCAAAAAAAATTTTTTTTAAATTGAAATATAGTTGATGTACCTTGAAACTTGGTTTGATGCAAGGTAAACATTGTTCATCACTGGGACATCACACTATGTCCCATCAGGGGGACCTAGTGTCGCCTCATCTCTAATGGAGCTGCTGTATTTGTTTTATATTATATATAACATGTATAGAAAAAAGACTGGAAACAACGGTGGTATTCATTTTCCTCTTTATTGTGTACATGTTCTAAATTTGCCGAATGCACATTATTTATAATCCAAATAAAAAGATTAAAAAGCCCAACGTTTAAAAAAAAGCAATACTGCAATGTCAGAGAACGTGTGGAAAGTAATGAAGATAAAGCAAGGCATAGCGCCACCACCTTAACACATAATAGTTTAAAATACTTTCATAATGTTTGTAATTATTTGCATACCTTTTTAAATTGTGGAAAAAACGTTTTCCCCCAGAAATGCTTTTTACCTCATTCTGCATCTGCTTTTGATTTAACATGATCTAGGTGCATTGTTCTTGTTGTTCTTTTTGTTGACAGCAGTGTGTGGGGGCAGCAGGTGGTGAAGTTCGCAGGGAACCAGGCAGCCTGCAAAAGACTGTGGCTTCTGGCCTCTGTGGTGCCCGTCCTTAGAGGGGCGCATTTTTCTGACTCGCTGCAGGACTATGCGGTGTTTATACCTAACCTCTGTCAAGCTCTGGGGTCTCTTGTCAGGGCGGAGCCCCAGATGGCACCTCCAATTTGAGTTGGGCACAGAGGGACCCTGCCACCTGCTGGGATGAGGCTGAGAGAGCATTTGGGGCTGGATCATGGGAGGCCCCGTATCGTTCAGTGTCCTGGTGTCTGAGTGGGACAGAGTTTCTGCTGGTGAGCCCTGCCCTCCCCAGGGCAGAAGCGCTGGCGGTGGTCGGGGTCTGCTACTCACTACCTGCACCCCTGCTCCCCAGGATGCCTTCTTCGCCTTCCACCGCAACCTTGATTTCGTGCGCAAGTTCATGAAGCCCTTGCTGATCGGTGAGCTGGCCCCGGAGGAGCCCAGCCAGGACCACAGCAAGAACGTGAGTCGGAGGGATAAAGGAAGGGAGGGTTTGCTGGCATAGGGGGTCAGGTCCCCACTCAGACACGGAGAGTGCAGGGCATGGGGCAAAGGAGCCTTTATGCCAGACCAAGGGGAGCCACTGCCCATCTCCTAGGGTCAGGGAGGACTTGGAGCCTCTGCGGGCCCTGTGGGCCACCCCTTCTGCTGGCCCCCACCTTGGAGTAACTCATTCCCAACCTCTCCACCTCTGGGGCCTCAGTGGAGCCAGGCTGGGCACAGGGTCTTTCCCTCTTTTCTGGTTCCCCGCTGTTGTATTTGGCTTCCCCCTCCCTGGAGCTGACCCGGGATTCCATCCTAACTGTATTTTCCATCCCTTCCAGGCAGGCAGCTCCTCTCCCCTCCTGCAGGCTCCTCCTCTCCCCTCCTGCAGGCTTCCCTTCCTGATCTTGCTCCCCACATTTCACTTGGGCTTATAGCCCTCTTCAGATCCTCCACCACTTAGCACCTAGGCTCCCAGGTCTGGCTTCCTCCACGTATGCCTGTCTGCCCTTCAGAGTACCCTGGGCATATCCCAGTGGATGGCTTGAGCCCCCTGGCCTCCACTTTCTCCCCCCTCCTGCCCTGCCCTGCCTCCCAGGTTCTTTCTTTCTCCAAGTGATGCCCTTAGTTCCCCAGAGCCACCCTCGACTCTGCCTCTGACACCTGGCACCACATGCCCAGTACCCACTCAGTGCCCCCTGCCTGTGGTGTCCAGAGCAAGGAATGCGTGTCAGATAGTGGGAAATAGACCCCTTTTAAAAAAAAAATGTGGTAAAACAGACATAACGTAAATTTTATCATTTTAACCATTTTTAAGTGCACAGTTTTCAGTGGCATTGAGTACATTCACATTGTTTTGTGACCGTCACCACTATCCACCTCCAGAACTTTTTTATCACTCCAAACTGAGATTCTGTCCCCATTAAAGACTAACTCCCCAGCCCCTGGTAAACACTATTCTACTTTTTGTTGGTGAATTTGTCTATTCTAGGTACCTCATATAAGGGGACTCATAAGTGTTTGTCTTTTTGTGTCTGGCTTAATTTCACTTAGCTTAATGTCTTCAGGGCTTGTTCATTAATAGCATGTGTCTCTTTTTTTAGCATTTTCTCTTTTTTTTTTTTTTAGAATTTTCTTCCTTTTTTTTAAAAAAAATATTTTTTATTTCAGGTTTTTTTAGGGGGGAGGTAACTGGGTTTTCATTTATTTATTTATAATGGAGGTACTGGGAATTGAACCCAGGACCTCGTGCATGTTAAGCACACCACCACTGAGCTATACACTCCCCTCCTAGAGTTTTCTTCCTTTTTAAGGCTGAATAGTATTCCATTGCATGTATAGACCACAGTTTGTTTAGGCATTCATCCATCAATGGATATTCGGGTTGTTTTCACCTTTTGCCTCCTACAAATAATGCTGCTGTGAATATGGGTGTGCAAAATGCAAGCTTTTATAATTTGAGTTAAATCCTTTCTCTGCATCTTAACTGGCTGTGGACAAACGGACAGTCCCAGAGCTGTGCCAGGCCCCGACAGACACATGGTAGCGGCCGCTGTTGTGGTCATGCACGGCGGCTGGGCTCCTGCGGGACTTGGGCTTGGTCCTCTCCCAAGCGGCTGGGTGGCTGAGTCCTTTCCTGTGTTCTTGCTTCACAGTCGCAGATCACTGAGGACTTCCGGGCCCTGAGGAAGACTGCTGAGCAGATGAACCTGTTCAAGGCCAACCACCTGTTCTTCCTCCTCCTCCTGGCCCACATCTTCGTCATGGAGACCATTGCGTGGTTCACCGTCTTCTACTTTGGCAATGGCTGGATTCCAACCATCATTACGGCCATTATTCTTGCTGCCTCTCAGGTGAGGTGTGACACCATCACCTGTCACTTGAAGCCCCTGCCTCCTCCCCCCACCCCCGACTCCCCCAACTCCCAGAGGCCTGGTGTCTGGGTGCTGATGCTGTGAAAGCATCCATGGCCCTCTCTCCCCAGGCCCAAGCTGGATGGCTGCAACACGATTTTGGCCACCTCTCTGTTTACAAGAAGTCCACGTGGAACCACATCGTCCACAAGTTCACCATAGGCCACTTAAAGGTAACTGTCAGCCACCATGGGTGTCCGTCCCGTCAGTTAGCGTTTGATGCAGCACTATCTCACTTTACTCTGAAACCAGGACCTACCAATCCCCCGCTTCTCTGACCTTCCAAGCCTTGTCACATTAGACACACAGAACCAGTGTACTAATTATAAAAACAGGCACACGCTTCTCCGTTGATGATATTCGTTTCTTACCTAAGCAAGGACTTACTAATAATCCCCTTTCAGTTTGAGGCCAGTACAGAAGCAGTCTCTCTTGATGAATTGGTATACTTTCCTTCACAGGGTAGTGTTTGCTGTTTAATACATTGTGTTCCTCTTCTTTTCTATTTTTTCCCTCCTTGGGTGCCAGGAAACGCAAAGCAAAATGTGGAAGAGCACTGTCCCTAATCTACATCTTCCCGTTATCCATATCCTCCCCTCCCAGTCTATGTCACTGACGCTTTTATCTTTATTATAACCATTCTGTTATATATGAATCCTTTATCAGAAGCCATCTCAAATACACTTTGGAAGTACATGGGGCTGGAGAGGAAATATTGCCATCATATAAGTCTTTAGATAAGGGACATCAAACAATGTAATGATCAACTCAGCCAAAAGACAAGAGCTGTTTAAAACTCAGAAGATAAGGAGGCAGACCTGCAAAAGTGTTAATAGGTTGGCCAAGTTTGTAAAAAAGAAAAAAAAAGACTAGCTGGACTTGCCAGTGACCTTGGGCTGATCTGATGGACTTTTTCTCCTTGGTTTTGGACATAAGTTCTTGCCAACTCTCTTTTTGAAGCGTATTACCCTCCACCCCAGACGTACCCCAACAGCATCCAGCTGCTTCCTAAGAAAGGCGTTGTCCTGGAGACTTCCATTTCTCTCCACCCTGGCTTGGGAAGAGCTGGATGTCTGGGTTAAGCTTATCCCCCTGTGACCTAGGATGCCTCTAGCCTTTGGCTTGCCGGCTCTGGATCAGGTTGGGGGTGAACCACCATTGAACTAGTAACCATTTCCACAGGGAGCAGTTTGCCTGGCCCTGAGCCTGGAGCTGTCTGAGAACCTGGTTTCTTTCCAGAATTTCAGGGGTGAAGGGAGAAGATGCACATAGTAGAATGCTTTGTTTCATTTTATATTCTTTTCTGTCGGAGAAAACCCTCCTCAGAATTGGAAAGTAACATTTGAGTCCCGACCTGCTTTATCCCCACACGTGTAACAATGATGGACTGTGTCTTGTTTGCAGATTCTGGGCAGGAGCCGGGAGGGCCTCTCCTGCGTGATGGCTCTCAGTCCTCGAGGGGCCCTGGAACAGAGCTCTTGTGTCAGACAGAATATGACAAGGACAGAGGACTGGCCCCCCTGTCGAATGTTGGCTTGTGAAATCGGAGCTCTGGGTGACAGGGAGATGAGAGGAAGTCAGGGACATGGGCTCTGCCCAGGGCTTGCCAGCCGCCTGCTGGCTGTGTCCTTAGTTAGTGCGTGGCGGAGCAGTTCAGCCAGGGTGCCCCAGAGCCAGAAGGGTCACAGCTTTCCTGAAGTCCTGCTGGCATCCCGTGGCCACACAGCTGCAGACAAGTCTTGTAGGTGCAGCCGTTCTCGGGTCCCTTTGCTGGGGCAGGAAGGAGCTGGCTGCGGGGCGCTCCTCGGGGTGCTCTAGCATAGCTGTGAGGGCAGCGAACAGGGTGCCGGGAGCCCCGAAGGGCTGGGACCCGCTTCTTACTGCCGGCCTGCCCTGCCGTAGGAGTCCACATGTGAGCGCCCCACTCCCGACCTCCCCTTTTCCTTCAGCCCACGTCACTTCCGGTGGACAATCCTACTGAAGGGTGATCTTCTACAGTGACAGTTCTGAGAGGTCGAACCTCTGCTTAAAACTCTTTAACTTGTTAGGCATTGCACGTGCCATCTAGACCCTGCACGTGGAGATGGAATCTTTGGAACCCGCAGCCTTTTTGCAGCTTTGTCCTGGGCCAGGACTAAGGTGAGGCGGGTGAGGCACTTCGCAGGGCCTCAGATTTTAAGGGGACACCAGAAAGAGTCAGTAATTGACATAAATAACTATTTAATGCAAATATTTTTTAAAAAAGGCAAAATTAATGTAAAAAAAGAAATCCACAATGAACAAAATACCAGCAGTTAAAATGAAGATCAGGGCTGTGCTGAATCGTATTGGAATGTGAAGCAAAAGGAAAACTTTTACCTTACATATGTATTTGTATGTGTTTTTTTTTTAATGGATGATTTTTCTTCCCAGAGCATTAAAGTAGTTGAAAACTATTTAAAAACTAAAAGCCCCAACATGAAGTTTAAGTGTATCATTTATAAAAAACAATTTATTATTATTTTACTTCAGTTTAAATTAATTAAAAATTATTTAAGACTGACCCTTGGTTGAGAGAAATGAAACTTGGCGGTTGTCTCAGTGGAAAACAAGGTGAGCCAAAGGGTAGATTTTGAAAATATTGTTGATGAGTTTGCTTTTGGCTCTGCTATGGCTCTGCCCAGCACTGCTGGCCCAAGAGGGCCTTCTTTTGGCTTCTGGAACAGTCTACACTCCCCTTTCCCCAAGGCCTTCACCTAGACTCTTCCCGCTGTCAGAAAAGACACCTTCACTGTGCCCAGCTCCCTCCTGCCCAGCCTGCAGCCCAAGGACAGTTCACCTAAGTGGCCTCCTGAAACTTCTCCAGCTCCACTGGCACATCTCACTGTGGTGTGATGCCCCCATCCCAGTGTGGAGCGACGCCCACACTGTTGTGATGCCCCATATTATCAGGTGTGGTGCCCCCATATTGGGGGTGATGCCCCATCATAGGGTAGGGTAATACCCTACTCTCCCTCACTAGACAAGGGCTTGCCTTCTTCCCCACTTCATCCCCAGGGCAGGCAGGGCAGCATCAGCACCACATTCCGAGAGCACAGCGCTGGGTCATTCCAGGGTAGACAGGACTTCCCAGTGCCCAGGAGGCAGGGTTCATGGAGGATATGCAGGGTTTGCCGAGTGAAGAGCAGTGGAAGAGAATTGCAGCAGAGAACAGTGCCATCCAAAGATGTTTCATCATTACACCCGATGCCAAGTTCAGGGACGGCCCCACCTCGCCGGCTCTCATCCCCAAGGGGCTCACAGCCTGTCCTTCCTCCGTTTGTTCATTCCCACACTTCTCTTGGTTGGTGTAGTCTAAACCTCCTTACTCATAACTGCCTTGCCCCTTAATTTCTCTGTGCCAGAGACTCCATTGCACTCTTGCCAGGAATTCAGCCTCTTGGCTGGAGAGGTAAATGTGCCATCTGATTTCTCAATCCTCTCAGCTCCCATTGGCCGACGTTCTTTTGTTCTGCTGGGTTTCAATCCCTCCTGCTTCCTGGGGCCTGAGGTCACCGCGAAGGCCACAGCCGCTCAGAGCTGTTCCCGCCTGTGGCACTGAGTGAATAGAGACTGGGTTTGTGCCAAAACATCTTCCAAGTACAGTGTTTGTTTTTGCAGTTAGGCCTTTTTGTACCTCTCCCGACACTTGGCCAAAGTGTTGATTGATCCAGCAGCAGTGCCCCAGTGAAGTCCTCATGCCGGAGAGTCAGGAGAGTCTTGTCTGCATCACTGCATGACTTTGCGGAGAGACTTGCCCTTAAAATGTTTCCAGAGCTGGAACGAGTGAGACAGAAATTCATGGCCTTGAAAGACATACTCATGTAATGGTTCTTGTCTCTGAGAAGCATCATTTTGCATTCACCTGTTAGAACCAGGAAGCTCTTGCCTGTCTCTGTTAGTGACTGCTTATGGAGCCCTCCCTGTGGCCTTCTGTGTGTGATGTGACTCACCTGTCAGCCCTGAGAGCAGTGGCGTGTCTAGCTGTTGGGCTGTCCCTTGCCTCTCAGTGGGCCCTTTGGGAGCAAGGACCACTTGTGGTCTTCTTTGGTGTATGTGTGTGTGATTTTTTTATTTTTCTATTTTTTATTTTGTTTTTATTATCTTAATGGAGGGACTGGGGATTGAACCCAGGACTTGAGCATGCTAAGCATGTGCTCTACCACTGAGCTATACCCACTCCCCCTCCTTTTTGTTCTTTTGAAAAAAGCTTTCTTGGTATAATTCACATACTATGCAATTTGCCCGTTTAAAGTATACAGAGCAACGGCTTGTGGTGTATTTGTGCAACCACCATCACAATCAAGTTTGGAACATCTTCATCACCCCAAAAAGAAACTGACACCTCTTGGCCATCACCTCCCAACCCCCTCATCCCAACCTAAGCACTAGGCAACCACTCATCCTTCTGTCTCCATGGATTTCCCTATTTTGGACACTTTGTATAAATGGAACCATAGAACACCTGGCCCTTTGGGCTGGCTTCATTCACTTCGCATTGATTTCCAGGTTCTCATGTTGTAGTACCTCGTACTTTCTTATGGCCAGGCCAAAGTTTTCCATTGTATGGGTCTGTCGTGTTGTATTTATCCATCCATCAGTTGATGGACATTTGGGTTGTTTCCACTGTTTGGTTATTTTGAATAATGCTCTTGGGAACGTGTGCGCACAAGTTTTTGTGTGGCCGTGTTTTCATTTCTCTTGGGCACATGCCTAGGAGTGGAATGCTGGGTCGTACGGTAGGCACCATTTCTCAATGTTCCTGAAACAGAGAGAAATGTTCTTCCTTGTACAACACGTGCACACAGGAGATGAACAGAGGATAATGGGTGTGGAGGCTCAGTCTGGGGTTGACAGAGATCTGAGACTCCCCAACAGCTGCTAAAGCCCCTTACCATGCTGTCCATCCTCAGCACCATCTTATGATTGAAGGAACAGGCCTGGGGGGATGGAGTGACCTGGCTCAGTTCAGAAGTCCTGGTCCAGGGGCTGGTCAACTCTGGACTCAGTAATGGTAGCAACACTTCCTAGCACCTCCAGCATTCAGGGCCCGAGGCGTGTGTCACGGAGAGTCGGCCCTGAATGTTGAAGGTGCTAGGAAGTGGTCCCCTCAAGGACTGCACTGCTCACCCCCATTCCTCTCCCAACAGGGTGCCTCTGGCAACTGGTGGAACCATCGCCACTTCCAGCATCATGCCAAGCCCAACATCTTCCAGAAGGATCCAGATGTGAACATGCTGCATTTGTTTGTCCTGGGAGAACGGCAGCCCGTTGAGGTACGATGAAGGGGACGGAGGGAGGGCGTCGACATGGGAATTGTTTGGCCTGAGCAGGGATCAGCAAAGGCTTCTGGTAGGGAGGAGAGTCATCAGACAGACACATCTTTGCCTGATGTTTACATGGAAACCTTTCCTGGATGCCCTGAATTATTCAAACTGGAATTTCTGTGGAACGGCCTCCTGTGTAAATAATAGATGTCACGCCTTATCAGAGTGTTAGGTGCCTCCCTGCCTCCTGTGGGCCGATGAAGAGCATCTCCTGTCTTGTTCTTTCCAGTTTAGCAGGAAGGCACAATTCCAGGGCTCAAGCTTGGTCCCCAAACACTAGCTCAAGAAAATCTTACTTGGAGAGTCAGAGTACCAGAGGCTGGGAGAGACCTTGACAGGGTCTGGTCCCACCTGTTTCACCATAGAGGCAAAGTGAGGCTCAGCGGGAGGAGGGCACGGGTTTAGGGTCACATGGTGACGACTCTTGGATGAGTCCCCAGATCTGACAGCTAGGCCATTCCTTCCACTCTATCACGCTGTCCTGTTTTTGTATTAGTTTATTTTTTATTATAAATATAGAGCATACCTGTTACAAGCACTTAAATAATACAGAAATAGACAAAACTAAGACGTGAATCTCCTATGATCTCTGCCATCTTCCTTCTGCCTCTGGTGTCACACCCCCAAGGGTGACCCCTGTTGACAACATACTATAAATCCTTCTACATGTTTCCTGTGTGTGTATAAACATGCACATATCTTTTTTAACAATAAAAACTTAAACATAGGCATTTTTTTTTGCAACTTGCGGCCTCACCAAATGTGGACTTCTTTCCGGGAGTCCAAGTGCATTGGCCTCTACCTGGTGCTGTCCAGTGCTCTGTTGTATTTTCTATACCGAAACGTAACCCACGCTATTTTGTAAGACAGGAAAATTTGGTGTTGCTAATTCTTTTAATAAAGTCACCCCCAGTGCACTTAAAGAATTTAAACAGTGTCCTTGTTTAACGTTCTTTAAAAAGTAGAGCCTCTATGTAAAAAAAAAAAACCGTATTTTTTTTTACTTTTCAGAAATACATTGATGATGTAAACCAAAGTTTAGAAGATCCTTGCTGCTTTTATGTAGATCTTAAGTGTGACCTTGTAGGGAGTCTAAGCATTTGTCAGGAGAGGCACCTTTGCCCTCGGTAAGGAGCAGTGTCTTGAATCGGCCATATTCCCAGCAGTGTTGGCATCCAAGGCTTGGAACACGGGGAGGAGAGAGTCTGTTCCTTCAATTAGCAACCCCTCTCCCGTTTCACATCCACCCGACAGAATATCTGAACAGAAACATGGGTTTTCTGTGACATAGTCAATTTTGAGGGAATTAGCCAAAGTTCAGCACTTCGGAAGCATGGAGCCTCCAGCTGGGCAGGGGTTTTATTCTCTGCCAAAATCCATGCTTGCGTTTTCTTTCTAGGAGACAGTTTGCTGGCTTTGATTTGAGGTGGCTAGGTAGTAGAGCTGATTAACTTGGGTCCACCTGATAAGAAGACAGAGGCTTCCCTTTCTGGGTGAGGCTTCATGTTGTAGATTTGTTGGCTGGCCTGACAAATGTTCTCTGTGTCCCTAACAACAAAATCTAGTCTCACCAGCTCTGCTGGCGAGAAGGTGCCTTTCCTTTCTGCGTGGTAGCCAGTGCAGTCTCTACCAACATCCCCTTCTCGAATGCCGGCTTCTGGGCAGAGGGTGCAGTGGGAAGTTTTGGGGATCTGGTCATCCAGTAGTAGCCAGTGGCATTTGAAAGACCACAGCCAGGGCCACAGTGCTCCGTGAAATCCCCTCTCTCCCACACTGGTGGGGGAAAGGCCAGCCATTTCTGGGTTCCTCGTGGGGCCACACCCCAGTGTCCACCAGACCATGCTGTCTGAAAGAGACCTTTCTTTTATGCTTAGAAAGTTCTTCCTTCACACATCGTTTCAATGTTTCTGGTTTCACTTTTGAATGTTTCACTATTGCCAAATGGGGTTTGACTAAGTTGTCCTAGCCTCACTTTTCTCAGAAGTCAGCCAGTTTCCCTGGAGCCCCCTCCTGGGTCACATCGCCTCTTCCGCGTGGGAGGCTGTTCTTCCCTGAACCCCAGCGCCTGGTCTGGGCTGAGTGTCCCTGTGAGGAACGCTGCCTGGGTGATGCGGGCGTCACGCCGATCTATCTGTGGCCCCCGCTAGCTCACTGTAAGCTTCTCATGGGCTGACTTACCCCTCCCAGAAAGGATTTATGTCTATAGATTCAGCCTTTCCATCCAGGAATATGGCATCTTTCTCCATTAATCTCTGGGAAAGGTTTTAACCTTTTCTTTGTGTGTCTCATGGGTGTCTCAGTTGAATTCTAGATAATTTGTTTCTTTGTCATCATGATAGCGGTTTCTCCAGTTTTCAGGAAAACTTGATATTTGCCTAGTTATGTGCAGCTAGTGTCCACTTAAATCTCTGTGATTCCAATTGTTTTTTTCAGTTGATTCTTCTGAATTCCCTGGGTAGATCATATCTTTAAAAATATAATGAAAATTTAGACCCTTTCTAAATTGCAGTAGCTCTACACTCTTACTTCTAGTTTGGTCTTTATGACGTTATTGGAACTTCCAGAACAGAGTTAAATAGTGGTGATGTCAAGGGCAATCTTGTTTTGCGCCCCACCCCCCTTTTGTCATATCATGTTGGGGACCAGTGAGGCCATTATCCCTGTAGCTCTGTTAATGGGCTCTCAGAAGCCGTGAGTGTTTCCACCCCCCGCCTGAGATCTTGTTTTTCCACCCAACTGGGAGGCTTCTCCTGTCCCATTGACTGTCTGAGCTGAGCCTCCAGGCTTCCTGCTTTAGGCAGATTTTTGAGAACAGGCCAAGTGGCCAGTACTCCTTTGGGGCACCCATGGCCCTCCTCTCAGGACCCTTGGGCTGGAGTCCTGCCATTCCTCGCATGCCTGCCTGGCCATGTTCCTCATTTCTCTGTGTGTGTGAGAGTGTGTGTGTGTGTGTGTGTGTGTGTGTGTGTGTGTGTGTGTGTGTGTGAGATGTAGGTTCCCTGAGGCAGGGTCTGGGCTTTACAACAGCTCCCCTCCCCCAACCCTGAACAGGCAATGAAGGCCCTTGTCATTCCTCAGACATTTTGTTTCAAAGCTGAAAAGCCCCCTGCACATGCCCCTGGCTGCCCCTCAGCCCATAATCCAAGCTTGGCCTTGTGGTCTATGGGGAGGCTGAGCCCAGGAGGGTCGGCCAGCCCAGGCCCAGGGTTGTGGGTCTCCAGACACCAGGCCACCAGGGCTGGAAGTGCTTTCCCTCCCTCTGCTTCTGACCTGTGTCCCCTTCAGCCTCAGCTTGAGGACATGTCAAAGCGAGCCTGATGTGTGACGACCCTACTGGAGGGCAGAGGCACATGTGGGTCCTCCAGGCCCTGTGGCCCCTGGTGGGGAGGAAGGCTGACTCCTGCTGAGTGAGTCCCTGGGCCCAGGTTGTGTTGAGTACCTCATGTGGGACATCACTTAATCCTGCTTGAGGAAGGAGCTATCATCAAACCCATTTTATAGATGAAATAGCTGAGGCTGGGAGAGGTGGAATAACTTGCTCAGGGTTACAGCTAGAAAAGGCAGCGTTACCACCCAGGTCCTGCCAGAAGCCACCATCTGCTGGACATAAGGGGAGAGTGTGTGTTGGTTCCTCCCAGCTTCCTGATGAATTAAGAAGCCAGGAGCCCGTCCTGCTAGCTTGGTACATTCTAAAATATCCCTCCCTGCTCCTCCCTGCGCCCTGACCTACAACTGAGCATTGCAAAGAGCTCAGCGTGTGGAAATCAAGAGCCAGAAGGCCGCTCCACGCCTGGTCTGGCATCCCGCGACCACAGCTGTGCTTCCTGGTTTTCAGAGGAAAGCCAGCGCCCCGGGGCAGCTGTACCTTGACGGGCGGGCGGCCTTGCGCTAGCTGAGGTCATTGAGATGGGAACAAATGCTGCGTGACGTATCGTGTCACCAGCCACCGGCGCACGTGTCACCGTGACTGGCCTTCCCTTCACAATCCTGAAGTGCTTTCATAGCCTTGCCATCGTCTGGACCCTCCACCACCCTGTGAAGGACCCATCGTACTTGCACTTGACAAACAGGGAACCCAAAGCTTGTGGAGCGGGGAGTGGGGAGTGAAGCAATTTGCTGAAGTAACTCCAAGCCTGGAGCCCCCGCCTCTCGAAGGCTGGGAAGCCCCGGGCTGACAGAGAGGCCTGCCGCAGCCCGAGGGCTGGGACCGGTCAGCTCCCGAGGGATAGTCTGAGGCCTTGAAGGGACATACATGGAGCCGCAGTGCTGACCGGGCGGGGGCAGCTGGGGGAGCGTCAGCCCCAGAATTGCCGTCGCCCCCTAATGGGCACCGTAAATAAGTGCAAACAAGGTGTTTGCTGGGCAAATGCAGCTTCAAACGAACTGTCCACATGCACCCATCCCTGAGTCATTCTTTGGGGACCCTCTGGCCTCTGCTGGCCTGCCTGGGCCACCCTAAGTGCTCACTCCTAGAGTAGAGAGTGTCCTCTGGGCCTGAGGCTGTCCCCTGGGATGACCTGCAGCAGAGATGTGGTGGGGAGGGCTCCTGTCTGGAGCCCGGGAGGCCCGCAGACACAGGGTAGGCCTGTTTCCTGTCTGGGAGGAGGTTAGAGCAGAAACCAGGAGCCTGTTCTGTAGACCACATGCTCCCTGGAATCCCAGACCACCAGACTGGCCGCTCAGGGGGTGCCTCTAGTCTTTCCCTCCTCTGGAAATTCATCTGAGACTGTGTCTGAAGCCACCTGGCTAGGACCGCTCCAAGGCCAACCTCAGTCCTGGCCTTGATGACAGTCTTCATGCAAAGGACATAACTTTCTGGGAACAAGTGAGACCCCTGCCAAGGCGCAGGAGGCTACATGGAACAAGGGAATCGATTCTGGTGATGCCTCGGCCGGTGTGCTGTGGCCACGGTCGTTGGTGCCAAGCTGCATGTCCTGGGGACAGGCTTGGCTTTGCTTCCTGCCAGGGCCCCTCCGTTCGGGAGTCTCTGGGCCCTCCCTATGGTTTTGACAATGGGCTCCCACTCTGTGTTCTCACCTGGAGAAAGGGGCATCAGCATAGAGGACGTGCAGGGTTTCTCCATCTGCAGCTTTCTTTGGTCTCCCAGCTGCAATAAGCAGGCGTGGACATCACTGGGTGAGGGTGCCACTGACCGTTGGAACCGAGGAGGGGCAGATGAGGTGCGTGTCCCAGGGGTCAGCCTGTGGCATTTATGCCCCTTGGCTCCCCTTAACGACCAGTGATTTGGATGCCAAACAGGGCTCGGGCGGATTAAGTGACCTGTGCAGGGTCTAAGTGCTGGGGAGAGGCAGAGCCCAAGGCCACCCTGCACAGCCCCCACCATCGCAGGCCAGAGCAGGCGCCCCTCTGTGAGCGGCATCTTTGGGTCTCGGTCTCTGAGAAGCAGGGTGGGCTGGTCCCTGGAGTGGAAGGGCTGCAGGAATCCTGTGAGGCCACAGCTCCCCTCTGCTTCAGGCTCAGTGCAGCCAGTGCTGCTCTGTACAGTGAGGCTGCCCATGCCCTAGCCAGCTCTCCTTATGCAAACGTCTGGGCAGCTGGGTCTCCTGGGTGGGACATGGTGACCTCCTGGCCTGCTGGCATCCTCCAAGTGAAAAACCTCAGCCTGGAAATTATGGGAGGCTCTGCAGAGGTTGGTGCTTTCTGCCCGGTGACTGTTTACAATTTCCCAGGCTCTTACCTGAGCTCTCCCAGCCACAGCGGGCTCCAGGGATCTCCTCAGGGGGATCCAGGAGCTTTTCTCTCTCCCAAAGGGGTGAAGACTGGCCAAGGAGCTCCCTCCGGGTACCCGTGCCTGCTGTAGGAGTTGTTGAATTGTGCATTCGCTTAGCAAACTTTTTATTTTGTGCCTATTCCATGGGCTCTCAGCTTTCTTGGATTCGGGTCCCAGTCAGGCCACTTCTTGTGGGGCCAGGCTTGGGCGGCGACTTGACCTTGAGCCTCAGCTCACAGAGTGTGTGAGTTGAGGCCTGCAGGGGACCTAGCTCAGGTTGGGCAGGAGCAGCGAAGGCATAGGAAGTCCCGGGGCAGCCGGGAGCCCAGAGGGGCCCAGCCTTGGGGGCTCAGGGTGCAGACAGACAGGTCCTGGAGCAGGAGGAGGGGACCGTGGCTGCAGAGCATGCGGAGGAGGGCATGGGAGCCTGTGGCTGAGGGATGCTGGGTGCTCATGGTCTCTGCTCTCTCCTCAGTACGGCCAGAAGAAGCTGAAATACCTGCCTTACAACCACCAGCACGAGTACTTCTACCTGAGTGAGTGCTGGACCCCCATAACCACACCTCGGACCCCCTTCTCAGCCCATTGTGGCATCTCTCTCCCCTCCCACCTGATGCCCTTCCAGACCCAGAAAGTAACACCAAACCTGTCAGAGGAGAAGACACCTCAGCAGCCATCCTGGGCAAACCCCTCCTGGCCTGTAATACAGAAGGGACCCAGAGGCGCAGGCACCTGCCCAGGGTCCCACACTCCCTGATCCTGGGCAGGGTGCCAGTGGGTGCTGTCTGCTCCCAGCCCCATCCCGGGCCCCGAGGCCCAGCTGCCTCTGCCCATGAATTGCAGAGCTGGTGCCATGTTCAGTGTTCTGCCCCTGGCTCTTCCCTGTCACCTAACCCTGACAGTGGGACAGGCCACTCTAAGCACCTCTGCTCTCTCTCCTGCAGTTGGGCCGCCCCTGCTCATCCCCATATACTTCCAGTACCAGATCATCATGACCATGATTGTTCACAAAGACTGGGTGGTGAGTCCAGGGGGCCCAGGAGTGGGGGGAGGAGGGTGACTGGGGCGGGTGGGGCCTGTGGGGCCCCAGGTGTCTCCTCCTGGGATGGCTGCTTTCAGTCTCAGAAAGGGACTTGCTCTGAGGCTACCAGGACCCAGCAAGGCCATAGCACCCCAACCCTAACACAGGGCATCCACTGAGAAAGCCACTGCCTTGGCATGGCCCCCTCAGAAATTTCTGAAGGCAATGTGATGAGAGCTGAGTGCAGAGGCCACCCATCTAAGGCTCCACTCCCACCTCCAAGACCCGGTGAACGGATTCTGGGTGGCACATGGAGAGGAGCCAGGCACTGGGTGAGATGACAGGCGTGTTAGTTTACTAAGGCTGCAGAAGAAAGGGCCACCAAGTGAGGGGCACGTCTGTTAAACAACAGAATTGTATTGGCTCAGTTGTGGAGGCTAGAGGCTGGGACAGAGGTGTCTGCAGAGTTGGTCATTCTGACAGCTGTGAGGAGGGGTCCGGCCCAGGCCTCTCTCCTTGGCTTGTGGGTGGACACTCCATCGTCTTCTCTGAGTCTCCCCTATCCATTATCTTCCCTTTGCATTTCTGTGTCTGTGTCCAGACTTCCCCCTTTGTATAAGGACACTAGTCGTGGTGGATCAGGGCCAGTCCTAATGAGCTCATTTAACTAATTACATGGGCACTGACCTGAGTAAGGTCATGCAGTGAGGTCCTGGGGACTAAGACTTCAACGTACACGTATTTAGGGGACATGGTCCAGCCCATAACACCAGGCTTGGTGGAATCCCTGGATTCTACCCCTAGAGAGAGCAAGGGCCCCTGGAGACGGCCCTGCAGCAAGGGGCGCAGGCTTTATGTAGGTGTGCAGGCCTGATTCTGCAGAGATGACAGTGCGCCCACAGTGGACACCCTAGGTGGGACAGTCACCCTGGGCAGAGCCTGCTTTTGTCAGAGCGGGGTTCACTGGGACAGGAACAGGACCCCTGCCCTTGGGACCAAGTGGATAGTCACTTAGCTGGTCTTTTTTTTTTTTTTTTTTTTAACCCAGTTTCATAAATGAGGATATTGAAACTTGGAGAGTTGCAGATTTGCCCAAGGTGACAAGGGCCTCCCAGTCCCGCAGCCTCGGCGCTTCTCCCACACCTCAGCCTCCGCTCTGTAATAGCAGGACCTCATGTTTGTAAAACAGTTTAAGGGCTTCCAAGTACTTTGTTTTACATTCTCTCCTTGGCTTTATGGGCAAAGGTGCTGACTAATTATGTTAAGAGGGCCAAGCCTGGGGCTCAGGTGGAGGAGGGGTGTTTGGAGAGGAGGTGTGACTCTGAACTCTCTGCCAAGCCCTGTGCCAGTAAAACCTGTAAGGTATACTTTTTAATTAGTACTGTGTTTCAGGAACAGTTACATCGTTTAACCACTGTTGCCTACGTTATATTGTTTAACCAATCCTGTTTCGGTAGGTATGGGCCGGAGGGAAGAGGTTTCTGGATCAGTTAAGAGGTGGGAATTTGAACCCTAATTTCCTACCCCTGTGGTATTTCCACCAGGGATCACCTGGGCCCTAGAAGGGGTCACAGCTGAAAAGGATCATGGTGCTGCTCCTGGGGGCACAATCATCTGTTTTTCTGGCAGGTGACTCCTGACGTGAATTTTTAATCCTTCAAAAAATTTTTTTAAACTGTGTTTGTTCCCTAAAGAACGAAGTATTAAACAGGGACAGCAGAAAAGGGAATCAGACTATGTATCCAAATGGGGCAGACAGCAGAGCCAGGGAAATTTGATCAGGGCCCTCAGGGCAGGGCTCTCGTGCCAGGGAATAAGGTTCAAGCTTGGGCTCCTTCTGCAAAACATTGGCTGATTGCAACCAGGCCTGGCACCAGACCCAGCACTCCCCTCAGGGGCTGGCACGGGGCAGAGGCATCCCTGTGTTGTGGTTTTCTGATTTACAGTAGCAGTGAGCTTCAGGGCCACGTGCAGCTGTAACATGGGGTGGTGTTCCTCAACAGGGGCGATTCTTTTGGGCCACTTGGCAATATCTGGAGACATTTTTGATGGTCACAGCTCAGGGCGGGGATGGAGAGCTACTGGCGTCTAGTGGACATCTAGCCAGGGAGGCAGCTAAACATCCCACTGTGTGCAGGACAGCCCCCCACAACTGAGCATTGTCCAGACTCACATGCTAACCGTCAGCTTCCTGGAGGTCTGCTGTATCTGACACCACTAACTGCTCCTTTTTGAAATTCTCCCTGTCAGCTTCCAAGTCCCACCTCTGCTGGTTCTCCTCCATCTGTTTTCCTGTACCTCCTTCATCTCGTACCCCCTGAAGCCAGTGGTCCTGGGGTCACATAATCACTCTGCACAAAAATAAGTAAGCATAACTCCTGTTAATACACATGAACCAGGAGGAGGTACAGCTCAGTGGTAGAGCATATACTTGGCACGCACAAGGTCCTGGGTTCAATCCCATCCAGTACCTCCATCAACAACAACAAAAATATATTCTTAAAGTTACATATGTACCTACTACTGCACTACATGCACACAAAAAAGGAATTTAAATGAATGTGATGAAAAGTAGGAGCAGAACTGAAAATACTTGCTTCCTCCTACCCCCTTAAAGATCACCTCAGCCCCGAGGTCTTGCCCTCTGCCCGCTACCGGCCCTTCAGGTTCCCCTCCCCACCTGCTCCCCTGACCCCTTTTCCTCAGCACAAGACACTGACACCAGGGACCAGCCTAGATTCCTCATGACCAAGCAGTCGCCAGATGGAGCTGCCCCTGCTTCCTAAATAGTTCTGTAATCTGTTACCCCCTCATCAATGCTGTGGGTCCTGGTTTGGGCGTCCATCATCGTTTCATCCCTGAGCTACTGAAAGGACATAATCTCCTCACTTCCACTTGGCTGGGATTGATTTTATGATCCAAATGGGACCATGTTCTCTCCATGAGTCTTCACTGCGAGCGAGGCAGAGATCAGTCTCCCCAGATGGACGTGACCTGGCCTCAACCTCTCACCGAGGGCAGGTGGCCAAGGCCCTACCTTCTTGGGCTGGAGTATATGGAGCATATAAAATGTATTAAACACAGCCCCTGCCCGATCGCCTCTCTGGGCTTTCATTTGTATTGTCGTCATTCTGCAAACATCCATCCTACTGTTTTTCACTTGGCTCACCTCTGGTGTATCCTGGCCCACCTCAAGCACCACCTCCTGATGGAGACCTTTCCTAAACCAGAATTGTGCTGGGAGCTCACGCCATGCTCCCATCACCCCTTAATAATGTGTCCCCTTCTGTATGACATTGGAGGGATCTCTGTATAAGTCTGTCCTTATAGATGAGGGGCTTCTGAGGGGCTTCATTTTGCCCCCAGCACCTAACTCAGCCCCTGACACAGAGAAGGCATTCACTGAATTTTTGTGGAGCCTAACTGGACAGAGCTCGTTTGAAAGTTGAGTTTGCCGAGCAGATAAGGGGAGAAAGAGCCTCCAGGCGGATACAGCCCAGGCGCCGCAGCACGGCCTGGCCGGGCAGCACAGAGTTCTGGAGACTGGCTGGCTGCAGATGAGGCCATGCCAGTGGGCAGGCATGTAAAGGTCCTGTGCGTCCTACCCAGGGGCTGATTTTTATCCTTTGTCACTCAGTGGAGAAGAAGGCCAGTGACAGCTTTGAGGATGGCAATAATGTGATCCAGTTTGCATGTCAGGAAGATCTCTGGTGGCACGGTAGTTCAGGGACCAGACTGGAGTTGTTAGAGCTCATACTTGTGGGCTGTGCTTACCGTTGTAACAACTTCAAGCCACGTAGAACCTCAGGGGAATGTTCTTTCCCCACTGTGCGGACGGAGGAGCAGACACAGCTCAGATTACTGACAACTACACAGAATCGGGGTGAAGCTGTAATTAACCCCAGCAGCCTGACTTGGAGCCTGTGCTCTGATCACTACCCAGCCGAGTCTGTGGGGAGGAGAAGTGGTCAGGGAGAGGAAACAGTCAGTGCAAAGGCCCTGAGGTGGGAACAGGCTGGGGCGGGGTGGCTGAGGAGAAAGTGGTTCCCAGTCCCCGTGAGCTATTCTGGGTGGGGTGGGAGGGCTTTGCAGGGGAAGATCGTCTTCTTGGAGCTAAGATGGTCACTGTAGAGACCAGTGGGAGGCTACTGCTGTGTCCAGCAGAAGCACATGGCCTTGAGGGGCCGTTAGGAGGTTGGGTGCTTGCCAACAAGGCTATGATGGCGGGCAGAGCAGCAGAGGCAGCCAGGGGACGTGCTTGCCCAGGAAGTGAGGGCAGAGTAGAAGAGGGGACAAGAGGAGAATCAGGTCTGGGAAGAAGGCCAGTAGCGTCAGAGGTTGCTGGGAGGCCCTTGAGGTAGGCGACGTCTGGCGTCCCCGGCCTTTATCATTCTGGTGTGAGTGGCCAGGAGGAGGTCTAGATGCTGCTGTGCAGTTGTGAGCATGCAGATGTCAGGGGCTTTGTGCAGATGGTAAATCCACCTTTAGAATCTCTGGGACTACGAAAGGGCTGCTGACCCCCGGCCCTTCCCTGTGGCTGCCCCTCGGCTCGCATCTGCTGGGCCCCATCCCTGTTTGTTTCCCTAAAACGCAGAGCATACAGCATCCCTCGGTCTGCTGAAACACTCAGCATTTCCCTAGACGTAGAGAGTGTTGGAGTGTTGCGCACACTCTGTGCTGGCAGGTGTCGCGTCCTCAGTGGGCCTGGTGCCCAGCTCCCTGAAGGCCCACTGGGGTTTCTTGGCCACCTTTGCCTAGCGGTGAGTGTGAGGCGCTGTGTACACATCTGTGGTCAGGACACCATCCCAGGGAGAGTGGGGCACTCCCACATCTAACCGTGTTTCTCTCCGCAGGACTTGGCCTGGGCCGTCAGCTACTATGCCCGTTTCTTCATCACTTACATCCCTTTCTATGGTTTCCTGGGATCCATCCTTTTCCTCAACTTCATCAGGTGCCTGAGCTTTGCTGGTTAATAATCCTTGGTCCCTCAAGCGCTGGCGTTGATGGGGGCTTTGATGTGAAGGCCTGCGAGGAAAGGCTCAGAAGTCCCCAGTTCCTGCCCCAGCGCCTCATCAGGGGCTGCACTCACCCCCCACGCCTGCCCTGGGCTGCTTCGGGTTGGGAGGGAGGCTCTGTTCCCACAAGGTGCCTGGGCACCATGAAGACTGAGCCAGCCGTGCTCGCTTCCAGGTTCTTGGAGAGCCACTGGTTTGTATGGGTCACGCAGATGAGCCACATCCCCATGGATATTGACAACGAGGCCTATCGTGACTGGTTCAGCAGCCAGGTGAGGGTGGCCAGAAAGCTGGCCACGGGGCCCTGCAGAGCCTGGACTGAGATCCATGTCCTTGGCCTTCAGAAACTTGGCTGCCCGGTGGACCCAGCGTCGTGCTGGGAGGCACAGGGCTGGGCAAGAAAGGGTGGCAGGAAGCTTTTGGAGCGACTAGTGGGGAATCTGGGCAGGGCAGTGAGACCCGGGTAAGGCTGGGCCTTGTGGGAAGGAGACGGGCCCTTCGTGCTTTTGCTCCCGCCCACTCACCCCCCTCCCCCACCACAGCTGTCGGCCACCTGCAACGTGGAGCAGTCCTTCTTCAACGACTGGTTCAGCGGGCACCTCAACTTCCAGATCGAGCACCAGTGAGCGCAGGCGTGGGGGCTGTTGTGGGGGGCAGTGGGCCCCAGACCCACCTGGGCAGAGGTGGGCAGATGGGGGCTGCCTCTCTTCCCCTGTGAGGTCTCCCACTGGCCCTTGAACATGTTTCCTGCGGCCAGCCCTGCTGAGGCCAGGAGAGGGGCTCGCGTGCCTTGTGCCGTGTGGTCATAGTGCTGACCACCCCCTCACGTGTGGCCTGGCATCTCCCTTGATTGTGTGAACCTAGCAGGCTGGGGTGATCAGTCCCTTTATTGACAGGGAGCCCAGCCCTCCGCCTTCCACATGCCAGTCCCGTGTGCCTACCCCCAACCAGTGGGCACATGGGGAGAGGGGGATGGACAGGGCTCCCAGGCCTGGCTGGCCTCTGTGTAGGCCAGGGGAGGAGATAGGCACTTCCTTACACCAGGGCCCCCCACGCTCTCCCCAGCCTCTTCCCCACTATGCCCCGGCACAACTTGCACAAGGTCGCCCCGCTGGTGAGGTCCTTGTGCGCCAAACACGGCATCGAGTACCAGGAGAAGCCGCTGCTGCAGGCCCTGCAGGACATCACCGGGTAAGGGGGCCCTTGGGTGCCAGGGCCCCTTGAGGTCCCTGGGGCACAGGGAGGGGACTGAGATGCACCTTTCTGGGACCATCCCTGCTGGAGACCATGGTGACAAGAGAGGTCCAGCCACCTCTGGCATTGGTGTCCCCACCAGGGCCCGCCCTCACTGTCAGTTGCCTGACCTCTCTCTGGGTTGGATGAGGACCTTCCCATGGTCCTTCCACATGGGGTCCCCTGGGGAGCCCTGAGCTAACACCCTTGCAGGTTGAGAGCTGAGAGGAGGCACCCACACTCCCAACCCCCCATTTCCCAGGGATCCCTAGGCCTTGGCCTCTTGTGTCCTGGTCCCTGACTGTCCCTCCCCCTTTCTTCCCAGGTCCCTGAAGAAGTCTGGGCAGCTGTGGCTGGACGCCTATCTCCACTAAATGAAGCTGCAGCCCTCAGGGCACCCATGGGGAAGGGGGAGCTGGTGGGGGTGATGGTCAAAGGGAAGTGTGGGATTTTATTCTGAGGGGTATGGTGAAGCTGTGGGATATGCTGGCTTGCAGACTCTGATTTTGGTCTTTCCTGTTTTGCTGTCTGGTTTCACTGCCTTCACCCTTCCTCATGGGGCCTGTGCTGTCAGCCCGGCTCTCCCCAGCCAGGAGCAGAGAGCCAGGTGGCTCCAACCCGGCCTTCACCCTTGGCCCCTGAACAGCTGCCAGACCAGAGGTGCACCAGGGCTGCCTGTGACCCCCCCTTGCGGCCTGGCCTCCAGGCTTCACCCCCACCCTCTTTTCTCCCTCAGATGCTCTTGAGGTCCAAGGGGCTGGGTCCTAGCCAGTAGGATGGCTCCCTGGCCCTGCAGGCCCGGCTCTGCCCTCTGCCAGCTGCCCACCGCTTGCCCTTACATGGGGCGGCGCACTTTGCGCCTGAGGGCTTCTTCCCACTGCCGAGATCAGTACTCGGGGCATCCCTGCAGGCCCCGCTTTTTCTTCAGATGTTGGGGCCCTAGCCCTGACTCCAGGCTCCCTTTGCCTGCAGCACAGCCAGCTCAGGCCTCAGGGACCAGGGAAATGTCCTCCTGGGCCCACTGGAGCCGTCTGACCCAGGACTCCAGGACAGTTCCATCCCATCTCCAGAGCCTGTGACCTTGGGTCCCAGGGAGCAGGGCCACAGATGGGCTCAGGAGAAGCAGCGGCCAGGTTGTAGGCTCAGCCCTGTTCCCTATCCCTGTTCAGATGTGTGTCCTGGTTGGGAGGCCTAAGATTCCGAAGCAATCAGAACTTTCCCCCCAAATGTTCCGCTACCTGCCAGGCACTGCCAGCCAGAACCTGGTCATTTGGGCCCTATAGGCCGCAAGAGGGCGCTGGAGTGGGGGGGTGCTCATCACAGCCCCTCCTCGGGTTGCGGCTACCAGCGGACGTGCTCTTTCGTGGTCTTCCACGTGCTTGTGTCTTTTCCTGGTTTTTCTAAGCTTTTGCTACAGGTACATTCTGATGGGGGCAGTGGGACTGGGCCCTGTGACAATCTGCCTTTGACTACCTGCCCCTCAAAGCCTCCCCAGGCCCTGCAGTGGGCTGAGCTGGGCTCACTCACTGGGGCCATGGTGGCCCTGACTGTCAGGAGGGCCACGGGGCACAGAGGGAAGAAGTCCTAGAGAAGGTGACCCTGAGGATCCAGGGGCTTGGGAGGGGACCTAATGAGGACCAAGTGGGACAAGGAGGGGTCAGGGCTGGAGGCCAGGCAGCTGAGGGGACAGGAAAGTGAGAGGGGAGGGTGCGGAGCCTGGCGCCACTGGGAGGACCCAGCGCTGCTGCATTTGGAAATTAACCCACTAACCAGTATGTAGTCTCGGGGGCGGGATAGGACAGGAACCAGTTCGGAGTGGGGGCTTTCAGGGGAGGGTGTCTGTTCCCCCAGCTCCGGCCAGCTAGGAGGGACCAGCCCTCCTGTGACAGACCTTCGAGTTGCTGTTGCAACATGGACGCGCCTGAGGCCCTCCGGCTGAGAACTGGCTGGCCCAAAGGGCCACTGTCCCTCCCCAGAGGCGGAATGGATCCATAGGGAACTGATCTTAATTTTTATCATGTTGCTTCCCCCACCTACATTTTTGGAAATAAAAGAAGTTAATTTTATTCTCAGTTCCTTGATTAGCGCCAGCCTGATGCCAGGCTGGGTGTTGATGGAGGAAGGGGCCTGGGCACCAGGGAGGGTGCCACTGTTTCCCCCTCCCCTACACTCCTGCTCAGAAGAGAATTTCCTTTATTCTTCCCTGAAGTGCACTCCAGGCCAAGAATTTTAGGCAAGTGACCCAAATAAATGGCCCTGCTTCCTCTTCCTGGGAACTCTCCACAGCTCCCAAAAACCCACCGCCACTGGAGCCACGTGGGGCTTTCTGGAAGGTCTCTGGAGGGCAAGGGACTGGTACACGCCACCTTGCGGACATCCTCATTCTCCATCCCTCTCCTCATCTTCATCCTGGGACCAGCTGTGGGCACATGTGGGCTCAGGTCGACTGGCCTCTGCTGGACTCCCCTGGTTAGTGCACCGAGTGCTAGGGACAGAGAGCCCCAGAAGGGGCTGAGGAAAGCTCTAGAGACCAGTCTGTCTTCTGGCCCCTGTGCCCATGCAGTGGCACATTTGGTGCCCACAACTGGGCCTGTGCCATCCCAGCCTAGTGTTACGGGTGTAGGCCATGGCATGGAGGCGGGTCCTAGGGCTGTCTGACACCCAAGCCTGGGGAGAGGCCAAAGGAATGTGCCACTTAGCCTCTTGGTGGCCCCTACAGTGCTCTCTGACCACCCACCTCTGGACTGGCTCAGCTGGCAGGTCAAGCTGGGCGTGCCAGGGAAGGGCCAGGAGGTTCAGTGGGGCCAGCACCTCAGGGGCCCCCCACCTGGTTTTGCATCTTACAGCAGGGCTGGAGAGGGCACCAGAGTAGGCCCTTGTCCCCCCTCTTTCTCTGCCTGTGACCTCAGGATAGTCAGCAGGGACAGCCAGCTGATCTGGGTAGGGTGTGTTTGATCCCCCCCAGGGGCACAGGGACTCTGGAGTAGGACCCAGGGTTCCAGAAGCCCCAAACCAGGAGGTAGAGACAACCCCTGGCTCACTGAGTGGCCTTGGGTGAGTCATTTGCCCTCCCCAGCCCTCTCATTTATACAATGAAGGGACTGGGCGATAGGGCTCTAAGGATGCTGTGAGCCCCTGGCCTTGCCCCGATGCCCATTAGAGGCCTTTGAGCCTGGAAGATCTTGTGGAACATACCTTCAGTCCCTCTTACCTGTGCCTATGTTCTGCCTCCTACCTGGGCTGGGCCTGGCACCCTGACTCCCAGGATGGTACAGTACAGCCACAGACACACATGCACGCAGGCACCTGTGCATGCACACCCCTGCACCTCTGCCATCTGTAAGTCTAGGGTTTGTCACCAGTGACAACCAGGATCTGGAGTCTGGCGGGGGGTGGAGGGGAGAGGGGTGAGGAAGACTCTGCTGCGGCCATGAGGGCACCAGGTAAATCTTGCCCCAGGTCAATGGGCACCTGGATCTTCTGTAACTTCTTCCTCCAAATCCCTGCCTTGTCCTGAGGTCTTACCCTTGGGGCAAGAAGCTGGGGACACCCATACCTGCTCTCTGCCCATTGCCCCTCTTGTCCCCATACCCCGCTGAGGCTCTTGCCCCAAAAGCAGAATCATGGGTTTTGATCCCCATCCTCTGCCAAAGTCGTGACATCCTAACATGCAAGGCCCCAAGGGATCACAGGACCAAAGCTCCATTCACAGGGGAGGCTGAGGCCAGTGGGAAAGGACACTGGCAAGCATCAGGGTCCCTGCTCCTCACCACCCTGCACTCTGCCTGGCCATCTCCTTCACCCCCGACAAGGGAAGAGCTGTTTCCCAGACCAAGGACTCCTCCCACCCTATCAAGTCAAAGGTCAGACTGGCTGGAGTGGGTGGAGCGGGTCAAGTGGGTTGAGATATGCAGGGAGTTAGCCCCTGTGGAGGGGATAAGGGCTCGCCCATAGTGAGGTGGCTACCCTGATAAAAGGGTATCAGCTCTGTGGGTGGCATGGGCATGTGCGGGTGCCAGGCCCAGAGGAGGGGCTGGCAGAGGAGCCTGGGCTGTGTGTGGACCTGGAGCCCCAGACGTGGTCACTGGCCCGGCGAGTTCTCAGGTTCTGGGCGGCACTGCAGGCGCAGCATTCCCGCTGGGTGGGGACGGCTGTCCTGGGATCCAGGGTGTTAATGTTTCCCTGATAGGGCATCTGAACCACCGCAGGAAAGGCATGAGGGGACTGTCTGCTCAGGGGATTGCCATCCCAGGGTACACAAGGTGCCAGGAGTCAGCAGGTGGCCGCAGGAAAGGAGACTCACAAAGAGAACAGCCAATGCAGAGGCCCTGAAGCTGGGACTTGCTCTGGATCTAAGTTTGCTTTCAAGGCTGGAAGTACCTTTCAAGGACGAAACAGGCTTGGAGGCAGCCAAGTGCTCGTCCCAGTTGAGAGCAGGTGGTGGCCCCAGGGCGGTGGACTAATGCATAACATTTTAAAGTAAATGTCTGAGGCCTGATGCTGGAGGCCCTAAGCAAAAAGCCTTCCACACAGCATCCCTTTTATCTTCCGTCACCCTAGGAAGGCGTATTACCAATCAGAGAGGTTGTACAACTTCCCCAAGGTCACAGAGCCTTGAGTCCAGGCAGAGGCAGGGCGCTCCCCCTGGCTGTCTGATTCCAGAGAAGAGGGGGTAGGAGCTGCGTGGAGTGGGTCAGGGTGGGGCTGGGTGGTCCCCGGAAAGATCAGATAAGAAATGCAGTATCTGCACCCCTTCCACCTCCTGCAGGGAGCCCAGTCCAGGACCATGGGCGCCCTGACAAAGCATGGGGGACAATCCTGCAGCTGGTGGGGAAGCTCGGGCTCTCACTCCAGAAGGTCCTTCAGAGAAATCCTAGCTCAGCATTTCAATTTTATTTTTTAAGCTGCTGACATTTCTTCAAATGGAAGCTTCCGCTCACCTTGGAGCAGCTGAAGTGTGTGGGTACTAGGAGCAGAGGGGTCCAGGAGCCCAGCTCTCCCTCCCCACCTTCAGGAAGCTCTAAGGGGCAACTCAAAGCCCTCCCCAGAAGTGTCCACATGCCACAGGCCCAGGACAGCCACACCCATTTTCCAAGATGAGGAGCCCAAGCCTTAGCAAAGGGAAGTATCTTGTTTTCAGATCCCAGGGACGGAAACAGCCGCTTCCCAGGGGTCCAACTTGACTCCTTCTCTGCAGCAACTGCGGGCAAGCACCTGGCCCCAGACAGGTGTGGAGGAAATCCGGTGTCACCTCCTGCGGGCCACTGAGCACAGCCAGGCTGGATCCCTGCCAGTGTGATGCCAAGTGTGGTACTGAGATCAGCAGGGGGCCCACCGCCTGTGGGCCCTCTGAGCCCCTCAGCATGGAGGCTGCAGGAGGCCAGTACAGATCCAAGACATAGGGGCTTCTCCTCCAGTACACCTGGGGCACCTGCAACCACGGCCCTCAGCCCTGGCCCTCGCCGGCTGACAACCCCTGTCCCATTGTGGAGTAAAGTGAGGGGAGCCCAATGTGACCGGCCACAGTTGCTGGTGAATAGGTGAAGAAAGGAAGAGACCAGGGCCTCAGGGCATCCAAGCCTGGAGCAGAGGCCAGCTCCCCCGCCCAGAAGAGGGGAACTCAGAAAGCCACTCCCCACCCTCCCACCCAGTCTGATGGCCCAAGGGCCTCAACTCCTCTCGGGGAGTCTCGGGCAGACTCCAGCTCCAAAAATCATACAAATTCAATACTCCACTCCATAATATATCTGGGTTTGTTTTTATAGAAAAATAACAGCTTTCCCTAAATTTTTCTCTAGGAAAACATGCCATGCTCACCATGTGACTTTATATACCACCCCCCTAGCCCTGGTCCTGTTGGGCCTAGGGCCAGGGCCGCAGGGCTGTGGAGCAGACCGGGGAGGGGCCCAGGAGGGTGGGCAGGGGCCGCAGGCTGAGGCAAGGCCGGGCTGGGGACTGCTGTGGAGCCCACCTAGGCAGCTTAGTGACTGCCGGGGCCCTGGATGCTGCCTTCACTGGTGGAGGTAGGCTTCCAGCCAGATGTCGCCAGACTTCTTCAGGGACCTGGGAGGCAGGGGTGGGAGAGTCGATTGCAAGATACTAACCCCCTCCCTCCAAAGTGATGAGTGTGAGTAGAAATGTCCGAGTTCCCTATGAGTCCCCTTCCCCTGGGGCAGGCAGCTGGGTGGGGCTGGAGGGGAGGGTTGGGAGAGGAGGCTACACTCATTAAATGGAGTGGGATCTAGACCTTGGGTCAGGGGAGAGGCATAGCTAAGGCCAAATCCAGGCAGAAGCCAGGGCGGGCCATCTCTCCTTCACCCAGCTCTCTCTGTTGCCTCGTCTGCTGGGCCCTGTGACCCAGAGATTTGTAAGGCATGGAATCTGCCCACCAGGAGGCTCACATCAGGCAGAGAAACCAGCAATAACAAGAATTTGCTGGAAAACCCCATGTTCTAAAGGGGCCATGCCAAGTGGCAAGGGGTCCAAGGACTGCACTGGGAAAGGTCGTGAAGGAGAAGCAGGAGTTCAAATACCAGTATAGAATGAAGGGAATCCAAATAAAGGGAACTGCATGTGCTAAGGCACAGAGGTGGAAGAGCTTTGGCTGGGAATCTGGCCTCTGTCCCTCACTGTCAAGGCTACCACTGGGACCAAGCCCCACCACTCCTTATCTGGACAGCTACAGGAAACTTCGCTCTGCTCTTTCGGCCCCATCAGTGCATTCCCACAGTCAGAGCAGCTTTCCAAAATCTACGTTCTGTGTGTTGCTCCTCCGCTCAGTGGTTCTCCCACACACCAGCATGCTCCTGCCTCAGGGCCTTTGCACAGCTGTTCCCTTGCCCCAGATGATCTTCTTTCAGATGTCTCCGTGGCCTGCCCTCTCTCCTCCTCCCTGTCTCTGCTCACATGCTGCCTTCTCAATACCACCCATCCTGCTACCCCACTAAAAACTGCAACCCAGCCTGGCACTCACCATGCCCTCTCCTGCCCCACCCTCAGGTTTTGTGGTTTTGTGTTGTTTTTGCCAAAGCACTTCTCTCCTTCTCTCATTTTCTGAAATTTACTTATTTTAACTGCTTGTTTTGTTTCCCCTTCTAGGACGTCAACCCCAGGAAGGCAGGGATCTCGGCCTGTTTTGCTCACTGATGTGTTCGTAGCACACCTAGGACGGGGCCTGGGCCCACGGCAGGGGGTCCCTACATCCTGGCTGTGTGAATAAATGCTGGGAAGGGAGGGAAGGCCCAGGCTGAGGACAGAAAAACTGATCCGAAAGGCCTTAAGTACCAGCTCTTAGAGAGTGACCCGTGTGGGCTCAGAGAGCCAGGTGGGAGCTCAGGACGAGGCTGACCAGGCAGAAGGTGGGCAGGGACCCTGGGGAAGCCCCTGTGAGCAGAGGGCCCTTACCTGATGATGTCCACCAGGGCGGTGAGGAAGGGCTTCACCTCATAGCTGAGGCCGTGCTTGGTGCACAGAGCCTTGACCAGTGGGGCCACCCTGTGATAGTTGTGCCTCGGCATTGTGGGGAAGAGGCTGCGAGGGGAGAGCGTGTGCTGGCACCCCCCCACTGCGATCTGGGCCCTGCTCACCACCTCCCTCAGGCCCTCCAGGAAGTTCAGGGCTCACGGGGGGAAGACCGGGCAGAGGGGCTCAGGCCTCACTCCCACCCCCGTGGGCCCCCAGGGCCTGTGCTCACTGGTGCTCGATCTGGAAGTTGAGGTGTCCGCTGAACCAGTCAATGAAGAGCGAGTGCTCCACGTTGCAGGTGGCCGCCAGCTGCCAGGAGTGGGCGGGGCACAGGTGAGGGAGGCTGGCATGGAGTCCTGCTCCTGTGGCAGCCCCTGACCCTGGCAGCCCCATCGGGGCCCCTGTCCCTCCCAGCTGGGGCCCCAGCCCCACCTCCAGCTCACCTGAGAGCTGGCCCAGTCCCGGTGCTTCTCGTGGCCAATCTCCTTGGGGATGTGGTTCATCTGTGTGATCCACACGAACCAGTGGCTCTCCAGGACCCTGCGAGGGGAGGCTCAGGCACTGCCCCGTGTCCAGCTCACCACTTGGACCTGGGCCTCAGCTTCCTCATCTGTACAATGGGATTGCAGCAGCCCCTTCCCGCTGGTGTTTCAATCAAGCACCAGTGAGCGCAGGCCCATTGCTGGGCTGAGCCCAGAGCAGCCCTGCTCGTGAGGGTGGACACCCAGAGGGCCACTTGTGAGCTAGGCCACTTCCCCTAGACCTGCCTCCCCCGGGATCCCGCCACTCAACCATCCAGGGAGACAGTACTGTTGTCCCCATCCTGTAGACAGGAACATGGAGGGCTGAGGTCAGGGTCCCTACCGCCTGTGGGTGAGCTCCTCATTCCCTGCTGTCCTGGCATTGGCCATACCTGACAGCCACAAAGAGGAGCAGCGCCCCAGGAACACCGTAGAAGGGGATGTAAGACAGGAAGAAGCGAGCGTAGAAGCTGGCCGCCCAGAGCAAGTCCTGCAGAGGAGGGTGGAGGAGGGCAGAGGACTCGAGTTAGCCAGGAGGGGGAACCAGGGTCATCCAGCCTTCTGCTTGATGTGCCTTGGGTGGACATGTCCTCACTCCACTCTGGGCCTGGTTTTCTCAGCCGGGTAAGGGCACAGAGTCCTTGCCAGCCTCATGGGGCTGACCACGGAGGTGAAGGGGCCAGGAAGGGGTGTGAGATGGGGGAACCCCTGCCTGGGACCAAACGCCTTGGAGGGATGCCTGGGATCCTGACCCCCAGGGAGGACACCCCATCATGAGACCCACACCCTGCCTGGTGCACATACTCACTCTCCCCTTTCAAACACACACGCACCCACTCCCCCTGTGCGCCTGCACACACATGTACCACCCCGTCACCTGTACACAAGCACACCTGTTTGCACTGGTGGACAAGGGCTGCCCTCTGTTGCCCCCCCTCCTGCCACCACAGTCACATGCCCAGGGGACCTGGGCAGGGCCCCCACTCACCGTCCACCGCATGTACATCAGCACATACGCCAGATTTTCCACTTCAAAGTTCACCAGAACGAGCAGCGGCGGGCCAACTGCAAGGAGAGGCATGAGGAGGCTCAGGAACAGGGCTGGGGCGCTGAGCAGGCTGGGCGGGGTGGGGGGCAGTGGGGCTCTGCTACTCCAGGAACGCCAGTGGGACTTAGTGCTGGTCTCATCTGGCTAGGGAGACCCCGCATCACCCACAAGGTCTGGTCCACACTCAGTCTGTCAGCGACTGAGCCTCGCCCCGGCGCCTCCTGTGTCTGTTTAGCAGGTAGGGGCCAGCTTACATATCCCCACCCTTGTTGGCCCAACAATTGCCCTAGGACTCTGGGTCACCCTGAAGTGAGGGCACGAAGGAACTCTGAAAGCCCTGGGCAAGGCTGTGGCTGTCTCTGGCCAGAAGGCATCCTGGGTGGACAAACGGCTGGGGCAGAGGCCTGGTGATGGGAGTGGGCACGGGCTGTGGGCGGAGCAACCAGAGACAGGCTGGGAGAGGCCTGGAGGTGCCGGCTTCTGTCCAGTACCGGTGGACGTGGTGTGGATGGCGCCGCCCCGGCCCTGTCCCCGGGAGGACAAGCGGACACTCACTCAGGAAGAAGTACAGGTGCTGGCGGTTGTAGGGTAGGTATCTGCGCTTCTTCTTGCCATACTGTGGAGACAGGCGGCCGCTGGGGAGGGCAGCTGGCCGGGCCCTCCTCGTCCCCAGCAGGGTCAGGGGGCTGGCGGGGGCTGAGGGCCAAGCTGGATTCTAGATTCTAGCACCTGGGCCCACCGTCCCCGGCAGGCTGGGAGGTGGGGAGGGGGTGCTCCTGGGGCAGGGGCTCCGCCTGGAGCTAGAGCAGGTGGCGTGGTCAGGAACCAGGGCTGGGGCCTAGTTCCCCTCAGCTGCAGGTCCAGCCCTAGTGTGTCCCCGTCCTCCCCACGCACCTCGATGGACAACTCCCCCAGCAGGAAGACAGGCGCCACGGTCACATCTGGGTCCTTGTGGAAGATGTTGGGCTTGGCATGGTGCCGGAAGTGGCGGAAGTTCCACCAGTGTGCAGAGAAGCCCTGCAGGGGAGGGGGGCCTCAGGGGTGGAGCCGGGCCGTGTCCACCACTCCATGCTGGCCCACTTGGGCAGACCCAGCACAGTCCCCCAAGCTCAGACCCTGGCTGCCTACCCCGTCCTCACCTTCAGCTGCCCCATCACAAACTGCTGGGCCACATGGTTCCACTGGGACTTCCTGAAGACAGAGGTGTGGCCCAGGTCGTGCTGCAGATACCAGCTCTGGGCCTGGGGAGAGGCAGGGTCAGGAGCTGGGGCAGGGAGCCACGTGGGGCTCAGCCCTGGAGCCCCAGCAAGCCCTCCCCGCTCCCAGGGCACACGCATAGCCAGCACGTCAGTCTAGACCCTTGTGGGCCGGCTTCCTTCTTTAAGAGACAAGGACAACTGAGTTTGGGAGGTAGAGGGGCTGCAAGTCTGTCGTGGAACTGTGGACACCAGCCTTCTGGCTCCCGGGCCTGGGCTCCCTCTGAGTTTATTAAGTAAGGCGCTTCCTCAGTTCATTTAAAATGCAGCTCGACCCACAGATACACGGCTTATGGGACTCTGGCTGGTCATTTGTTCATTCATTCATTCATTCATTCATTCATTCATTAAGCAAATATGTCCTGAGTGTCTGTGTGTACCAGGCCCCATGTCTGTTGGTCCGTTTAGGTGGCTGCAAGACAGTGCGGGGGTCACCTGGGAGATGACTAGGATGAGGGCAGCGACGGTGCTAGGCACCCAGCCGGGGCCGAGGAGGTAGATGGTGAGCCAGGCGAGCACCTCCATGGCCAGGATGTGGCCCAGCAGGAGAGCGAAGAAGGCGGGCTTGGCCTCAAACAGCTTCATGTCCTTGACAGCCTGGCGCAGGGCTCGGAAGTCCTCGACAAGCTGGGCCTGCCAGGGCGGAGTGGCCAGTTAGCTGAGTAAGCCAGGGAGTTCCCAGTCATCCCCAGAAGCCTCCCACAGCCACTCCTCCCCAGGGCCAAGCTCAAGGCCTCTGGCAGAAGGGGATGGAGGGATGAGAGCATCCAGCCTGGGGTGTGAGCTGGGTCGCTGGCTATCAGTGAAGGCTCCCCCAACAAAAGGTGTGGGGTGTGTGAGAAGTAGGGAAACCCTTAGAGCTCAGCTCATCAAAATTCTCATTGTAGATGGGGTCTCAGGGTCCAGAGCAGGAGAGGGGCTTGCCTGGGATTCCCTAGCAAGTACTGATACAGGTGTCCCTACAGCTCTGCCCTCAACATCTGCCCAGGAGGGGATGGCAAGCCCAGCCTCGGTCCTGGGCCCCTGGGGGTGATTCGGATGGAGCTGCTGCTGGCAATGCCTCCCACCCCTCCAGTCCCCACTGGGGGCTTAGCCAGAATATGGCCCTGCTCACATTCTGGGGTCCGTCCTGGCTGGGCTCCTCCGGGGCCAGCTCTCCAATCAGCAGGGGCTGCAGAAACTTGCGCACGAAACTGAGGTCCTGGTGAAAGGCATGGAAGGCGTCCTGAAGGAGAGTAGACAGTCAGGTGGACAGACAGACAGGCAGCTGGAATAGCACCCAGAGGCAGGCAGAGACAAGGTAGGATTGTTGATGGAAGGGCAGGCAGACAGGCAGGCAGCTGGAATAGCACCCAGAGGCAGGCAGAGACAAGGTAGGATTGTTGATGGAAGGGCAGGCAGCTGGCTGTTCAGCAGTCACAGAACAGGCCCACACGGGTCAGCCTTGCCCCTGAGTTCTCCCTGGTCCTCCGCAGCCCCGGGGTGCCCCGCCAGGCACCCCTCAATTGCCAGGCTCTGGCTGTTTCACCCCGCCATGGTGCCCTTCTCCAAACCTGGTTGGGTGTGTGAAAATCTGGATTTATAGAAAGTTCTCCCTGGAAGACTCTGATTCCTTTCATCAAAGGGTTGGACTTTTCCAAAAAGATCTCTGGAAAGCTTTCTTGAAATCATATGCTTTTCTAGTGCGTCACAAACATAGATGTACCCAGCTTGCACAAACACAACTAGCAGGTAAAGTATAAGTGGGGAAACGTGTAATTGAGGACCACAGGGCCACTGGGAGAACAAAAATCAGTTGAGGGCCACACAGCGTGAATTCTCGGGGGGTTTGCAAGGAAGATGCTCAAATAGTTAAACTCATTTGATATTATAAATGGGAGTGGAAAATAGAATTTTTTAAAAAGTAAAGTAAACAAACAATCTAACATTCCTGTGGTTCTCTGTAAATAGGTGGGGGTGGGGTGAGAAAGGGTGAGAGGAAGAGCGAGACCCCCCTGGCAAAGATAAAGGGCTGGAGGCTGGAGGGCATAGCTCAAGCGGTAGAGTGTATGCTAAGCATGCCTGAGGTCCTGGGTTCAATCCCCAGTACCTCCTCTAAAAATAAATAAATAAACCTAATTACCACCACCCCCCCAAAAAAAAACTAAAAAAAGGGCTGGAGAAAGGGACCAGTCAGGAAGTGACCCCCCCTCCCCCTCCCACCTCCTCCACCAGGCAGATCTGCAGTGTGAGTAAACTTGAACTTCACGCCTGGAGCTCACTCAGTCTTCCTGATCTAGCCCTGGTGTCACTGGCTCAGGCTTGTTCCCAGCTCTTCTGCTGATTTTTTTTTTAATTGAAGTATAGTTGATTTACAACGTTGTATTCGTTTCTGGCGTGCAGCACAGTGATTCAGTTACACATTCGGTTTTCATTGGAGGTCGCTACAAGCCACTGAATACAGTTCCCTGTGCGATACAGAGCTACACTCCTTGTTGCTCTACTCTGTACACAGCAGTTTGTCTCTGCCGATCCCAAACTCCCAATTCAGAGGCTCTCTCTGAGGGGAGGTGACTGCTGGCTGCTAGAGGGAACACCTTTGTGTTTCCTATTGTCCTCTCTCTAATGAACCTACCAGTTTCTGGTGGGAGTTAAAACAGCTGTGACAGCCAACAGCCGGGTCCCTGGACTTACTGCCGCACATTCCACACTGACCCAGGACGGAAACACCTTAGGCCCCTCCCGTCCCCACTTAGAGGCCACATCTGCAGGGTTCCCCAAGAGGTCCCCTTTCCTGTTGCCTGTGATCTTACTGGCCCAGGGCAACCTGAGGACCTGGGGGCTCAGAGGGTGCAGCTTCTGGAATAACCTAGGCCTTTGGGAAGGCTGACTTGGGGTCCCTCCTTGGAGCTCATGACAGGGGAGGGGGCTGTAATAGGTACAGATCTCATCCTTTCCAGGGAACAGCCTTGAAGGAGGGGCAGCACCCCTGGGAGAGAGGGGTGGTGGGGAGGCTGGCCCCACAGGAAGCTGCCCAGGGCCCAGGGACGGGGGGCGGGGTGCAGGTGACATTCCCAGGGGGGCTAAGAAGGAAGACTGCTCTTGGGCTCAGCTGACCTTGCTGACTGTGACCTTGAGCGAGTCCATTCTCCTGCCTGGAACTAGGCAAGTCCAGAGAGGGTAAGTCAAAGGGGCAAGACCCCAGGGCCTTTCTGGCTCTGGTGTAGAGCATTAACTTTTTTCTTTTCGATTATAGTCAAACATACATAAAATTTACCATTTTAACCATTTTTAAGTGTGCAGTTCAATGGCATCAAGTGTAGTCACATTGTTGGGCAACCATCGCCACCACTCATCTCCAAAACATCTTCACCTCTGCAGCTGGAACTCTGCCCCCACTAAACACTGCTCGCTCCCCACGTCCACCTCCCCCCGCCTCTGGCACCCACCGCTCTGCCTTCTGTCTCTATGAATTGACTACTCTAAGGACCTCACAGAAGAAGATGCATAGAATATTTGTCCTTTTGTGACTGACTTGTCACTTAGCACAATGTCTTCAAGGTCCATCCATGTGTAGCGTGTGTCAGAATTTCCTTCCTTTTTAAGGCTGAACGAGCATTGACTCTGACTCTCTCTCATTTCCTTTGAAACCCTCCGTGACCCCGGTGGCACATGGAGACCACATATGCACAGAGGTGCACAAGCACGCTCAGAGTGTGACACCAGAGGCACACACATGTCACAGAAATGCTGTGCCTTAAGCATGTGCCTTCACACATGCAGCCACCACCACCAGCCTGCCTCAGCACCAGGGCTCAGACACACAGACACATTCAGGAACACACACACAGGCAGA
This sequence comes from Camelus ferus, assembly GCF_009834535.1. Classification (NCBI taxonomy): domain Eukaryota; kingdom Metazoa; phylum Chordata; class Mammalia; order Artiodactyla; family Camelidae; genus Camelus; species Camelus ferus. The sequence continues at coordinate 63,308,434 of NC_045705.1, forward strand.
GCCATGAGAACACCCAGACTTAGCCACAAACTCACAGAACTGATGTGTGTCCTGAGGCTGCAGCCCCAGGACTTCCTCCCTCTCAGGCCTCCTCTCTCTCCTCCCCAAGTGGACCCCAGGTGCTCCAGGGCCGTGCCCTTGAGCTAAGAGTCTGTGGGAACAGGTCCACCTCATCGATGCCTTTCCCTTGGTCCTGATGCACCAAAGACAGGCCTAGAGACGCCCTGAGGGAAAGGACAGAGCCAGGCCTGCCTGAGGGACCTCCAGCCAGGTCTGTTCCTTGCAGTGATGTGGGGTGGTGTGAGCCCCCTCAGGGCCAGGTGGGGACATCTCAGAGCTCAAGAACAAGTCTCCAGCTACAGGGAGGGGATGGACAGAGCTGCAGCTCCTTGGAAAGCAGCTCAGCCTTGTGGGGCTGGGTGGGCTGCGCTGAGCCTATGTGTCTTGTGCTCTGAGTCCCAACAAGGTGGGTCCCTGGCCTCAGACCAGAACCTCAGCAAACAAGTTTTTTTCTGAAACCTTGGCTGGGGCCATGTGACCCAGTCCTCTTTGGGCCTCTGCTTAAGGATTCAGGAGCTGGGCGGAAGACTCAGAGAGCCTGAGCCACTTACCCAAGGTCACACAGCTCCATTTGATGGAGGCTGGACCAGAACTTGGTCTGACTGTAAAACTGTGCTTGTGGCCACTTGGCTGTAGCCCCAGGGTAGCTACTCCTGGTCAGAGGGGAGGCAGTGAGTCTCCGAGGTGGGTGGGTGACGGGGTCCTCATCACGAGGCTGGTCACCATCCTGAATAGCCAAGGCCTTGGCTGCTCTGAGATTGGGCTGTGGGGGTCAGGAGGGTGGTCCTGGTGTTTCGGGGGTTTCACTGACCAAATTTCACAGTACTATGGGAGGCCCCACCCTCCCCTATCCCTGGTGCACCTGGAAATGTCCTCCCAGGGGCATGAGTGTGACCCCTGTGACCCTCCCCAACCTAATGAGTGGAAGGTGGTCTTCGGGGCTTCTCTCTAGGTCTTGGAAACTGCGGGGACAGGGACAGGCCCTGTTCACAGCGGTGTCCACAGAGCTCTGCACAGAGCAGGGGCTGGACGAAAGGTGAGAATCAGCGGACAGGAGTCAAGCCTCCACAGCCCACAAGCCAGGGGTCTGACCCATCCTCCCGGGGAGGAAACAGAGGCTCAGAGTGGTGGGGACAGCTGCCCAGGGCAGAGTCTGCAGTGGCGGAGCTGGGATTCAAACCCGGGTCTAACTTCTGCGACGTCCCTGCCCTCTCAGGATACAGCCACCACCCTTCCTGGCATCAGTCCCTGGAAGCCTTGGAGTGGCTCCTGCCCTGTCCCCTAGACCCGCTGTGAGCTCCGTGCAGCAGCTGGTGAAGGGCAGCCGTGGGGGGCACTTGGGAGCCAGCCTGCCAGGGATGGAACCTGAGCCACCACTTAGGGGTGGAGGCGTGGAGCTGCAGACAAGGTCACACTCCCTCTGTATTCTGCATTTTCTCCTCGGTAAGTCAGGAACCACAAATGCTCATCTCATGTGGCTTCTTAGAGCACTGAGGCAGTGCAGGGAGAGCACTTAGAAGGGCCTGGCGTCCAGCGAGCTCCAGCTGAGCTCCAGCTGAGCTCCCAGTCTCCTCCCTGTGGTCTCCCATGCCCTCCTCCTGGGTCCAGCCAGAGATTCGGGCCACAGGCAAGAGGCACGAGGGTGGAGGTGGACCCTGCCAGTCAAGGCCTGACCGGCCTGAGGCTGAGAAGCAGGAGGGGCTGATAGCCTCCTTCCACTCCAGGGATAAGGTAGGGGTGGGGACCATTTCTGGTCACTCTCCGGAAGAATCTGGAATGTTCCAGATCAGGAAGCGGGTGGAGTAGGGAGGGAATGGAGCAGGGCTGCTGGGGGCTCAGGGAGTCTGGGTCTGCTCCTTAAGCCTCGGCTGGGGAGGCAGTAGTGGGTTGTGGAGATGGGGGTGGGGGGCTATATGCCTCAAAGGACACACCCAGGAACTGGTCCCTTTCTCCCTCTCCCCGGGGGAAAGATAACACAGGATCTCAAGCCCAGCAGTCAGATGCTCCTTCCTGTCCTCTTCTGGCCACTCCCCACAGGGCCAATGAGGAGGTACTATCATATCCCCATTTTATAGGTGAGGAAACTGAGGCACAAAGAGGCCAAAGGGCACACAGCTCTGAACAGGAACATGCAACTCCTGCCTGTGCAGCAGAGCCCAGCTCAAAGACAGATGTCCCTGAGAAGCTGCCCCCCGAGTCCCCCAGCACCCCTGGTGATGGGCGTGGGGGTGGAGGGGATCCTCCTTCAAGCACCCTTGGCCTCACAGGTGTCACTGACCCAGCGATGATGGCCCAAAGCGGCCAGGCCTTCTGGCCCTGGGTCCTCTCCACCACTGAGCTCTGGCTCTTTCCCGCTGTCTCATAAGAAACCCACGCAGCTTGCGCGCCCTGGGGTGGGGAATGCAGGAGGCTGCCAGGGTGCTTAGGCTACCTGCATATCTCTGCTCCCAGAGTTCTACATAGTCCTGATGCCTCTGCTCGGGCACTGCACCCCTCAACCCTGCGTGAAGTATTGAGTGGGTAGGGACATTACAGAACTGTCTCCTATGACGCTCAGAGAGGTCACTCTTCATGGGGAGCAGCCATCAGGCAGCCCTCAGGGCAGCCAACATGGTGGGTGGAAGCAGTGTGGGCCCCGGAGCCAGGCTGTCTACATTCATGGCCAGGCCCCACTCTGCGGCCCCACCCTCACTCCAGAGCCTAGAATCTGCCCAGTCCTGCTCCTCCCTAACTCTCACCAGATACAACCCCCACCCTCTAAGCCCAACGACAAAGGCCCTGATCTTTGAAGGTTCCAAGAAGGTCCCTTTAAATCACCCATATTCAGCCTCAGTCTCAGCATCGGCAAAATGGGCTCACGTTAGGACTGCCTCTTGAGATTGTTGTCTGAAGACCACATGAGCTAAATCTTAATGGTTCCCACTGGGGCACCTGTGCTCACAGCATAATGTGCCCCATCCTGGACACACCTGCACTTCAGGACCCAGGTGAACGGCCACCTCTTCCAAGTGGCCTGCCCTGGGGAGGGCAAGTCCCCATCATCTCTTAGTCTCCCAACCACCCTTCTCCTCGGAGGCTCTGCCTTCCCCCTCCTCATTTGGGATCCTTTTAAATAGATTCCCCTGTCTTCCCTGCTCTGCCCTCCACGCTCCCCTTAGAATAAAACCAAAGTCCTGCTTCCCTTGATACCTCTGGGCCTCACTGCCTGCCCTTCTCACTGCCCTACCCCAGCCAAACTGACAGCTTTGCTGGTTTTTGAATGCACGGAGTTCAGTCCCACCTCTGAGCCTTTGCCCCAGCTGGTGCCTCTGCCAGGGAACTCCCTCCTCGCAGATTTTTCATTCACAGCTGTATCTTCAGAGGTCAGAACAGAGTTTGGCACATAGGATATGCTCATTGGATATCTGCTGATGCATTTGATGATTCAATAATTGAAGAGTGAATGAATGAAATAAACAGCTCAGTGTCAGTGGAGCAGGAGGTTCAGAGCTTGGGTTGTGGATTCAAATCCCAGACCTAGCACCTAATTTCAGTGACTTTGCCTCTCTGAGTCTCAGTTTTCTCATCTGTAAAATGGAAATAACAATACCAAGCACCTGTCCCTTGTTTCTTGAAGGGTAAAAGGCAGTATCTATAAATCAAGCAGTGAATTCGGAGCCTGGCACACAGTAGGTGCTCGGCGCACAGCCATGGTGCACCCGTGACCAGCAGTGGCTGGGCCTCACCCCTTCCTGGCTGGCTTCACTAGTCACAGGCCATCTATGACTCTTAGACAAACCTGGCCCAAGGCCCAGAGCACTCTCCCCAGGGTACCCGGCTTTGTATCCCAGGATGGCCACAAGCTGATTTCATGGTACAGGAACTCTGGGAATTTCCTGGCAGGAAGGCTTCCATCGCCTAAACATGAGAACAGCTGATGGGCGGCAGGGGCTAGTAAGGGGTGGCTGCAGGAATACAGCCCTGGCCAGACGGCTGTCCCCCACCTGTGCTCCAGGGCCAGGGATGAGGCGCCTGCGGTCTGGGCTGGACCACACAGGGCACTGGGCTGATCCAATCCCTGCTCTGCCCTTTGGGCCCCCATGGACAAAGACTGGCAACCCCCAACCCCAGCTTCCTCAAAGCCCCTTTGGCCTGAACAGACCAGGTATTTCTGGCAACTCCAGCCCAGTGTTTGGGGCCTTGGGGAAGCTAAGAGATGGTTTAGCACAACTCTTTCCTGCTACAGACATGAATAAATGAGATAAGGTCACTCAGCAAAGGAATGGCTATGCCATGGCTGTCTACTGCACTCTACAGTCTGCAGAGCACTCACACTTATCAGCAGGCAACATACAGTGACCTGGAACAACTACGTGGCAGCTCTGGGGCCACAGAGCTGCGAAGGCACAGTCCTGCCCTTAGCCGGCTCACTGTCTCAGCTGTTCCCACTCTACAAGTGAGGAAACTGAGGCTTCGAAGAGTGACATGCCTGGTTCAAGGTCATTCAGAGCCTCCAGTGGCAGAGCCAGGACCCTGCCCCAGGGAACAGACAGGGTGTCTTAATGGAAATGGGAAAACAGACCTTACTGATGACGAATCAATGAGAAAACTAGCATGTGGAGGTCTCAGGGTTGAGAGCTAAAGGTACAACGAGGTTTCCACACATAAGGACCCCCAGCACGGGCCTAGGCACCAAGCAGGAAATAGCGATGAACACCCTCCATGGTCTTCCTCTCACCAGCCTCCATCCTGTCCTTCAGGTCAGAGGTTGAAAAAGGCCAGAGCAGTCACCCCTGGGATCCTGGAGGGGTGGCCAGGATTCAGCCCGGCTGAAGGGGAGGGGCTCTGACACCTCACATCCCCCCACACGCCGGCAGCAATGCACACGCGTGTAACTACACACACAAACATGTGCAGCGCTCACGCATGTGTGGGCCTGGACACACTCACACACTCACTGGCCCACAGTCAGCTTCAACTCCGTGGCCACCGCCTGGCCCCTCAGCACCATGCACAAGGCTTTCTGTCAGTTTCTAGAATTTTGGGAGGTTTCTGATCCTAACCTCTCAGCTTCCTGGGGTGAGGGGAAGTGAGGAAGAGAGACTTTTTCCCCTAAAGAGTCCCGTGAAGTTCGCCCAACCCATGGGAGAAGGCAGCGGGCAGGGAGCAGAGAGTCCCAGCAACAGGGACACTGACCCCTTCAGGGATCAGACATAATCTCTTTTCTTATCTAAAGTTTGCCCGTTAGGGATTCCTCTCCTGGAATCTCAAAGACTTTCCTGATACCCAGTGTGACCAACCCAGAATTCTGAATGGTCAAGGACAGAGTATCATGGCCCCAAGTCCTATTGTCCAGATGGGGGACTGTGGGAAAGGGGTTGGTAGGAGTCTCGTCTTGATAGTTGCTCTGCCAAATGGTCCCACTGGACAGACCACTTTCCTCCTTAACTAAGACATGTCTAGACATGGCTGGAAAGGGGAAGTTGGGGTCTACAGAAGCCAGCCTGTTCCTGGGGTGACTATGGTTCGAGATGAGGCCTTTCCCAGCCTGGCTGGCAAAATTCTCCCACATGCAGCTGCCAGCCCAGGAGAGGTGAGTCACTGCCCCTCAGCGCCATTTACAGCAGCTCTTGGGAAAGCCACAGACCTCCAGGCCCTGCCCAAGCTTTGCTGCCCAGCCTCCAGCCACTGATGGCACCACTTTGCCAGCCTGTGGGGAGCCCGCCCTACCGCTGGCATCCAGCAAGCACCCAGCACGAGGAATCGGGTCTGGGAGAGGAGGAGGAGGAACCTCAGAGAATTAGGGAGGACTCTCATCTAGGGCAAGTGCTTGCTGCCATGACACACCCACCTCTGAGAGCCCCTTCCCCCCCGCATGGATCTGTTCCAGCCCAGCCCTGGTCCATGGCCTGGTCTGCGGGTCCTCACGCCAGGACGTCGCCTCTTAACTCCACATCAAGCCCCGGCTAGTCCATCCCAACTCTGGGTCCCTAGCCAGGAGGTCAAAGGTCACAGAGTAGGAAGGATGCTACGGCCCGGCGGGTGGAGCAGGCCCTAGCGAGCGCCACGCTCCACCCTGCCAGCGGTGGGCGACCTTACCGTGGCGTCCTCAGCGCCGTGGTGGCCGATGAGGCGGCTGCCCCCGGGGTGCCGCTGTGCCCAGCGGCTGATGTCGTAGACGCGACGCTCGATGACCAGCCACTTGTCGCCCGGCAGGTTGTGCGGGCGGATCTGCTCCCAGCGGAAGGTGGGCAGAGGCGCCCCCGGCTGCGCGGGTCCCCCGGCCGGGCTCCCCGACGCCACCCATGACTGCGTGCAAAAGTCCTAGCGAACCCGGGACCTCGCTGAGGCCGGAGCGAGACTCTGAAGGGAGCGTTCCCGGGGACTTCCTCCGCCGCCACTCGCTGCTCCGCGGCCCCGCCCAGCCGCTGCGGCCGCCGTACGAGCGTGCGCCTGCCCGGCTCTCGGCGGGCAACTTTTCCCTTATAATCGCGCTGACAGCGCTCGCCTTGCCCCCTCCCCGCGCCCCGGCCCCCTCCCGCCGCTGTCCCCGCGCCCGCCCCAATCCCGGCGCAGCGCCTCGGCCCCCATTGGCTGCACCGCGCTCCGGCGGGGCTGGCGAGGCGGGCGGCGTCGAGGCGGGGGCGCCCCGCCCTCAAGACTCCTAGGCCACCACATCCTGGCCTGCTGGGAGCACTGTCCGCACCCGCCGCCCCCCCACCCCCACCCCCACCCCCACCCCCACCCCGCCCTGGCTCGCGTCTCGGTGGGGCGGGGCAGGAGCCGGGGTCTGCCGCGCCCTCGGGGGCGGGGCCCAGTCGGCTCCGGGTGGGACCCCCAGAACAACCGAGTCTGCGAATAATGGGCTTCCGGCCGCGCCTCCTAGAACGTTAAATCCTGAGCACACAGAGGTGGGGACAGTACCCTGGGCTGACAGTAAACAGCTCTCAGACCACGGGTCCCCAACATCGGCGCAGCGAGGCCTCCCCATCGGGCCGAGGTTACTGGCCTGGCAGCCCCCACCCACGAGGGCATCATCTGGGGAGGTCGTTGGACTTCCTGCCGTCGGGGCTACAGGGTTGGGGATGCTGCAGGGTAGCCACCGGGGAAGGGGGAAGAAGAGCAGGAGCACCTGAGTGGGGAGTGGGGTGCTGTCATTCACCGGATGCTGATGCTCCGCTGGCTGGCTTACTCGTGATAGTACCTTCTCTTATTTTTCACTTAAATCCCTTTTGAGAGTGTAGGTTGCTCCCCAGATTACATTTTTTTTTTTGAGACAAAGATACCTGTTTCTAAAAGTTAAAAATTCACACTTGACTTGGAATGAAATGAGATGAAGGTTATACTACAGGGCAGCAGGTGTCAAACTTGAGAGCACCTCAGAATCACTGGAGGGCCTGTTAAGACAGACTGCTGGGCTCACCCCCAGAATGGGATTCAGCACGTCTGCTTTGGGGGCGGAGAACTGCATTTTAACAAGTTCTCGGGTGATGCTGATGTACTGGTTTGGAGAACACACTTTGAGAATCCTAAATTTTATCTTGGTTTAACAATTTGTAGGAAATCATTGTCACTAATATTGGTGGGACAGGTGGGCCAGGGTCCAAAGAAGGGGTGAGGGGGCCTCTGGGTTCTCCTTGGTACCAGGAGCACCTGTCTTCTGTTACCAGGACAACCAGTAAGGCCTTGCTGTCACCAGAGCTGTGGGCTGCCTGAGCTCTCTCCACTGAGGCGTCCTCAAACCCCTTCCCTGAGCATGTGTTGGGGTAGAGGAGTGTGGTTGGCAGTTGAGCCTGGAGGTGACTTCAGATACCCCTGCCTCTATCATGTTCACACATGGGCACAAGGATGGAGGAGGCATGGCCCTCACCCTGTCTTCAGTAGCCCTCGGTGGTCAGCTGCTGACCCTTGACCCTTTCCCTGGGCCTTGACCTTGAGAAGGAAAAGCCAGGCTGGACCAACTCGTAAATCTAAGTGTCAGTTTACTGATCTGCTTCCTGCTGGGCCTACTCGTAAATCTAAGTTTAATTAGTGTCGGTAACTGATCAGGTCTTATTGGGTAAGTTCTGGTTTACTGATACCCTGCTTCCCTTTTGTGATATTGCTGAGCTGTTTGCGCCTTATTGGCCAATATACCCCAAGCTTGTAATCTACCCTATAAAACCTCACTTACACTTCTTAGAGGTGCTCAGAGCCCCGGAGGGATAGCCCTTCTGAGCCTGCCAGCGTAAAAAACCTGAGTACTCCAACCCTCCGAGTCGTGTTTGCTTCTTGGCTGGCCTGTCATTTCCATAACAACCTCATCTCAGTTCATGTGAGGTAGTGGGAATTAGGGTGGGTTAGAACCTCCACTTGCCCCCAGCTGCCCCCAGAGAGATGCGGAAGATGAAGACCTGTGCAGGATCTCATAGGAGGTAAATAGGCTCAGGACTAGACCACTGCCTCCAGCTGCTTCATCCCAACAGAGGGAGAGAGGTGGCTGAGCCCTCCTGCTACATGGAGTTGTGTTGCTGCGAAGCCTGAAGTGTGTCTCCTCCCCACAGCCTAAACTTCAGTCTCCCACATTTCTCCACGGGCCTCAGGGCCTTCCGTAGCCTCTCTGGGCTTCAATGCAGTGGACCCGGCAAATTTCCTGGAATCAGGGGCCCTGGAGGAACTTGGGATTCCATTGTCCATCCAAACCCCCAGCAGGACAGTGAGGCCTCTTAGAGTGCTTGGAAAGAGAGAGGTACCACTTGACATTCCTGAGCTGCCGTGGGGCCACTGTCATGGCGTTGGGTTTAGGCAACGGGAGGGGAGAAGTAGCCAAAAGGCAAAAGAGGATCTGCCAGCTAGAGCAGTTTGGGGGGGGGGGGCACATAGGTTTGAGGGAAGTCCCTCAAACCACTTGAATCCAGCCCCTGTCCCAGCTGCTGCTGGGCTTCTCTGCGCCCTGAGCTGCTACACAGGCATCTCAGACACACAGAAGTCTCCGCCCACTATGGTGCCGCCAGCCACGGTCCTGGAGCCAAGTGATGCTTGTGCCAGTGGGGGCTCAGGCAAGGGCAAGCCGTGTAGGGGCAGCAGCGGCCCAATCAGGCAACTTTACAAAAAAGCTCTGGGCCTAGCAGGTAGAACAGTCACAAAGCCCCGTCATTGGTTCTGCAGAAGACACACAAAGTGGTCCCAGGTCAGAAATTTACGATTTGGCTTTGAGTCAAAGCTCACCACGCTGCGAGCTTGGTTATGAGGCCCTGGGCACAACTGATCAGTGAAGAGTTATTATTCAAATGAATTATTGACGCGCTGTGGCCCTACCAGCCATGAAAGACTCTCTCCGAAGGCATCACGATGATGGAGCAGCAGAGCTCCTTAGAATACCCCTTAGTAAAAACAAGAGGGTGTGGCATACAAATGGCCAACAAGCATATGGAAAGATGCTCAACATTACTAATTATCAGAGAAATGCAAGTCCAAACCACATTGAGACATCACCCCATAGACATTAGGGTGGCTATTATCAATGAACACCAACGGAGAGGGGAGGGCGTAAACTCAGTGGTAAAGTGTGCACCTAGCATGCACGAAGTCTTGAGTTCGATCTGCAGAAACTCCATTAAAAATAAGTAAATATATAAAATAAATCTAATTGCCCCCCAAATTACAAAAAAAAACCCCAAACCCAAAAAACCAAACAACAACGAAACAAATGTTGGCAAGGATCTGGAGATATTGGAACACTTGTACACTGTTGGTGGGATTGTCAGATAGTGTAGCTACTATGGAAAATGCTAGGGAGGTTCCTCACAAAATTAAAAATAGAACTACCATATCATCCAGCAATCCCACCTCAGTATAAATATCCGAAAGAATTGAATCCAGGGACTCAAAGAGGTAGCTGTACTCCCATGTTCATAGCAATATTGTTCACAATAGCTAAGAGGTGGAAGCAACCCAAATGTCCATGAATATAAAGAGATAAACAAAATGTGGTCTCTGCATACAACAGAATATTAATTAGCCCTAAAAGGAAGGAAATCCTGTCCTATGCTACAACACGGATGAACCTTGAAGATATTATGCTGAGTAAAATATGCCAGTCACCAAAAGACAAATATTGCATGATTCTACTTATATAAAATACCTACAGGAGAGAATGGTGGTTGCCAGGGGTGGAGGGTGGGGACTTGTTTAGGGGTATATAGTTTCAGACTTGCAAGGTGAAAAAGTTCTGGAGATCTGGTTCACGTAACACTACTGAACTGTACGCTCAAATCACAATCCAAAATGGTTGAGAGTAACCTTTTTCCTTTTTTTTAAAATTTATTTTAAAGATAGTAAACTTTGTCTTAATTTTTTGTTTTAACTTTTTAAAAATTTTTTGAGGGGGGAAGTATTAGATTTACTTATTTTTAGAGGTGGTACTGGGGATTGAACCCAGGACCTTGTGTATAGTAAGCATGCCCTCTATCACTTGAGCTATACCCACCCCCCATTTTACTTTATTTTTAAGATGGTAAATTTTATGTCTTTTTAAACCACAAAATGAATGGGAAAAAAAAAAAAAAGGGAAGGAGTTAGAAAAGTCATTCAGTCCAATATTCCCAACTCAAAGATGAGAAAGCTGAGGCCCGGAGAGGAAAAACTTGCCCAGGTACACAGCCCTGGCAGGACCAAATCAAGACAGGCTTGACAGATGGTAAAATGTGACACAGCAGTGCAGTGTGTGAGGCCAGTGTGGGGCTGGGCTCAGGCTCAGTGGCTGTGGTTGGTGCTGGCTTCTAAGTGGTGGCCATCTGAGTGGGTTATCTAGAAAATTCACTTAAGAGGAACAGCTCCTGTGTGGCTGTTGTCAGCTAACCTTCCCCTCCCAATTCCAAAAGCAAAAGTCCTGGGGCGTCCCCAACCCAACCCCAGAAGCCTGCAGATCAGGGGTAGGGGCGCTTTCATGGGGTACAATTTGGGCACCAAACCTAGATTAAAATCCAGCTCTGCCACGAGCCTCAGTTTCTACATCTCAGAAAAACAGGGAAGGGCCTAATTCAGCAGTGGTTCTTTTGGGGGGGAGGGGAGGAAATTAGGTTTGTTTGTGTATTCATTATTTATTTACTTTTAGGGGGCAGTAGTGGGGATTGAACCCAGGACCCTGTGCATACTAAGCACGCACTCTGCCGCTTGAGCCATACTCTCCCCTCTGGTTCTTAGAGTCTAGGATGCTGGCCAACACTATGCGCTCTGGAACTGGGCTTGTTCATCCCTATCCTGGGGCCACTGTTTCCTCTTGGTGCCTCAGTCGACTCATCTGCAAAATGGGAGAACTAGTACCTCTGATGGCTGCAGTGAGGATTAAGTGAATTTGTTTATTTAAAGGGCTTGCAACCCAGGACTTCAGGGGCCTGGGCCACCCCAACTTCTAACACCTGTCACTATTGTCCCTCATTAAGAATCCATGGGGGAGTCAGGGTTACTACAGTCCCTGCCTGTGCTGCTGGCAGACATCACCGGTCATCAATCCTGCCTTCATCCTGTGTGCTCGGCAGCCCTGACACCTTGACTGAGCTCCAGGCTCCTGTTAGACTAGGCAGGGAGATGGGAAGGGGATCTGCTCAAGGTTTTCTGTGAGGCAGCGGCAAAGCCCCCACTCTCCTGACAGCAAGCAGCTCCACATGGAGAGGAAGCCAGGCTCAGCCTCCAGTAACCCAAGCCCTGGGGAACCCTGGGGAGGACTCCAGTGATGCTCCCTGCAGAAATCCCTTCAGGATTTGGGTTTAATCCCAAGCACGAGGGTGGGCGAGGAAAGGATTTTGTTTCATTCCTTCAGAGGCCCAAGCCTTGGCCCAAGCCCCAGGGCGCAGGAGTAAAGGCTCGTGGCCACCCCGCCTCTACCAACAAAGCCGTCCTTTATTAAATAGAGATCGCATTACATTCCGTTCAGAGGAGGAAATCAGACGTGGTGAGGGATGTGTCCAGGTTGGCCTTGGACCCTGGTACCGAGTAGGCTGTGAGAGGTGAGGAGGGGCCCGGGGCCTGCCCACCCCACCCCAGTCCTGGGTGCAGGGCGCCCTCTGCCCCTGTTCTCTGGATGGCCATCCACGGCTGTAAACAGGCCAGGGCGTCCACTGTGTTTTACTTTGGGAGATGAGTGCCCCAATCCTTCCAGGAGCGGTGGGGGCAGGACTTCTTCAGCATAGGGCTCGGATGGGGAGGGGAGGGGGAAGGTTGAGAGGGAGGGCAGGAAGAGGGACCCTGCTACATCTTGAGAACATTTGGGGGCAGTTTTCAGGCAGACATAGGATGGAGTAGAAGACAGCCAGGGAGGCCCTGGCAGTCACAACTCTGCGGCCCCGTGGGCACCTGGGACTGCAGGCCTGCTGGGCTTTCTGATGCGGAGGCCTCCTGGGAAAGTGGTGAAGGATGGCCACAAGGGGGTGCTGGTGCCCAGGGACTTGGGAACTAGCCTGTCGGATACCCTTGAGATCCAGCCAACAAGGCGCCTGCAGGCAGCAGCTCCTGGGACTGGGGAGGGGGTGCTGGCTGCCCCAGGGGCCCCTCCCAAGGGCTGAGCCTCTCTGTATGGCTCCAAGCTCCTTGGTCTTTGGTGCTTTCTTGAAAGTCTCCTAGTGGCTGTAGTACCACTAGGGAAGAGAGGTCACCTCTTGAGGTCCTGTCCAGGGATGGACGTTTGGTGCCAGCTCGGCGCTGCCTCCATTGCCTGGCCATTTGTCCTTCTGTTCAGTTTCTGGCTAAGGGCTGGCTCAAGGACCCTGTCCTGCTGTATGTCTGTCTATCATGGAGTGGGTGTTGGCTCCAGCTCAGAGCCCCACTCCAGGCCTGGGCCATGCCCTAGGCCTCCTGGGGGAAGAAGCCAAGCTTGGCCAGCGACATCTCCTTCCGCAGCCTTGTGATCTCCCAGAACATCGGCTCCGCTGCAGGCAGAGAGAGCGTGGACAGCTCAGTGACCACTCAGGATCACCTCAAGCAGACGGCCTGGCCCCTTTCCCTGGCTTTGGGCAGGGCAGCTAATGGGCACCCTGAGGCTCCCCAGTCTCCCAGGATCGATGGCCTTAGTGAGTGGCTGGACCTCTTTGAGGCTCCACTTTGAGGCCTTGCAAACTGTTGAGTGCTGAACACATGGGAGAGATGGAGGTGACGGTCACCCCCAGAGCCTGACGTGGGCATTCATGTACCCACTGCCACACACTTGAGAGGCTGCAAATGCTCTCCAACCCCATCTCCCCGGGCTCTCCAGCGACCCAGAGAGTAGACAGATCCAAAGCGTCAATCAGGGCCCTCAAAGTCCATCCCCTGCTGGCAGAATGGGGCAAGGGGACAATGGGTGGACGGACTCAAGTCAGGCAAGGGTACCAGGGAGGTGGATGAGCCTGTGTTCAGGCGACCACACTGCGAGGGGAGGAGATTCCGTAGGGCCTCGAATGCCAGGCCAGTAACAGGAATGCAGTCCCTACTGGCCCCGGGGCTGGGAAAGGTTTCTGGGCAGGAGAAAGCAGTTGGATCCAGGAACGCGGGGGGTCAGGCTTGTTTTCCTGGTGAGGCAGGGCCCAAGAGGACCGTTCTGCTGTTAGTCTTTCCACAGAACTCAACAACAGGGGTTCACGAGCCCTTTACTAACCCACAACCTTCCCGCTCGCAGAATCCTCATTTCGGACCCGGGCAGCAAAGCTCTGGGGTTGGCCCTGCCGCCGCTGGCCCGCCCCGCCCCTTCCAGGGCACCACCCACCGCCAGCCACCAGGGGGCGCTCACCGTCCTGCCGCACCAGGCCTTGCTGGATGTAGCGGATGTAGGTGAAGAAGTTGCACACAGCAGTTATCTGTGGGCGGAGGGGGCAGGGTGTGATCCGCCGGCCTCATACTTGGGGTTCCCCCGCAAAAAAAAACCAGCGCAGACGAGAGACAGGGCAGAGCGGGAAAACCCACATCAGAGCCAGAGCTGGGCTCTAAAACTGTAATTAACAGCCCCAATACTATCACACCTAATAAAAAAATGATAGCAACAATTAAGCGTAATCAAGTAGTTCAAGTAGGCGTATCCTACGAGGCAGACATGCCCATCATTCCCATGCTGCACGTGGGGAGAACGGGGGCTCCAAGAACGACCTAACAACAACTGTGGAGGTCACAGAACTTGTAAGTGGCCGAGCTGGAAGATAAACTGGGCAGGATGCCAAGAATCCACTTCCCTGGTCCCCCACCCCCAACCCTCGCCCCAACCAGGGGCCTGCTTGCCCTGGATGCTGGAGGCCTTGGCCAGCCAGGCCTTACCAGGGGCTATCTGTAATGCCAGGAAAGGCAAGGGGATCAGAAGGTGCTCACCTGGCTGCCCTGGAGCCCCTCGCCTGAAGCCCCCAGCCTGGCCATGAAGACTCTCATACCGTGGAAAGAGTGCTGTTGGTGCACTGTCCTGGCCACTTCTGCAGGCTGGGGCCCCATCTCCCTGCTGTTCAGAGTGTTGCCCCTCTGTACCCTCTACCCCCACAGGCCTCAACCAATGACTGACTGACATCTGAGATGTAAAAGGCCAGCCCACCCCAGGGTGGAACCCACTCTGGGCTCCAGTCCCTGTGGATCAGGCTGAGCCAGACTCTAGCTGAGGCCACACCTTCGCCTGTTTCCCTCACCCCATTCTGCTTCTCCCACTCGCCTCCTGAGAATTGCACACAATCTCCATCTTAGGCTCTGCTTCTAGGGAACCCAACCTAAGACAGGGTGGGAGGTGGCTGGCAGCTGTGCCCACAGCTGCTCCTGCTAAATATCCAAGTGCTTTGAGGGAGGGATGTCAAGTGTGTGTGGGCCACAGGCCAGGGAGCGGAGACGGTCAAAGGGTGAGGCGGTGCTTCTGATAGGCCCTCAAACACCCAGGAGCCCTTGCCAGGAGGACAAAGTGGGTCAGAGGCAGGGAGGTTTGAAAGCCAGGTCAGGGGACTGACCCAGCGTGGCCGAAGTGCCACCTGGGAGGGCCGAGGAGGGGCTGCGTGGGGTGCAAGCAGGACAGGAGAAGCTCGCATCTCAGGCCATGGTGATGTGCAGTGGCCAGTGGGCCCCACGGGAGCAGGGGATGACAGGAGTGGCGGGCCTCCCCCCAGTGCTGCTCCTTGGGGACTGAACTCTCTTCTCCCTGTGGATTCCACACTCCGTGGTCTCTTCAGGATGGAGACCACATCCTAAAACTTCACACCCTTCTCATCTACCCAGTTCTGCCCAGCACAGCGTGGACACACAGGCCTGGCAGATAGGACGTTCTAGATGTCATTTTGTTGGCATGGGAATGTCTGGCATGGATCCCCGGTGTTGGTATCAGAAAACACAAAGGGCCAATGGCCATCGAACAAGGCCGTGGGCACAGATGCACAGGGCGGAGGCTGGATTCAGAAAGGGGAGACCTGGGTCTAGGATGAGTTGCCTGGGGCATACCTCTTTCCTTTCTTTTTTGGGGGGGAGAGTAATTAGGTTTATTTTATTTATTTTAATGGAGGAACTGGGAATTGAACCCAGGACCTTGTGCATGTAAGCACACGCTCTACCATGGAACTACACCCTGCCCCCTCTCCTTTCTAAGGCTCAGACTCCCTGTCTCTAATGGGGGCCCAGCTTGTTGCTGTGGGATTGGCCAGGACATCATGCTGGGCTACCCTGCAGAAGCTTTCAGGACCAGATAAGCTGCCTTTGCTTGTCAGTCTGGTGCCTGATGATGGGGGCCATTTGTCCACTTTAGTCCCAGGAGGCGCCTCTGGGAGGTCAAGGGGAGGAGATGGTTCCTCTAAGAGGGCCCGTCCACACTGTGTCAACTTTGCACCAAGCTTCATTGTTTTCCAAATTTTTGTTTCTTCCAATCATCTTTACTGTCTTTGAAGGGACAGAAGAACGGGGACCACCTCACCCTCATCCCAGCTCAGTAGGTCCCCTGATCCAGCCTGGGTCACTTGGCAGGTGAGGACAGTAGCTGGGATTCCTGGAGGCCCCTCAGCACCCACAGCTGACTGTCAGCTTTATGTGACAGACAAGTCTCAGAACATTCTCCAAAACCTGGGGCCGGACGGAGCTGGAGCCAGAAGTCAGGAGCCTGGAACTTTAACCTGAACTTCCGTGTGGTTCCCTTGGTTAGGTTACTTTAAATGACAGGTGATGGGTGTCATTTTCACGATTACTTTTTAGCCAGCAAGAACATGGCTACCTCAGTCCTTCAACCACAAGGAACTGACTTCTGCCAAGAGCCATGTGAGCTCAGAAGGGGGCCCTGATCGTCAGAAAGGACGCAGCTGCTGACACCCTCATTGCAGCCCATGAGACCCTGGCAAAGGACCTAGCTAAGCTGTGCCTGGACTCTGGATCCAGGGAGACTGAGATAATAAATGAGTGTCACTAAGTTCATGGAAATTTGTTGCACAGAAATAGCAAACCAATACACCTGGCTTGGCTGTGTAGCCCAAGTCAATCTCTGCAGCTCTCTGAGCCTGTGCCCTGCCCTACTCTGGAGATAGAGGTTGTGCTCCTAGGCCTGGGGACTGGAGTCTCAGCTCAGGGAGCCCTAAGGAGCCAGGTAATTCCCCCATTGGATGACTCACCCTGGCTCGGGAAGATGGCGAAATGTAGTAGTGGCTCTTGGAGTCCCCAAGCCGGATTCGGTGGCGACAGGCACAGGCCAGCCCACTCAGGGCACATGTACTAGGGGAAAGCAGAGGGGGTTGTGGGGGCTGACTGGGGCTTGCCCATTCAGCTCATGCAGGGAGGATGCGGCAGCCAGGAGGAGGCCATAGAGGGAGAGGCAGGCAGGCAGACAGCAGGGTGGGGCCTGACATCCTCTCCCCTGGCGTCCCAAGGAGTCTGCAGCCAGGCCAAGCGGGAGTAGGGGCAGTCCTGGAAATCCCTGCGAGGGACCTTTAACCAAGCTGGACCCCATCCCTAAGCCCCTCACCTCACCCTTGGTGGGCAGGGGAGCTTGGTCAGCTTCATGCCAGGTGTACCAAAGCTCCACCCTCTGAAGGCCCTGAAAATGCCCCCCTACTTTACTGGGGCCCTCAGACCCAGTCACCCCTTCCCCCAATTAAGCAGGAGTCTGCTCTCTCTTCCACTGAGCCTTTTGCTTTATCTCTACTCTTTATTGTTACAGCCAAGGGCTCCTCAAAAATCCACATCTAGCCCACAATCTTTCCCTGCTGCCTTCTTATTGCCCAGGAAATGGCTATGGAGAATCCCGAGTAAATGAAGGATAAATAGGCTCCTTGGTTGCAGGACTTATCAGAGCCTTTGCTGCCTCCAGGTTCAATGTGTCTCTCTGATTGGACCTGGGAACCTTCTTTTCAGGGAACATTTATCGATGATTTGTGAAATTCTGGTCTAGTGGGTCAAAGCCCCAGCCTCATTCGAGGCCCTTTACACTCTGGCCCCAAACACCCTCTGTGGCCTCAGCCCCAGCTCCTTGCCCACTCACTCAAATGCTCCACCCACCAACCCAGGGGAGTCTCCATTAATACTCTGGCTTCTCATACCTTCACTTATCCCGTTGCCTCTGCCTGAAAGGTCCTTCCCTGCTTGGCAGACTGTTATTCATCCTTCAAAACCCCGCTCAAATGTTCCCCTCAGTGACAAGGCTCCCACCCCAGGACCTCCCTCTCAGGCCAGATCCTGGGCTGCTGAGGGGAAGTGCTCCCCAGTCCCTGCTCTCTCCACACTGTGGCAGTTTCACTTGGCTGCTGGCCCCGCCCAAAGCCAGCTGAGAAGCAGGGAGGACTAGACGCCAGGGCTGTCCGGTTATTGGCAGGAGGCAGAGCCAACAACCAATATAACTTACGTGTCAATCGGGGCCCGGAACCCACTGTGGGAGAGAGGGAGTGGGAGAGGGAGGCACGTCAGGGCAGCCGGGAAGGGAGAGACCCTGGCTCCGTGACGAAAGGCAGGAATTTCTACCAAAGATGCCTCCCTGCCCTGCGTGGGGGCAGCCACAGTCCCCACCCAGTGAGGTGCCCTGGCCCACCCACACCAGGCCCCAGCAGGCAGGCCTGAGGCTCAGTCCTCCCAGGCCACCCCCTTGGCGGGGGCCCAAGGCTACGCAGGGGTTTCCCAGGGGCCTGGAAGGGTGCAGAGCTAAGCTTACTTGGTGCGGCCACACTCGACAGCGGCCACCTTCACTGAGGGCAGTGTTTGCGAAGCCACAGGCTCAATGGTGAGCGTGTTGTCCTCCACGGCGGCCCGGACCAGTGCCGAGAGCTGCTCCAGAGCAGGGCGGTGGGTGAGGTGGTGAGAGGCTGGTCCCTGGCTGGGGGGCCGGCCTCCCCTCCCCAGCTGGCCGCCCTCTGCCCACCTCACCTCCTGCATGGTGAAGTCCAGGCAGGGGCCCACGTCCTCCCGGTACACCCTTTCCAGGAAGGGGCAGGTCTTGTCCAGGGAAGGTGATTCCCTCCAGGCTTGGAACTCTGCAAACAGGGTCGCATCCACCTGTAGGGGAGGGCGAGGGGGGTGGGTGGGGGTTAGGGTGCTGGGGGCCAGCACAGCAGAGACAGGCAGAGCCGAAGGTGGTGGGGAGCCAGGGAGGACGCAGGGCAGGCCCAGTGGGGACCACGCAGGGGAGCCAAGTCCCAAAGAACTCATCTCCTGTCGCTGCACCGAGAATGCAGAATTCAAAGTTGCACTTTCAGGCGTGTTTTCAGTTTCTCGGCACTAGAGAATTACAGACTTGGGTCCGGGGCCTCGTCCTGAAGACCCTCCCCACCTCCTTGAGGAGGAAAAGTTGAAGAGTGACCCCGCAGGGACCCACGGGTACACGCCGGGACCCGCAGCACACACAGGCATGGTACACGGGAGGAAAGACACACGCCCCCCCGGAGCACATGCAGTGAGAGGCTGGGTGGGCGGGAGCGGGGCGGCCCCTCTCCGGAGCCATTACCTGTCGGGAAAAGGAGAGAGAGGTGGCAGAGGTGGGGCCCACAGGCAGCTCACCAGGTGGGAGCTGCCAGGCCGGCTCGTAGGTGAGGTGAACCGCCCTGCTGGGGACCACGCAGAGGAGCAGAGAGAGGAGGGGGGGCAGCCCGGGCTGGACGCACAGGGCAGACAGACAGACAGGTGCACAGAGACAGAAGGAAGGAGATGTTAGTGTCCAGTTGGAAGCTTAGAGCCAGAAGAGGGTTGAAGGCCCCCCCCGTGCCTCCTCCTTGGAAGCTCCGGAGGCCTGGGGCAGGATGGAGCTGGGGGCCACCTTGGCATCAGAGACCCCAGGAAGCTGAGTCCCACTACATCCCTCATGGGTGTTCACTGGGCGCAGCCCTGAGTGAACTCCTGAGGACCCACAGCCAAGGACATTGCAGCTCATTGTCCAGCCTGGACCAGACCCCCATGTACCCCACTGAGGGCCAAACACCTCATATCACAAGGAACCTGCCCAAAGGAGCCCTCATAGCCAAAGGACACAGAAGTCCAGAGAGGGTGGGACAGGCTCCTGGTCACACAGCAGGAGTCAGGCAGGTCCCCACTGGGCATCACTGCCCGGCTGACAGTGGGCGCTGTCTCTCTTTCTGGTGTCCACTGTCTGCCCGCAGCCTCTCACCTCTCTGCCCTCCTTGTCCGGGGCCAGGGCGTGTCCTGCAGCAGGGCACACAGCAGGGCAGGGGGCGCTGCTGGTGCTCTTATGACGCAAGTGGCCCTTGCGGGGTCCGGCCTTGGTGGGGCTGAGAAGCTGCGGGTGGAGCTCGCGGTTGGGAGAGGCTGGTGTGGACGTGATGACCAGTGTCTTCAAGGCTGTCACCTCTGCCTGCAGCATGTCGATCTGGCCGGAATGAGATGGCTGTAAGTGTTAGCCCAGGGTTGACTCTGCCCTGGCTGCCACCACCTGTCACCCCAGCTCAGGATGGCCCACCCTGACTAGTACCTAACTCTACCTGTTACAGCTTTTGAAGTGGGAGCTGAGATACCCATTTTACAGATCAGGAAACTGACGCTCAGAAAGAAGACATGGCCTGGCTTAGGTCACTTTGATAGCCAGGACTCTGTTTGATACACGTGTCTGAGAGCTGGTTGGGTCTCCCACTGAGTGGCCCCTAGGAGCCAGGAACAGCCCAGCCCACACATTTTACAGATGGGCAAACAGGCTTGGAAAGCTAAAGCTCCTTGCCCAGGCTCATACAGCCAAACTGAGGTTTCTGCTTTGCAAAGGGGACATAGGAGGAGGGAAAAGAAACTACAACGGTTACAAGATCCTCCCAGACCCAGAAAGGGCCCAGAAAGATCTCCTTGGTGCAACAGAAGCACAGCTGGGGTCCCAGGGAGCTGGACTTCCACCCCAGCGGGCTGTGTTCCAGCGGGGTCATTCAGATGCCTCTGTCCCTTCCTTCTGGGCCTTGGTTGGCCCATCCCAACCGGCATCCATCCCCTGGCCAATGGCAGGGCTGGGAGGGGGTCAGGAGCTCTGGGCTGGCCGAGTAGGTAGGAGGGCCTCACCTTGCCCCGCGCCTCCTTCAGCTGCTTTTCTGACGCTGCCTGCTTCATGTTGGCTTCTCGCACCATCTTGTGGGCTTCCTGGGAAGAGGGCAGGCTCCAAGTGAGTGGGGCCATGCTGACAGATGCCCTGCAGACTCCCTCCCCAGCCTGCGCCCAGGCCCCGTACCTCAAACAGGCTGGCCGTCAGCTCCTCCAGCTCCTGTTCCAGCTGCTCCCGCACCTTGGACAGCCGCTCACACTCCTCATCCTTCAGTTTCAGCTCCTGGGGGGCACAGGGGACAGAGCCGTCAGCCCCACTGGGGGACCCCAGGCCTGGCACTGGGGGCGCCAGGCCCACTTGACCAGGCCCCATTCCCTGGGGTCATCTTCCGTGGGCCTCTGGAGCTGACTTCCTCCATGGCCCTACAGTTTACCATGTGTTTTCCATTTAGCTTATAGCATGAGGTTGGAGTCAGGACTTCTAAAAGTCGATTAAAAGTCACAGGAAGCACTGGTCTCCCCTTTGTTTGTGCTGCCCTCATGCTCAGCACAGGCCTGGCATGCAAGTGGCCTTGACAGGTGCATGACGTCTCCCCAGGCCGGCCCCTGGCCCCCCACCCCACCCCCAGGCCCCACCTTCTGGGCTTTGTGCAGCTCCTCCTTCAGGAACTCCGAGCCCTTCTCGCGGATCTCCATGGAAGAGCTGCGCAGGCGCGACACGTCCAGCCGGGTAGCCACAGGACCCTCCTCGCCTTGCACCTCCTCCCCTGCAGGGGTCTCCGCCAGGCCTCCCGGGGACTCCCTGTGGCTTTTGCAGGGGCCCACACTCTTCCAGGGGACTGGGACAGCTTCCAGGGGTGGCGGGTGGCCCTCGTCCGGGTGGGGCTGGCTGCCAGGCAGAGAGCAGATACAGGGTGGGGTCCTAAGGCCTGGAGAGCTGAGCCCAGGGACCAAGCCCAGGCAACACACCTGCCACTCTGGGCCTCAGTCTCCCCATCTGTAAAATAGGCTATCACCAGGGTTGTCACAAGGGCAGAATGACCAAGCACAGGGTCCCCTGGGGGCAAGGACAGGGCTCATTCATCTATGTCAACCACCCGCTCCAGCCCAGGCCCACAGTAGGTGCCCAGCACACAGCAGGTGTTCCTGTTGGTTCGCCCAACAGATACTGTAAATGCATCAATGGTGAGGGCCTGCGTTTCCGCCTCTTTAAAATGGGGAGGATCCAAACGGCCCTACCACAGGGGTCACTGACTAGATCAGAGATGTGCAGAAAGCCTTGGCACACGAGACACTTAAGTGGGAAGTGCCTTCATTGCTACTGTCAGGGTGGACCAGAGAGGAAGGACCAGCGGGGACAGGCAGAGCTCAGGCAGGAAGGTTCTGCAAATGGCCCCGGGGAAGGCAGCCCACTTCCTGCCCTCTGGACCTTGTGGGGAGCAATCCCAGTTCTCCACTGGTCCACCTTGTGACCTCAGGCAAACTCCCCTCTCTCTGAGCCTCAGGACACTCTTCTCCCTGAAGTTGAGGAACCCGGAGGCAGTGCAGGGCGCCCCCCGCCTGTCCACGCTCCCCTCTTCGCAGCAGACCCTAAGGAGTGGGGGAAGGAGAGGGCTGGGCAGTGGTGGTTTGTGCCAAGACAGCACCTCTGGACTCGCTCACTCAGCAAAAGTTGGCGGCTCCTGAGCCAGCAGCTTCTGAGCTGCAGTGGCTGGACTGAGGGTGGGGGGCTGGGCTGCTGATCGAAAGGGGAAGTGGAGGGGAAGGGGCTCAGAGGGGCCCACACAGGAGGGAGGAAAGACAAGTCCAAGGGGTCGTGGAATTCAGAATTGCCAAGAGGAAATGGGAAAGACAGGGCTGCGGTCTGGTCCCTCCTCCCCGTCCTCTGGACCCAGGGACCATCACTTAAGCAGCCCCCTATGTTTTGTGTTTCCCCTTCGGTAACACAAAAGGACCTGGTGCCCAGGGACCCTAGCAATGAACCCATTCCCAGCCCTCCAAGTGGCCCAGTCCAGCCACCAACCCAGCCTGCCCTCTGCTGGAACTAGCCGAGTGTGGTCTTGGGTTCCTCGGGCTGGGTCCTGCCCAGCAGGGACGCAGGCTTTGACGACTAAAATTGGAACACACACCCATCACTGCATTAACAGCATTTATGCTGGACAGGGATCTTTCCTAATACCCTTGTCTGAGGGGTCTTGTTGGCCAGCGGGTCCCTGAGGCTTAAGGAGCTGTGGCAGCGCTGTGGTGGCCCCAGGCTGAGTCTGCACCCAGGGGACTCCCAGGTGCTCTGCTCATGTTATCTCACTTAAAACTCTCAGCCGAGGAGGGGAGGGGATAGCTCAGTGGCAGACGTGTGCTTAGCATGCATGAGGTCCTGGGTTCAGTCCCCAGTACCTCCATTAAAAAAAAAAAAAAAGAAATCTGATTACCCCTCAAAACAAACAAACAAACAGAAGCTGCACTTGTGGTATTGTCTCCATTCTACAGATGAGAGAGGTGATGGGACTTGCCCAGGGTCACACAGCTGGTCAGCAGCAGTGCTAGGAATGGTGGCCAGGTCGTCAGCCCAGGCTCCCAAAGCTCCCCAGCTACAGCGGACCGGTGGGCGGTGGGCAGTGGGTGGGCGGTGGCATCGTGCATCTGCCTCTGGATCAAGGGCCACTGGGTCCAGGGGTACCCAGGAGGCTCTTCCTCAGCTGCGCAGGGAAATCTGACCCAATTCCAGCCTGAACTGGCTTCTCAGCCTCTGCTCCGGCCCAGAAACTGCCCCCGAGAAAGGAGGCCAGGGCTGGCGGCAGGGGGGCTGTGGCTGAGCACACAGGCCAGTCGGGCAAGGATGGGTCCATGCCAGGCTCCGACCCTTGGTACCTGCGAGCCCCTGGGAAGGTTACTGAAATTCTCTCAGCCTGCCTCCCCATCTGTGGGTTGGGGGTAAAACCTGCAGGAAGCGCACTAAGAATGGAACTGAGTCACTGGACAAGGCACGGGGAGAACAGTGGACTGTCTGCAGCTATGTTTGGCAGGGACCCCCACTACCCCGCCCCCCATCATGTCTGCCCAGGCTCTGGATCCTGCAGCTAAAACTGTGGGCCCTCAGGAGGTTCCCCCACTGGAGGCCTGCAGTCCAGTACCGTCCCCTCAGTGGAGAAGATGGCCAAAGTAGTCATTCAGGCTTGGTGGGGTCAGACCCCACGTCGGGACTGCCCACTACGATAGAATGAGCAACAAGTATAGGCCAAGGGCAGGGGGTGACTTCCAGGGACAGCAAAGGGCACAAGGCAGGATCCCAGGTCTCAGATCCCCAGCCCCATGGCAAGGACCACCCCAGCCATCACCTGCATCCCCTGCCTAGGGGAACAAGGCAGCCAGACACCTCCCGCGAATAATAAGCTTCGTCCACAGGTGTGGGCTTGGCCTCTGGCCACAGTGAAGGACACACACTCTCCTGCTGGTCCCCAGGGCATGGGCTGGGGGTGTGGCCAGACAGCTCCCATCATTTTCCCAACAGGTTCTCATTTCAACCCACTGCTAGGGGGATGGGGCCCAATTTTGCAGCCAGAGGAAACTGTCCCAGGGAGGCCTGAGACAGAGTCCCAGTGATACCTTCCCCTTCTCCCTCCTCGTCCCCCTCTCCCCAGTGGAAAAGCCCAATGTATAAATCCTCATGGCAAAAAGCATGGATGGCTGGGGAGTCCCTAACAGCCCAATGCCTGGGCCGGGGGTGCACAAGCAGGAGGGAAAGAAGGGCCCACTCTGCACTGGGAGGGAAGCTGGAATCTGTAGACCCTCCTGCTTACACTCTGGGCCATAAGGCCAGCTCCTGTGACTCAAATTTCAGAAGTAGAGGAGACCCCAGGCCCCTTGGGTCCAGCCAACTCAGAATCCATTATCTTCTACATACTTTAGAGGCCCAAAATCCTGGGCGTGAACATCTATGGTGGAGGGAGTTCACTCTTTGGGCACGCATGAGCTATCAAGTTCTTCTGTGCTATGCCTACTCCCTCGGCCCCTAGTCCAGGTCCACAGTGCTCTGCTCAAACCTTCTCAGTCCCCATTCCCCACAGAAACAGAGTCCAACATCCAGGATATGCCACTACGGAGGGGTCTGCTCAGCGGCAGGAGATAGTAAGAGTCAAGGTCGGGTAGGTGGGGGCAGCCAACATCCCCATCCCGAAGCCGGCTCCCCTGCCTAGAGCCCAGGGCAGTTCACACAGGAAAGGCGCTGCGGGGTCACTTCCCCAGGAAACACACAAGGGCTGGGGGAAAGCAGCAACCCCCAGGCCCTTTCTCAGAGGGCCCCTGGGGCTTTTGTTCCCATCTACGAAACATGGCAACATGAGGGCCACCTCTGGGTTCAGTGGTCCCCAGTCACCCAGCAACCCCCACTGGACGAGGAGGGCCTGCCCGGAGGCCACACCCAGGGCCAGAAGGGCCCAAATCCGGTCCTGTGAACCTTCCTCCAGCTTTGGCCCAGCCAGCCTACCATGCCCTGAACCTCTCCCTCTCTGCCCACCAGTGCCCAGGTCACCTCCTTGAGTTAAAGATGCCTCCTGTGTGCTAACAGACATGACGGCTTCATTACTCAAGCAGGGGGAGGAGCCAGCATGGGATACTCTGAAAACCAGGGGAGAGAAAGGAATCAGGGCTCACACTGGGACCCTCACCTTCTGCCTCGGGCCACAGAGCCCAGGCTCCAGGGCAGCTGAAGCTTGTCTGGTCTGCAGGAACCCCGACCTGGGCCCAGCTCCGGGACAGTGCCGCAGCGCAGGGGCCGGGTTCAGAATCACACTCACACACTTACAGGCAGCCCAGTAAGCCCTGAGAGCCCTGAGGCTGAAGCCCAGTGACTCTCGTCCAGGGGCCAGCGGGGTCCCAGGAAAGGTTTCCTGTGTTGGTTCCCTGACCGACCCGCAAACCCAGCCAAGCTCAGCCCACAGAGAGTGGCCAAGTCCTCAGCTCCAGACCCACAAACATCAGATTCCCGAGCTCCCACTCCCATCTGTGCCAGCCCCCCACTCCACAGATGTCATCACGCGTGCACCTCATTACACTGCGACAAGGAGAGGCTCTCTCCAACCCAGTTTGAATGAAGAGGCGCCCGAGGTTCAGAGAGGGGTGGCGATCTGGCGAACACACAATGAGGAAGTGGCAGGGTGGGACCTGAACCCAGAAACCAGGCTCTAGTGTCATGTGAACTGTCACCCAGAAGAGTCAGGACAGGAGGAAAGGGGATGAATGGTGGTTTCAGAGAAGTGAGGCAGGACGCAGATGGAGGTTTGAGGAAGTTTGAGGCAGTGTGGGAACGGTGGTGGTGGTGGGGTTCCACCCACGGCTGCTGTTCTAGCTGGGTAGGCTCTGGCCTGGGAGGGGATAGGCAGAGGGGAAACACAGAGAAAGACTTGGCGGGGGAATCATGGGACGACCAGGGGCTGGAGAGGGGGACAAGACAAAATGGCAGTAGTTAAGATAACTACAAACCAAGAACAAGGTGAATGAGAACAGTAGTGCCCGTGAGTGGAATGAGGAACTGGGAAGGGGTCTTTCAGGGAAGAGAAGGGGGTGGCTGAAGCATTTGGGAAGTGGCAGCCCACAGGGAGCAGCTGCAGCCCGAGCCTGGATGAGGGGATGGGTGACAGAGGAGCTGAGGGTTCCAGAAGAATGGACAATGGTGTTGTCCAGGGAAGTGAGTCGAGTAGGACCCCCGGGGTAGGAGAGGGTGCGTCTGGACCACTCCAGGAAGGGTAGGTGTGTGCACGGGAGGCTGGAGCAGCAGCAGTGCCTTGTTCCTACAAGGAACACGGAGCAGGAGGGAGGAGGAGGCCAGGAACAGCCTCGGGATGGTTGGAACCCTTGAAGCAGGTGGGCCAGGCCAAGCCTCTTCCTGCCACAGACCCAGGCCCGCCAGCCCAGCCTCTGCCCTGATGAGGAAGGGAAGCCAGCCCTGCCTCCACCGGGAGCCAGCCCAAGGCCCAGAGCCTTAAGGTGACTTTCTCAAGATCACACAGCCTATCTGTAGCCCTGGAGCTCCCCAGCACCATGCCTGCAGCAACGACACAGTCCCCCATCCCTAGGAGGTTAGGGTGGTCTCTCTCATTCCCAGGCCATCCAACAGTCTGTCCCTGCCTAGAGACAGGCATGATCTGACAGACAGGGAAACAGACTGGGGGCTACACCAATGTCATCTGGCCACCAAGTGGCAGAAAACTAGCCCAGAACCCAAACTCTGGCCTCTGAGGACCAAGTCGCAAGTGCCCAGCACTGTGTGAGCAACAGAAGTACCCAAATTGCCCACCCCATCACCTTGGAGCTGGCTTGGTGCCCCAGACTATGGACATGGGATGCTGTGGGGGATGGGAAGGGAGCAGCCTGCTTTGTGGGGAGGCGTCTCTGGATTCAGAGTTCAGGGCCCACACTCAAGGAGTCCCCATGAAGCAGGTCCACCTGAGCTCCTGAAAAGTCTTGCCGCTGCCTCCCACCCCAGGGGAGCAGCCCTTGGTCTAGAGCCAAGAAGCCGAGCTGGCACCTTGACCCAGCCACTAACAGAGCAGTCATCCAAGAATCCTATCTCAGGCATCTTCCACATGAGGAAACCAAGCCCTAGAGTCATGAGAGGCTTAGCCAGGGTTACCGACTGCTCAGCCAGATTCCTCCCAGTCTAGGAGGACGGATCCCAAGGATACACTTGCCCAAAGTTATCACAGCAGCTCTGTCTGCTACCTGGGCAAGTGTGACCCCGAGCAGCGTCCCTCCCAGCTGCTGCTGGAGTCTGGGTGAGCTCCTAGGACAGAGTCCCCCAGTGGGTGCTGGCAGCTTGGCCCCTGATCTTTCAATCCCTGCCTCCAACAATATTCAAGTGAGAGGTCCATAAAAAGGCAGTGCTCAAGGTAACCCCCAAACTCTACCTCTTGTTCCCCAGGTGCCCAGCTCCTCACTCTGCCCCTCGTGCCTTCCATCTGCACGTATGAAGCATCCACTACGTGCTCTGCACCTGGCTAGGTCCTGGAGGATCCAAATCTACCTCCAGGAAGTGAGCCATATTGAGGATTGAGTTGGGTTCGACTTGGCAGCCTGATCCATCCAGAAAGGTCCTGGGACTTTTTGATCCCTTCTTTAAAGTCAGCACCCGTCTACCAGCAGCCCCCAGACTTGTCTGTCTGGCCCTGGCCTGGGTGCCTCCAGGAAAGGACAATCTCTGGGCCTGGATCACTTCCCCACCACAATCCACACATGTCACCTAGAGGCCCAGAGAAGTGAGGCTGTACTCTCAAGATCACACAGGTGGCTGAGTTTTGCCTGGGTGTACCCAACACAAGGGGTCACCAGCTTCCTCCCCCAGCTCCTCAAAGACAATTAACCTCAGGCAGGATCGCCTTAACCTCTCCGGATGTCACCAATCCAACTCAACCACTTTCTCCCTAAACTCAGTCTCCTTCCCCCAGGGCACAATTCCAAAGAATCCAGGCTCCACTTAACTCTCTCCTTTTAAGTGTCTAGGGCTTCTTCACGCCTCACCCCTACCAGGAGCCCACTCTCCCAGCAGCCCCTGCTGGGGATGACTTTCCATGCCTCCCTTAGCATCTCAGCTCATGCTTTGCTTGGTGCCATGGAGTAAGGCGGATTCAGCCTGTATCGGAACTCTCCAGCCCGCCAGCCTCCCCACTGGGGTGTCCCTCACTCTCCAGCTGTGGCTGAGAAGGAGCCCTGTCCTGGGACCTCCCATCTGGCCCAGTTCTTTACAGGAATACATATAACCCACTCCCACTCTGGCCACATCTCCTCTAGGACCTGATCTTCCCAGGCCATGGGGAAGAAGTGTTTACCAAACTGCATGAAAAGACCACAGCACATACAGAGAAAGGGTCCCACACCAGGTTGGCCAGGGACTGGGGCCACCCGTGAGAATCAGTGAACAGATATGGGTACTGAAGCCACTAACCCAGGGCCCAGGGTCTGTGTTGCCCTGGTCCAGGCTGCAGGGAAGTCCCACACCACACCTTTGAGCCCAGCAGGCGCCAGGAGCCTTAGATGGAGGTTCACCAACTTGCAAGTGACCTTGGCAAAGACCCAGCCTCCCCCTTCCCAAATGCACTGCTTTTAGAGGGTTCACCCAGCCTGGAGGGGGGGGGGGTTCCCGTTCTCTAGGTGCATAGCAGAGTTATTCCGGCTTGCACTCTACCCCTCCTACCCCAGCTCACTTGCTCTCCGATCAATTAGAAGTTGGCGCTGTCATGGCAGGACGGTCTGCAGCCCACCCTTCGCACTCTCTGCCTCCAGAGAGACCCCCTGACACCTCCACGCGGAGTGTCCTTCCATCTTCAGTTGCGAGTCGCCTTGCCTGTCCTCGTGCTTCCAACAGGGCAGGAATAGAGGCGCAGAGCACCTCCCAGTGGGGGTGCACACACTCCCAGGACCCCACCCCCACCCTCCCCGACGTCCCACCCCGGGAGGCAGCAGCGTCCCGACCCCTCGCGAACCTACCCGCTCCACATCCCGGCGCCTCGGGGCGCCCGGGAGTCGGTTCCACGCGCCGCCGCCGCCGCCGCCGCCGCCGCCGCCGCCGCCGCGATCTCCCCGCGCCGCCCCCGCCGCGTCCCCGCCAGCCGCCGACTCCGCCCAGGCCCGCCGGGCTGCCCCGCCGCCTGTCAGTCCTGCCCGCTGCCTGTCCCTCTGTGCGGCCCCGGCCCGCGCCCCGGCCCCCAAGCCTGCCGCGACCCTGCCCTCGGTCGGTCACGTGGCCGAGGGGTGGCCCGAGGACACGTGCCCAGCCCCGCCCCTCCGGCCACCGACGCCGAGAGCTCGCGCGCGCTCGGAGCCCAGTCCCGCTCCGGCCGCCCTCCCCGGGACAGTGCGACGGCCAGAGTGGGGGAGGAGCCGGTCCCCATCATCCTGCGGCCAGCGCAGCTCCCGGACGCTCCCAGCTGACTCCCCTCCAATCACCCGCCGCGCGGCACAACGCTGCACCCTCCCAGGGCCACCCCTGCCCAAGAACCTACAGTGGCTCTCTGGCTTTCAGCTCCCTGACTCTTAGCGGACTGTCTCTCAAGGCCAGCAGGCACGCTCTCACCCCCTAACCTGGCACTCCTTCCCTGGGCTCCCTGCTCTGTGTCTCTCCCGGCAACATCCTTCCGGATGAGAAGGGGGGCTGACCCCCAAACAAGTTTTCTCTCTCCTCCTCAGGGCTTATCTTGTGGGAGATCCCACCTTTGGCCCCAAGTCTCCAGCCCCAGCCTCTCCTCCCAACCAGGGGCCACCCTTCTTGCTCTGAACAGACTCTGCCCATCCCTGCCTTTGCCCACCATCTAGTCTCTGCCAGAATGCGCCCTCCCCACCCCATATACACACCTATTAGGTCCCACGTCTGTAAAACCATTCCTTGGATGCTAGATCACTGGTCTTCCTTGTCCCTCAGCCCCTCTGTCCCTCTGTGACCTCTCCTGAGTCCTGACCATTGACTCAACTTCAGCCTTGGGCTCAACCAGTGAGAGCATAACCCTGCTTCTCTCTTGCCAGAGACCATGACCCCCACCCTCCATATCTAGAGGAGGCCTAGGAGTCTGGGAGCAGGTACTTTCCCTTTCAGGTGCTACTCTCAGATCCAGAGTCGGGACCCCAGGCTTAAGTTTGTCAGATCTTCATCTGGGAACACACATTTCATTCATTTGTGCACGCATTCAACCACCCCTTCTGAGCACAAACTATGGGCCGTCCAAGGACTGGGGGACCCAAAGGGAAACTGCATAGACACAGGCTCTGTACCCCCTGGGGTTCCAGTATGGTGGGGAGATGGGCAGTGGGGGAGATACTCAAGGACCTCCACTTCCAGGGCCACTTCTCAGCCAGGGTGCACCTTACTAAATGAATGATGTCCTTGTTCAAAATAGAGGACAATATTCCTCTCCTTGGGGGACATGGCCCATGCCAAGGTACAGGACTTGGTGAGCGGAGGGCAGACCAGATTTGATGTAATGCTCACATGCTCCCGTGGCTGGCACCTTGCTCAGTGAGCAACCTGCACCAGCCCTCTGTGACATCCCTTTCATTCTGCCCAGGCCTCCCATATCCTTCTCTCTGCAGGGCCATTGTTTCCACAACTGTGGTTTCCCAAGGGCAGGGACCAGCTCCTCCTTGGAGCTGTGTTTCTCCACCCACCACAGCCTAGCCTAGGGTCTGGCCCAAAGGAGATGTCATTCTGTATTTGTTGACGAATCCTTCACCAGATAAGTCTTGAGCAACTGCTGTCTTCCTGGACCTTACTCTGTTCACTGTTAGGGGAACCAGGAGGGGATGACACACAAGGAGCTCAGGACAGGACGCTTACCCTCCAAGTCTTCACAAGCCCGGGCAGGAGATAAGACCTGGTCCAAGTCGTGGTAACCCAGACTGGTGGGAGATAAGGGATGGAAGGGGTATCAGCCCAGGGCTACAGGCCCAGAGGAAGAGTCCTCAGCCCGGGAGGACTAGTGGGCTGGAAGGCCCTTGAGTGAGGCTTCAAAAGACAAGTGTGGGGTCACTGTCACCACCCCAATTACCAGCCAAAAATATCCCATGATCTCTTACCTTGGGCTCTCAAGGCCTCACTAGCTCCTCCCACAGCCCAGTGAGCTCTGCTCCTTAGCTGAAAAGGACGGGCTCAGAGAAGTTAAGAAAACTGCCTGATGCCACACAGCCAGGGATGGTGGGGCTGAGACCCCTTACACCGGTTTTCTGAAAAGACAGCCCAGAAACCAAAGAGCTCTGTGGAAATGGCAGTTACATGCAACAAGGGGACCCTACTAGGTTGGGAGGTTGGCAGGTTGGGAGGGAAAAATAAAAGGTGTGTCTTCTGCCTCCAAGCCACTGTCCTCCCCAAACTTCCCCCCTCACCCTGGCCATCCGCAGCCTGGCAGCCCTGGCCACAGACCCATCCAGGACACTGCCAGCTTCAACAACCCAGGCCCTGATTCTGGACTTCAGTCTGCCCTCGATTCACTGTGCGACCCAGGATGAGTGTCTTGCCCTCTCTGAGCCTTAGATTCTACATCTTACAACAACCAAGTTAGACAAGACAATCAGGGCCACCCCTGGTGCTGACCTTGAAGGAGGCTCATGATATCCTCATAGTTCTATGCCAGTCCACTGTCCAGTGCCCCGCTTCTCATCCCTCCCCCAAGGCCCCTGCAGAGTGACAAGGTTCCTCCTTCCCCTCCGCCTCCCAGGCCACTAGCTCACCTGTCTGTGGCCCAGGGCTGCTCTCCCAAGTGCCCCTCAAGTTCAGGACCCAGACCTGAAGGGGCATAGCGGACAGCCCCTGAGCTCACTGCCAGGAACACGGGACATTTTCCTCGGGCAGGACACTCAGAGCGCTCATTAGCAGCGTCCATGGCTGGTGGGCCAGATCGAGAGTCCCCCTAGAGACTGCCAGGTGGGGAGGTGGCGGGAGCCTTCTCGCCACCCCCAGGCTGAGACTCACACTAACCTTTGCTATCTCCGAGGAGCAGCAGCCTGTGAGGGAGGCGCCTCCCAGACAGACCTCTATCTCCTTAAACCCAGTAATTATTAACTCCCATGGCTCAGCGGGCAGCAGAGAATGCTGGGCCCTCCTTCCTGCCTGAGCCAGGGAAGTTGAGATACCTTGAAGGGAAATGGGAGGCTTCCTCTGCGTGTCCAAGGCCCCAGGCTTAACTAAGCCCATGGGACAAGGCTGCCTGTCCTCTCCCCGCCCAGGTTGGCAAGTTGGAAAGAGCCTGTCCAGCTCTGGCCCTGTCACTGGCTGGCTGTGTGGTCTTGGGCAAGGTCCCCCACCTCCCCGTGGTCCCTGGCTTCAAAACACCCTTAAAACTTTCAACCACCAACAAAAATGGACCAGTTGTGTAGCAGTTAGGAACACAGACCTGGAATCAGACAGGCTGGATTCAACCCCACTTCCAGACTGTGAACCTTTGGGCACATTAGGCTCTCTGTGCCTCAGTTTCCCTAACTATGAAATGGCACCTCACCCTCTAAGGCACAGCAGGCCAGCTGCTATTGCCCAGACGTGCCCTATAACCCCCCCCCCCACTTTCCTCACACTGTTCCCACTCTCTGCAGCCTCCACCCCATCCCAAGCCCTCAGATAAAATTGTCTTCTGCTCATACCCCCTCCTCCAGGAAGTCTTCCCCTGTGTTTTGGTTTTTTCCTCTGCAGACATTGGGTTGGAGCCCTCTGACACGTGGACCACCTTATGTCATGACAAGAGCCCCATGGCACTGTCAGACACCCCTCACACAAACTAAGTAAGCCGTGGGCAGAGGCTGGCCCATGCTCATCACCAAATCCGTGGTGCCCCCTTGCCTGGCACACAATCAGCCTCAGTGCACCCATGGGATGCCTTGAATGTTCCACTTCAGCTCATTTGGCTTGAATTCTAATCCGAGCTCCACCATCCCCTGACTGTGTGACCTCCGGCAAGTCACTTAACCTCTCTGGGCCTCAGTTCTCACAAGTAGAAAATGGGAACAATTTTCCCCGCCCCCCACCCCATGAAGTTGTGACTATCAAAGAAGGTAACATTCATGGAGTGTCAGTCACCATGGAGACTGAAATGAGTTTCCTATTTCCTTCTCCCTCGCCTTCCCTCTTCTTTCCTGTCAGCCTCTGAGTTCAGAGTTCCCGCTGGGAGAAGCTGCCAATTCCTGCCTAGTCGTCACACCCTGCCTGCCCTGCGGATATCTCCCACTCAGGCTTTGGGCTTCGAAGCTCTCCCAGCCTAATGCAAACCAGATGCTGGCCTCTCTTTCCTGGCAATGAATTTTCCATGGCCTGCTCCCACCTCCTTCCTGTTTTTGCTCCTCACTTCATCCCCCTGCTAAATCCTCGAGGGCCTCCACCTTCCTCTGCAGGGCAACCTCTGGGCCCACCTGGAAACAATTAATGAAAAACAGGAAGTGTGAAATAGGAGGGAGGGGTCTCCCCATCACCCCTGACATGGAGGGAGGAGGAGGGGCTCAGCCTGGCTGGTGACAAGTGTGGAAGCCTTGGTGCCTCCCTGCCAAGCCCAGCCATCCTCTCAGAGGGGAAACTGAGTCCAAGAGGTTCTGGGCACTATTTAGAAAATCTTGATACTTTTTGGACATTTAGGCATAGCTGGGGCTGCGTGGGGAGCTATGGGAACTTTGTCCTTGGCTGTGACTTAGAAAAATCAGGGCCAGAAGGAGCCCAACCACCTCCTGTTAGCAGGTGAGGAAACTGAGGCTCAGACACTCATCCCAGGTCCCTGGTGAGTCAAAGCCAAGAGGCAGCCAGGTCTGGGGCCGCTTGCCAGTAAAAGCTACTGCCCTAAGGCACCTCCCGAGCAGCTATCTCTGTGTCATTCTCCACCTGCCCTTCCCCCGTCACCGCACATAGCTCAGTCACGAGGGGATGCTCACAAGGCAGCCAGAGCTCGCTGCCCAGCCACCTCCCGGCATAAGGCGGCCATGCACACCTGGTCAGGCAGACCTGGCTCTACCCAACTGGGGGCTGGGCACTTGGGGAGGCCTTGGGCAAGCCCCAAGGTGCAGGTCGGGGAGGCTCTTCCTTTATCCTCTCAGCCCTGTGAATCCCCACAGGGCATCCAGGGCTGGCCCTCTGAATGAGGACTCAGCCACTTCCATGAAAACAACAGCCCAAGGGCTCCCTGAGAGCCGGGCCCTGGCCCCTCCCTCCGCCAGCTGTGCAGAGTGTTTGGACAACTGGATGGAATGTTTTGCAGGGAGAGTCCTCCCTGGATCCCTGAGCTCCATTTCAAGAGGGAGGGAATAGAGGATGCTGGCTGCAGGAAGGGGCTTAAGAGGTCATCTGTGGGCTTGCTGACCACCCCCCCAATCAGGCCTGACCAATACCGCTGCCCGCCCAGCCCCAGTACTGGTGGGGGCGGGGGGGGGGTTAGTCAGCCCAGGCCCCTGGGAGAAGGACAAGACAGAGGGCGGAGGCAGTGGAATGGTGTCAGAGCTTTGTTGGGGCCAATTGGGTGAAGTCGGGCCCAGGGGAAAGCCTGGGCTCAGGGAAGGCCCAGGCCCAGGATGGCATTTTGATAACACGACTGTGATCTATCTGTCTACCAAGACTGGCATTTTGCAGAGAAAGCAACTGGGGTCCAGAGTGGGCAGGCACTCGTCCCAGGTGACATAGCATGCTGGGTGTAGAACTGGGCTGGAACCCAAGGCTCCTGATCCTAAGCTTGCTCTTCTCACTGTCCAGACTGTCCCCACCCTCACCCCCAGCCCCCAGAACACACACCCACCCCAGCCAGTGAATTGTCATCCTTCCCCAAACAACACAGGCAAAATATCCTACTCAAGTGCTGGACTCTAGTTTCACAAGATACAGACACTGAGCTCCCCGCCAGCCTCCCTGCCAGCTTCTGAGAGTGGCATTAACCCATTGAGCACCAGGATTCCTGCACCATCTCCTACTCTGGGGCCAGAGTTCCCCCCAGATTCCCAGAGCCCCTTGAGTAAGGCTAAGAAGACACACCAATTCTAGACCCAACGATCTGGAAGACAGTCTGAGCCTCAGTTTACCCACCTTAAAATTGGGAGTATTATCTTCACTCTACTTGACTCCTCATCGTCCTGGGTGCTGATGGCAAGGGGCAGAGGGTGATGGCAGGTCTCTTAGGAGACTTAATATTTCCCAGGGACAAAACCACTGAAATTCCAAAGAAAGGAAAGGGGATTCTTTTGGGCCCAGATGGGTGTGAGAGTCCCACCAAGGTGCCTGGGGGCCGGGGCTGGATTTCTTGAAGTGGAACCTGTTTGCCCACTCCCTGCTCCAGAGCAGGAAAGCTCAGCCACCTAATGGAATTAGAACCAGCCAAACCTTGAGGGACAAATATGAGTAGAGGGGGAGGGTATGACCCCAGGGTAGCCAGAAGGTGACTCCCTTCCAGTATGGCAGCATATGGGGTGGGGACCATGCTAGGATCTTTGGTATCAGACTTTAGTTCACCTTGGCCACCACCCATGTGGTCCTTTCATTGCTTTCTGTTCCCATTTTAAAGATGAGGGAACTGAGGTGTGGACTTGGCAGCAGTGAACAAGTGAAGGAACTGGGATGTTAATCCAGACTTGTTTGATTCTGAAAACTCATGTTCTTACCCCTCCACCATTCATCTTCGCAGGAGGAGGGGTAAAGGAGGCTTTTTAGAGAAAATAGGGGGAGAGTATAGCGCAGTGGTAGAGTGTGTGCTTAGCACGCATGAGGTCCTGGGATCAATGCCCTGTACCTCTGTTTAAATAGAAAAACCTAATTACCTCCTCCTGCCAAAAAAAAAAAAATGGTTAAAAAAAAAAGAAAACCAGGCTTGAAGAATAAGCAGGATTATTATATAAAATAATTATTAATATATAGAATATAATAATTATTAAATATATAGAAGTGGAGGAAGGGCATTCCATATAGAAGGAGCGTCAGAAACAAAGGCTTGGAGGTGGGACAGAGCAGGGCGCAGGGAAAAGGAATCCCCTCACTTCATTCAGGCTAAGCTGGGAGACAGTAAAGAAAAGATTATACAGGCAAGCTTGGGATGAGTCATGAAAAGCCTGGGGTCCAAGTTAAAGAGTTTGGAGTTTATCCTAAAAGCTCCAAGGAAGCAGTTAAACATTTTTAAGCAGGAGAGTGACATGATTGGAGCCGCGCTTTGGGAAGATGAAACTGACAGCAGTGTACACAGAAAATAAAAGTGAACACTTATCAAATATCCAGAGAGGGAAAGACTTGCTAAGCTTAGAAACGTCTGAAGAGACCTCAAAAGAAAAAGTCAATTGATCTGCTGACATTAAAATTTAAAACTTCTCTATGTTCTTCCCTCCACCAAAAAACCCCTCAAAAATCCCCAAAACCAACCAAAATTAAAAGGCAAATAGCTGGGGAAAATATTCCCAGCTAATGGCAAAATGTTAACATCTGTAAGGTAAAGAATTCAAGAAATCAATAAGAAAAATACTGGGAGCCCAGTAAATGTGCTTCATTCATTCAGCAAATATTTAATGAGCAGCTGGGTGAGGTGCCGAGAGAGAATACTAGTGGACAAGACCAAGTTTCTGCAATCATGAAGTATACAGCTTGGGGGAGGAGTGTGTAGGGTGAGTCAAACATCGAATTATTATTATTATTATTATTATTATTATTATTATTATTATTATTATTATTATTATTATTATTTTATCTTTAACACCTTTGTTGTGGTATGATTCCTGTACAGTAAACTACACATATTTCAGATGTACAATTTGATGAATTTTGATAGATGTATACACCCATGAAACCACCACCACAATCAAGATAGCTCACATTTCCATCACTCCCCAAGAGATGCAAATTTCAAACTCCCAATTTACCCCCACCCCCACTTTACCTCCTGGTAACCGTAAGTTCAAACATCAAATTGTAATACTGTGTGACAGGTACAAGGATGACAAGTACATTGAAGAACTCCTAACCTAGACTTGTGGTCTGGGAAAGAGTTTGAGAGTGGAAAGGGGGACTATTGAAAGAAATGAGTTTGTAATGGGAGTCAGAGACCAGAACACGTGGGGCCTTGTAAGCTGGGAGAGGAGTTCAAACTTGATACTTAAGGATGGAAGAGAGTTGTTGAAGGGTTTAAGCAGGAGTATGATGTGATCAGAACTACACGGCAAAAAAGAAGGCTCCTACGGATGTGTATGGAATGGGCTGGAGAATTTCTGCTGCTTATCATGTGGTAGACTTGGAGCAGTGAGGAACTTTCTTGCTACAGAAAAAGAACATCCTGCAAAGAGAGGCCATGATTCTTTGAGGACCTGTTGTCTACCAAGATTTCCAAAGCCACTTCCTGGGATCAGTCCCCATTACCTCCATTTAAAAACAAACAAACAAACAAACAAACCTAATTACCTTCCCCACCAAAAAAAAAATAAAAACTGAATTTTAAGACAAGAAGCATTATTTATTAAGCATAGAAATGGTCACTACGCAGCAATAACAAAGTGATGACAAAGTTAAGTAAAATAAAATTAAATTCACCAGAAAGATATAACAAATTCTAAATTAATATGTGCCTAATAAAATAGTCTAAAAATATTTAACGCAAAGATCATTAGCGTGACGGGGGAAATTAGACAAACCCGTCACTATAAGATGGGGTATCAACAAGTCTGTCCCAATGATGAGTAGGTCACGGAAGCAAACAATCAGGAACTGGCAGCTACAGAGACCCCTAGCATTGGTAGTAAAGGCCAAAATGTGGAGCTTTAGATCAAAGCCGATTGAAAAGCCGTTTGATCCTACATCCCCTCCCCTACTTCATGCCACTGAGCAAATTCTCCTTTCTGAGTCTAGCCTAAGACTGAAAATTCATTCTCTGGAGATGGTAAAACAGAGAGTCTTTGGGCCAGGAAGTGACTAAGGGGATTAAGTAACTGCGTACAAGTTGAAACACTGAGACCCCACCCCAACTCTCTTCCTTACCTGGCAACCAGAATAGTGACAGCCAGATTTTCACTTTCCAGGCAGCAGGTTGGAAGAGCCTTCCCTGGGACACAGACCAGTCCAAGAAGAGAGAGCTAAAGCCCCTAAGACCAGTGTGACCCACGAAATGCCCAGCCAGAGCACCATATTGTAAAGCTCCAACTCAGCATGCTTAGAGCTTCCCATCAGTTTCTAAGCTCCCATTCTTAGCAATGAAAACCACTTATTAGACAGCTAAGGAGAACCTTTAACACAAAAGGAATCAAACCTAGTAAGCAGATAGAAAACTTGCAGGAAACAGAAACTCTGAGACAAAGAAGAAGAAGAAAAACACCCACCATTAATATCCCTCAGAGAGAGCAAAATCAGGCATTGCATTCATGAAACAAGAACATGATTTTATAGAAGTGAACTTTGAGAGAACAAAAAGAACTCATGGAAATTAATTTAAAAAACAAACAAACCAAAAAACATGATGGTAGAAATGAACAATGCTGAGGAAGGGCTGAGGGAATATCCCCCAAAGTAAAGAAATGAAGAATAGAAAAACAATCAGAAAATTCCAGGAGAAATTTAGGAAGCTCAATATCTGCATTGTAAAGATTCCAGAGAGAACAGAAGAAACTGGAGATAAAGCATCAAGTAAATAATTCAAGATCATTTCCCCAAATTGAAGTACATGATTTTTTTCAAAATGAAGAGGTCCACACTGTGCCTAGTAGACTCAAAGAAAATACTAAGCTGCATCGGTGTACGTTTTCAGGAAACTGGGGACAAAAAGAAGATCTTCCAAGCTTCCAGAAACACACACACAAATCTCAGAAAAGGACCTGGAATCAGAATAGATTTGGATTTCGCACTAGCAGCACCAGAAACAAGAGAACAATGGGGAATAAACGCCTTCAAAATTCTGACTGAAGATTATTTCCAATCTAGAATTCGATGCCAACCAAACTTTTATTCAAGTATATACACTGGGTCTCAAAAACTTTAACTTTTACATACTCTTTTTCTCACAAACCACTGAAGGATGCACTCCAACAAAATGAAGGGGGAACCAAGAGAAAAAAATACTCTATAGGTCAGGAGACTAGAAAGCCAGCATAGGATTAAGGGGAAGGGAATCTTCAGGCTGATCGTGAGGGCAGATGCTGGGATCCTGTGTAGGCAAAGATGGCAATCAGACCAAACTGGAAGAGAGAAGATCAAGAAGCTGGTATGTAAAGAAGAGTCATCACCTTCTGCCACTGTACAACCACTTTGAATTAATCAACTATTACAGGGTGTATTCCACCAAGACAGAAGAGTTAACTGTATGAAAGACAAGGGATACAGGAACACGAGGACTCCAACCCAGGAGAATGAGAAAGATTATTCCAAGGTCAACAGCAAAGTCCCAGGACAATGGCTGTGTAGCAGCATGGAGAGGAACCAGACCAGACAGAGGAGAATGATGCTCACCAGGAATAATGTCTCCAAGAAAGATCATTGGAATGGATAGATTAACTGATATGACTGAAGATATTGGAAAGTGTGGAAGAATTAGCAATAGGGACAATGAAACCTGAACAATTAAAGAAAAAACATGACAGGGCGGGGGCATATATAGCTCAAGTGGTAGAGCACATGCTTAGCATTCACATGGTCCTGGGTTCAACCCCCAGTACCTCCTCCAAATGTAAATAAATAAAAAAACCTAATTACCTCCCCCTCATAAAACAAACAAACGAAAAACATGACAATTACTAACTTTAGGGAAAGCCGAAAGTACAAAATATAATCTTATTAGTGCTCAGCTGTGAATAATATTTGAGAAGACACAAAAATGTAAACATCAAATATTCCCTTAAACAGTATGATTTAACACACAGTGGTATCAGAGAATTAAATCCTTATCTATTAAATAAGAAGTCAATAAATTAAATGATAAATAAAAAGCTGTCAGTATACACATTATTTAGAGATATGAAAATATATAAATCCTGGAAGGAACAGCTAGTAAAAACCAACAAAACTTTAGCATTTAGACTCTAAAAGAAATTCTCGTAAGTCAATAAAAATAATTCATTAGAAAAATGGGCAAAGACCTGAACATGCAATTTCACAGAAGAGGCATTACAAATGGCCAATGAGAATTTGAAAAAATACTGAGGCCTAATAAAATTGGCAATCAGTGAAACTCCAATAAAACCACAATGACACACCATCTCATACTAGGATCGACAACAACTAAGAAACCTGATAATGCCAAATGATGAACAAAACAGGAATCAACAGGACGTATAGTGTTAGTAGGTGTGTAAATTGGTGCAACTGTAGCACATTTGTACATGTAAACATGTACAAGACTGTTCATAATGACAACCCAGTCGTCCAATGAACAGAGACTGGATAAATGTATTGTGTTATCGTTAGTTTCCGAGAACAACTGTAACAAGTTGCCATAAACTCGGAGGCTT
The DNA here is from genome assembly GCF_009834535.1 of Camelus ferus. Lineage (NCBI taxonomy): Eukaryota > Metazoa > Chordata > Mammalia > Artiodactyla > Camelidae > Camelus > Camelus ferus. The sequence continues at coordinate 63,348,781 of NC_045705.1, forward strand.
AAAACAACAGAAATTTATTCGTCCAACATTCTGGAGACCAGAAATCCAAAATTAGTATCGCTGGACCAAAATAAAGACATCAAGATGTCCATGCCCTCTCTGGAGGCTAGAAGAGAATTTGTTCCTTGCTTCTGGCTTCTGGCAGTTGCTGGCATTCCTTGGCTTGTGGCCTCACCATTTCTCCATCATCTTCACATTGCCTTCTTCTCTTTTGTCTGTGTCAAATCTCCTGCTGCCTCCCTCTTAAGATTGCACTTAGAGCCCACACCGATAAACCAAGATAATCCCCACATCTCAGGATCCTTAACTTAATCACATCTGCAAAGACTGTTTCCATATGAGGTAGCATTTACAGGTTTCAGGAATTAGGATCTGATATCTTTTGGCCTCAAAATATTCTGTCACACAAGCAAAATACATTTATCCCATCCCAGTATCTCCAAAAGTCTTGATCTATCATTATATCAACTCAGGTCCAAATCTCATCTAAATGTCATCAGCTCGAAATCTCTAATCGCATCATCTAAACCAAGTGCAGGTGGGAATCTGGGTATCCTCTGCTCTGAAGAAAAATTTCCTTTCCATCCCTAGAGCTGTAAAACTGAAAACAAGTGATCTGTTCCCCAGATACAATGGTGGGACAGGCATAGTATAATAGTTATAAACATTCCTAGAAATGTTTATAGAAAAAGAGAAAATAGAAGAGATGAAGGGCAAATTTCACTAGATTTTCCAAGGCCTAGGAATAATCTGTCATTCCCAGTTCCAGCCTCTGCATCCTTAGCTCTGATTTCTAGGCCTGAGGCTCTTCCTTTTGAGTAATTCTTCCTGTTTCATAAAGGTAAGCACAGGGTGGAAGCTGAGTTTTATAAGCCTATTTCCTTCCTGCAGAATTTTGGGAGTCCAACAGCCTTCCTTCATTTCCTTGCCTCTGTTCCTTCCAGTTCAAGCTGGCAGTATTTCTGTGGTATAACATTCTCCAAGGCTTTATGGTTCTCCTTTGTATGTCACAGAGACTCACGTCATTTAAATAAGAGTCCCCCACAGATCTTTCCTGGAAAATACCCTCTCTTATTCCTGGCTTCTGCTGAGATGGTTGAGTGGGTCCATGAATCATACATCTAAAATCCTCAACACTAGCAAAACCTACCACACCCATGGCCTTCTCTCTAGAGCACACTTTTCTAAACGTACATTGCCTAATTTTAGCATCTTTTGCAATCTAAATAGGCAGCAAATTTCCAAAATCATCAAGTGTCAGTTCCTTTTTTCATAATAATTGTGTTCTCAATATCTTTTTGTTCTCACATTTTCCTGTAATCAGCAAGAAGAAACCAGGCCACATCTTTAAAAGTACTGCTTTCCACCACACAATTCAGCTAGACTTCTGCTACTATATAAGAGAGATCACCTCCTTCAGTTTCCAGTTAAATTTTCCTCATTTTGTCCTCAGCCCTCCCTGGCAGAGCCTTAAACATCCAGTTTTCTACCAATAGTTTGTTCGAGGCAATCTGGGATTTTTCTGTTGTGCTTCTCAAAATTCTTCCGGCCTCTACCCATTACCCAATTCCAAAGCCATCTCCACATTTTTAGTTACCTGTTACAGTAGCACCTTGCTCTCATTTTCAGAAATCTGTATTAGCTTTCTATGGTAACTGTAACAGATTTCCACAGACTAGGCAGTTTTAAGCAACAGAAATTTATTTGTCACAATTCTGGAGGCCAAAATTCCAAAATCCCCAAATTAAGTATGAGTGGGCCCAAGTCAAAATATTGTAGGTCTGTGTTCCCTTCCGAGGCTCCAGGGAATTCTCCATCCCTTGCTTCTTCCAGCTTCTGGTGGCTGCTGGCTTTACTCTGATCTCTGCCTCCATTGTCATATGCCTTTTCCTTTTCTGTACATGTCAAACCACCCTTTCCTCCCTCTTATAAGGACCCATGAGGTTGCATTTAAGACCCACCCCAATAAAGCTGATCATCTCCGCATCTCAAGATCTTAACTTAAGCATGTCTGCAAAGACCCTGTTTCCATATTAGGTAACATTTATAGGTTTCAGGGATTAGGACCTGATATCTTTGCTGGGACCGTTTTCATACTATCACACTTATGTTCTTAGTATATTACACAGCAGTAAAAGTGACTCTTTATATGCCTCGTATTTCTCTCCTTTCTAGAATGTAAGCTCCATGACAGCAGGACAATGTTTTACTCACTGCTGTTTACTTGGTCCTTGAAGAGTGACCACTAGATAAATAGTACCCAATAAATATCTGATAAATGAACTACTAAAATGAATAATTATAAATATAGATAACTAGAATTAAAAATTATTTATTTGGAGGGAGGAATTAGGTTGGTTGGTTTGTTTGTTTTTTAATGGAGGTACTGGGGATTGAACCCAGGACCTTGTGCATGCTAAGCACACACTCTACCACTGACCTATATCCTCCCCCCAAATTGAAATTTTTATGATATGACATTAAGTGGGAAAAAACAGTGCAAAATTTTATGTACCAAATAATTATTTTATGTAAAAATACTCAATGTTTTAAAAAAAGTGTTGGGAAAGCTGGACAGCTGCATGTAAATCAGTGAAGTCAGAACACTCTCTCATACCATACACAAAAATAAACTCAAAATGGTTTTAAATATAAGGCATAATGGAATAAAATTCCTGGAAGAGAACATAGGCAAAATGTTTTCTCACATAAATCATAGCAATTTTTTCTTACATCAGTCTCCCAAGGCAAAAGAAATAAAAGCAAAAATAAACAAATGGGACCTAATCAAACTTATAAGCTTTTGCACAGCAAAGGAAACCATTAAAATAATGCCATTTGCAGCAACATGGATGGACCTAGAGATCATCATTCTAAGTGAAGTCAGTCAGAAAGAGAAAGAAAAATACCATATGATATCACTCATATGTGGAATCTTGAAAAACAAGGACACTATGAACTCATCTACAAAACAGAAACAGACTCTTACTTAGTAAACAATTTTATGGTTACCAGGGAAAGGAGGTGGGAGGGGATAAATTTGAGAGTTTGAGATTTACAAATGTTAGTCACTATATATAAAAATAAATTTTAAAAAAAGTTTCTTTTGTATAGCACAGGGAACTATGCTCAATATCTTGCAATATACTTTAACGGAAAAATATGAAAACATATGCATGTATGTGAAAGACTGGGACATTGTGCTGTACACCAGAGATTGACGCATTGTAATTGTACTTCAATAAAAAAATTTTTTATAAGAAAAAAAGGAAATCAGTAAACAAAATGAAAAGACAACCTATGGACTTGGAGAAAATATTTGCAAATGATGCAACTGACAAGGGCTTAATTTCCAAAATATATGAACAGCTCATACAGCTCAATATCAAAAAAACAAAGAACACAATCAATAAATGGGCAGAAGATCTAAATATACATTTCTCCAAAGAAGATATACAGATGGCCAACAGGCACATGAAAAGATGCTCAACACTGCTAATTATCAGAGAAACGGAAATCAAAACTACAATGAGGTATAACCTCACACCAGTCAGAATGGCCGTCATTAAAAATATTAAATGCTGCAGAGGGTGTGGAGAAAAAGGAAGCCTCCTACACTGTTGGTGGGAATGTAAATTGGTGTAAGCACTATGGAGAACAGTACTGAGACTATTTTGAGAAAAATAGAGTTATCATATGATCTAGCAATCCCATTCCTGGCATATATCCAGAAAAGATAGAAACTCTAATTTAAAAAGATACAGGCACATCAGTATTGACAGCAGCACTATTCACAACAGCCAAGACATGAAAGTAACCTAAATGCCCATCAACAGATGACTGGGTGAAGAAGATGTGTCCTCTCTCTCTCTCTCTCTCTCTCTCTCTCTCTCTCTCTCTCTCTCACACACACACACACACACACACACACACACACACACAGGAATATTACTCTGCCATAAAAAAGAATGAAATAATGCCATTTGCAGCAACATGGATCTAAAGATTATCATGCTAAGTGAAGTAAATCAGAGAAAGAAAAAATTAAATGTTATCACTTGTATGTGGAATATGAAAAAAAAAGATACAAGTGGATTTATTTATAAAACAGAAACAGACTCAAACATTAAAAAAACAAATCAAAACTTATGGTTACCAAAGGGGAAAGAGGTGGAGGAATATGTTAGGAGTTTGGGATTAATAGATTCACACTACTATATATAAAATATACTATATATAAAATAGATAAACAACAAGGATCTACTGTATAGCACAGGGAACTATACGCAATATCTTGTAATAACCGATAATGGGAAAGAATCTGAAAAATAATATGTATGTGTATATAGAGATCTGAATGCTGTACACCTGAAACCAACACAACATTGTAAATCAACTCTGCCTCAATTTTTAAAAAAAGACTGAAGGTGTCAGTGAAAATGGAGTAGGGAACTCCAAGAAAAAAGCTAAGAAAAAGAAACTGGTAAAACTGTCAGAATCAGCTTTATCAGAACTCTGGAAACAAAGTTTACAGCAACCAGGTGAACATTTAACCAAGAAATAAATAGCTGAAACTCAGTAAGAGAACTGCATGATATTTTAACTTACCCTGGCCTATCCCCCACTCCCCAGCTCTGGAGCAGCCTTGAAGACAACAGCCTGCATTCCTGGTGTAAATTCCTAGTATTAGAGGGAGCAGAATGGACCTTCTGCTGAAATAGCTGTGGTTTTTGTTTTGACCTCCCTGGCGGCTCCCTGAAGGTCTGGCTCAAAGGGCTTGCCTTTAGTTTGCCTAGCTTAGAACTCTCCCAGGGCTGAGGTGACTACCTTGGGGGGCACTTCTTGAAAATATATAAAGGCAATTGTATTAGAAGCTGTCACCTGGGACAAAGGATAAAGTTTGGAGAAGACAACAAACCAACCAAAAAAAGCTTAGGAGGAAAGGCTGAGGAGTGAGGGGCCTTACGGAATAAGGACTTTGAAAAATGCCAACCTATTCCCGGGAACAGAAGTCCATCTCAGGGCTGGATGCATGCTCAGAAAAGACAGGAGAAGGCCCTAGCGTCTCACCTCCAGCTGACCTTCGGGCTCTGCGTGAGCAGGAAATGCAGGTCAAGGCGGAGCTGTGAACTGCTTGGCTGAGGGCTAAAGTTATGTCCCAGCACACACATAGGGCTCATCTGCAAAGAATGAGATTGTTGTTGTTGTTCCAGGCATTTAAGGAAATCTTTGCCAAATCACTAATTGACCACTAAGCTAATGGAAGAGACTTCAGTGCCACAGACAATAAAAAAACTTTACAAAATAAGTTCAGAAAAGTCACTAAACTAACAAACAGTTTCTACTACAAGCAGCAGGAATCAGCCCTAGCATTGTAGAGAATCTGATCTCCAGAGGTGCTCCATTATAGTACTAAAAATGTCCAGTTTAGAAAAGTTATGATGCATGCAAAGAAACAAGAGAGAATGACCTAAACACGAGGAAAAACAACTGTCCTTGAGGAAGTACAGACATTGGATTTAGTAGCCAAAGACTTTAAATCAACTGTTTAAAATATATTCGAAGACCTAAAGGAAACCATGTGCAAAGAACCAAAGGAAACCATGAGAATTATATCTCACCAAATAGAGAATATCAATAAAGAGACAGAAGTTATAAAAAAGAAACAAATAGAAATTCTAGAATTGAAGGATACTAGAGGAGTTCAACAGCAGATTTGAGCAGGCAGGAGTAAGAATCAGCATCCAGAAGATAAGTCAATTGAGATTACCCAGTCTGAGAAGCAGAAAGAAAGAAAGAAAAAAAAAAGAATGAAGAAAATGAATAAAGCTTAATCTGTGAGACACTGCCAAGCATACGAACATGTGCATAATGGAAGTCTCAGAAAGAGAGGAGGAAGAGAAATGGGGAGAATGAATATTTGAAGAAATAATGGCTGAAAATTTCTAAATTTGACCCAAGATGTAATTTATCCCAGAAGCTCAATTAACCCCAATTAGGATAACCTCCAAAGAGATGAACACCAAGAAATACTCAATGGTAAAAGGCCCAAACAAACAAAAAAAACGAATCCTTAAAACAGCAAAAGTGTGCAAGGGAATCTCAATAAGATTAATAGTTGATTTCTCATCAGAAATCTTGGAGGCTCAAAAGTAGGGAGATGAAGTCTATTGAAAATATATTTGAAGTTCTGAAAGGAAGTTGGAAAGGTCAATCAGGAATTTTATATCTGGAGAAATTATCCTTCAGGAATTAAGAAGACATTACCAGATAAACAAAACCTGGGATAGTTTGTCACTCTTGGACCTTCCTTACAAGAAATTTTAAAGGTAGTCCTTCAGGCTGATATGAAAGAACACTAGACAGTGACTCAAATCCACATGAAGAAATAAAGAACACTGGCCAAAATAAGTTCATAGGTAAATATAAAAGTCAGCACTGATGTGTTTTTAGAACATAATTCTTCTTTTTTTCCCCCATATGATTTAAAAGCCAACTACAATAACTACATAACTATGCTGATGAGAAAACAACGTATAAAGATGTAACTTGTGATAATAACAATGTAAAGGACAGGGAAAGGAGCCGTAGAGGAACACAAGTTTTGTATACTACTGAAAGCAAATTGATATTAATTTCAACTGGATTGTTATAAATTAAGATGTTAATTGTAATTCCCAGGACAACCACTAAATATATATATAAAATATATTTAATAAAAGAGACAAGAAGGGACTCAGAATGGTACACTAGAAAATACCTAACACAAAAGAAGACATTATTGGATGAATTGAGGTACAACAACATCAAAAAAGACATAAAACATAGGAAATAAATAGCAAAATGGCAGAAGTAAGTCCTTATTAGTAATTACATTAAATAAATGGATTAAATTCTCTAATTAAAAGAGAGTGGTAGAATGGATTTTTTAAAAAACACATGATCCAACTCTCTGCTGTCTATAAGACTTTTCTTTATTTTTAAAAATTTATTATTATTATTAAGATTTTTTTTCTTTAGCTCAAAAGACTCAAATTGGTTGAAAGTGAAAGGAAAGAAAAGATGAAGATTTATAACAACAACAACAACAAAAAGATGAAGTGGCTGTACTAATATAAAAAAATAGACTTTAAGGCAAAAATTATGAGACATTATGTAATGATAAAAGTCTCAATCCATCAAGAAGAGATAATAATTATAAACATACATTCATCTAACTTCAGAGCCCCAAAACATTTTAAGCAAAACCTGACAGGACTGAAGGGAGAAATAGACACTTCAACAATAATAAAGACTTCAATATTTTACTTTCAGTAATGGATAAGAACTACAGTTGACCCTTGAACAATGTGGGTCCATTATATGTGGATGTTTTTCAATAAATACACACTATAATACTACACAATATGTGTTGGTTGAATCTGTGGATATAAAACTCTGGATACGGAGGGCCAACTATAGTTATATATAGACTTTTGCCTGCATGGGGTGTGAGCACCCCTAACCCTTGCATCATTCAAGGATCAAGTGTACTACACAAAAGATAAACAAGGAAATAGAAGACTTGAACAACACTATAAACCCACTAGACCTAACTCCACACCAAAACAGCAGAAAACACATTCTTCTCAAGTGCACAAGAAACATTCCTCAGGAGAGACCATACTTAAACCACAAAACAAGTCTCAATAAGTTAAAAAATACTGAACTCATATGAAGTATCTTCTCTGACCACAATGAAATGAAACTAGAAATTAATAAAAAGGAAAACTGAAAATTTGAATACATGTGGAAATTAAACAATACGCTCAAATGCACAATGAATAAAAAAAAAATTCATGAGGGGAATTAGGTGGGATAAATGAAGATGAAAACTCAGCATACCAAAACTTATGAGATGCAGTAAAAGCAGTTTTCAGAAGAAAACTTCTAGCTGAAAACACTTATATTAAAAAGAAGAAAGATCTCTTTTTTTTAATAAGCCCAAAGAAAATCTATTGACTCATGTAACTTGAGTGTCTGAGCAGAACTTGCTTCAGACATGGACTGATTTAGGGGCTAAGTACTGTCCTCCAGATCCAGTGTCTTTCTTGTCCTCATCCTGGCTTGATTGTATTCTCAGATTGGTGCTCCCTCTTGGGAGCAAGATGGCTATGGAGTCTCCAACCTCATACCAGTTACTCAAGTCTTGTCCTAAGTTTCTAACTTAAGAAACTAGAAAGAGAAGAAAAAAGTAAACCCAAAGTGACCAGAAGGAAGAAAATAATAAATATTAGAGTGGAAATAAAGAAAATACAGAACAGAGAAACAACAGAGAGAATCAGTGAAAACAAAAATTGCTTCTTTGAAAAAGAGCAACAAAATTGATGAAACTTTAGTTAGACCAAGGGGGAAAAAAGGGACTCAAATTACTAAAATCAGGAATGAATGGAGGGACATTACTATCAATCTTATTAATATAAAGAGGATTATAAGAATATGCTATGAATAATTTTTTATCAACAAATCAGATAACCTAGATGAAAAAGACAAATTCCTAGAAACATACAAACTACTAAAACTGACTCAAGAAGAAATAAAAATCTGAATAGATCTATAACAAGAGATTGAATTGGTAACTGAAAAAGAAAGTCCAATAAAGAAAAGCCTAGGACTAGACTGCTTCATTGGTGAATTCTCTCAAACATTTAAAAAAAGAATTAACACCAATCCTTCTCAAACTCTTCCAAAAAATAGAGGTGTACTTCCTAATTTATTCTATAATGCCAATGTTACTTTGATACTAAAGTCAAAGACATCATAAGGAAAGAAATTTATAGGTCAATGTCCCTTATGAACATAGATACAAATGTCCTCAGAAAATTTTCCCTTTTTTATTTTTTATTGAATGACAGATTCATTAAATTCTATAGTGCTTTTACAATTTTCAAAAGTTTCACACACATGAGTTCATATAATCCCATAATAACCCCTCTCCTCCTACCCCTAAATAGCCCCAAAATACTAAAAAATTGAATCCAGAAACATACTAAAAGGATCATGTTTTATGGTCAAATGAGATTTATCCCAGGAATGCAAGGGTGGTTCAACATACAAAAATTAATCAATGCAATATATCATATTAATATTAAAGGAATTAAGAAAAACAACCACATTATCATCTCAATTCATGCAGAAAAATAATTCGATAAAACCCAACACTCTTATGAATGAACCTGGAGGATATTATGCTGTTAAATAAGCCAGTCACAAAAAGACAAATACTGTATGATTCTACTTGTTATGAAATACTTAGTGTAGCCAAAATCACAGAGACAAAGTAGAATAGTGGTTGCCAGGGGTTGGGGGAGTGAGGAGTTATTGTTTAATGGGTATAGAGTTTCTGTTTTACAAGATGACAAGTGTTTTAGAGATGGATAGTTGTGACGGTTGTACAACATTATAAGTATATTTAATACCACTGAACTGTACACTTAGGAATGGTTAATGTGTTAGATTTTATGTTGTACGTATTTGACCACAATAAAAAAGTTGGAGAAAAAAACGCCTAACACATTTTCATGATAAAAACACTCATAAAACTAGGACTAGAAGGGAACTTCCTCAGCTTGATAAAGGACATCTGTGAAAATCCAAAGTTAATATCATACTTAATGGTGAAAGACTGAAAGCTTTCCTCCTAAGATAAGAAGTAATACAAGAATGTCTGATCTTGCCACTTCTATTCAACATTTTACTGGAAGTTTTAGCCAGGGCAAGGAAAAAAAAAGTGTTAAATGGTATCGAAATTGGAAAAGAAATAGTGAAACAATCTTTGTTCACAGATAGCGTGATCTTACGTGTGAGAATTCTTAAAGAATCCACACAGGAACTATTATAGCTAATAAATGAATTGAACAAAGTTGCAGAATATAAGACCAACATACAAAAATCAGTATTTTTATATACTAGCAATGAAAAATCGTAAAATTAAGTTAATACAACAATTCTATTTATAATAGTATCAAAAATAGTGAAATATTTAGGAATAAATTTAACAAATACATTGAAAACTACAAAACATTGTTGAAAGAAATTAAAGAACTAAATAAATGAAAAGGCTTCTTATGCTCATGGAGTGAAAATTGTAATTACAATATTGTAAAAACAAAAAGTAAAATGATCTATAGATTCAATGCGACCTCTATCAAAATTCCACCTGCAATTTTCTTGCAAGAATGGGCAAATTGATCCTAAAATTCATATGAAATTTCAAGGGACCCTGAATAGACAAAACAATCTTGAAGAGACAGAAAAAGTTGGAGACTCACACTTTCTAATTCCAAAACTTCTACAGAACTACACCAAAACAGTGTGGCGTAAGTATAGATACACAGATTAATGGAATAGAATCGAGAGTCCAGAAATAAACCCATACATCTATTGTCACTTGATTTTCAACGAGAGTTCTATGATCATTCAATATGGGAAAATAAAAATATTAATTACAAATAATGGTGCTAGGACAACTGAATATCTTCATTCCAAAAGAATGAAGTTGGACCTTTACCTCACAACATACATAAAAATTAATTCAAAATAGATCAAAGACCTAAATGGAAGAGTTAAAGCTTTAAAACTCTTAGAAGAAAACTTAAGGGTAAATATCTATAATCTTTGATTTGGCAATGATTTCTTAGATATGACACCAAAAGCACAAGCAACAAGAGAAAAAAATACGCTAGACTTCATCAAAATTTAAGAAATTTTAAGCTTCAAAGGACATTTTCAAGAAGGTAAAAAGACAACCACAGAATGGGAGGAAACATTTGTAAATCATATAAGGCGTATATACCTTACAAGAGTCTAGTGTCCAGAATAAAGGAACTCTTACAACTCAACAATTAAAAAATGGGCAAAGGACTTGGATAGACATTTCTCCCAATGAAAATATACAAATGACCAATAGGCACATGACATGTTCAATCATTTGTCATTAAGGAAGTGCAAATCAAAACCACAGTGAGATACCACTGCACTCCCACTAGAATGGCTTTATTTTTTTTTTAATAAAAAGGAAAATAAAAAGTGTTGGAGAGGATGTAGAGAAATAGGAACCCTCATACAGTGTTGGTGGGAGTGTAAAATTGTACAGTCCCTGTGGAAAACAGTTTGGTAGTTCCTTGAATAGAACCATGGAATTACTATACGACCCAGCAATTCCATTCCTAGGTAGAGACCCAAAAGAATTGAAGATGGAAGTTTGAACAAAAACTTGTGTGTGAATATACATAATAGACAAAGAATGGAAACAGTCCAAATGTCCATTAATTGATGAATGAATAAACAAATCATGGTACATCCATACAACTGAATATTATTCAACTCAAAAAAGGAATGAAGTGCTAGCACATGCTACAAAATGGATGAATCTTGAAAACATGCTAAGTGAAAGAAGCCAGACACAAAAGGACAAATACTGCATGATTCCATTTATATAAAACACCAAGAAGAGACCAATCCATAGAGATGGACAGCAGATTAATGGTTGCTAGGGATTGTAGAGAAGGGTAAATGGAAGTGACTGCATAATAGGTACTGTGTAATAGTGGTGAATGGTTGAATGAACTAAAAGGCATTGAATTTTTCACTTAAAATTATTAAAATGGTGAATTTTATAGTATAGGAATTTTACCTCAATATTAAGGGGAAAAAAAGACTGGCATGAGATACACCAAAATGATACCTTTGGCGATTTTAGGGTTTTTTGCTGCTCTACATTTTCCTGTTTACAATAAACATGGCTGATCAGTAATACAGTTAAATCTCTCGTATCCCTCTTACAATCTGAAGCAAGCCTCTCACACTTTCATGTGCACACACATCTCCTGGGGCCTCTGTTAAAATATAGATTCTAAATACGTAGGTCTTGGGTGGAGGCCTGAGAGTCTGCATTTCTAAAAAAAGCTTCCAAATGATGTTGTTGCACTGAGCCGCTGTTTGAGCAGCCAGGTTCTAGAGGTCAGCAGCAGAAGCGGGTGGATGGACGGAGCAATTCACGGAAGCTGAGGGGCCAGCACGGAGAACACCGGAGTTTCTGGATGCCCTCCCCCAAAAGACTGTGTAGTGTAGAACATGTTTACACTAAAACCTTATTCATTGCTTATCAGAAATTCATATGTCACTGACTGTCCTGTAGTTTTATTTGCTAACTCTGGAGCCCTGGCCTGGAATGGAGAAGGGTTGGAGCTGTGGTTGCCAGACAACCTGTGCAAAAGGCCCGTCATGGCAACACAAGGCGGCTTGCTTGGTGGTCCTGTGGCCCGGCAGACAGTCACCCACGTGGCTTACCCCTTGTGCCAACCTCCCCCACTGCCCTTGGGTCTGACCACCTCTTAAGGAAGGCTCTCCTGGAAGTTGACACTCAAAGCAAGCTGCCTGGTCCAACTGCCCACTCGGTACAGAAATCCCCTCCTGGGCATCCCTGTCAGGCATCCCCACCCCAACCCTGTGGTCAGTAACTAAGGGCCAGGAGGCAGCTTACACAGTTGTTACTGCAAGGGCTTGGGACCAGGCAGACTTGGGTTTGAGCGGAGACTTAGGCATGTTACTTACCGTCTCCCTGGGCTTGACATCCACCTGTAACAGGTGAATAACACTTCCTCTAGCCCCAGTCCTGATGATGAGATAAGATCACTTATAGAAAACACCTAGTGCACTGCCTGGCACCCAGTAAGTGCTCAAGGCATGGGAGAAACCATTGTTTCTTCTCTCCTTTTCCTCCCATAGTGCCCAACACTGTGCTCATCTCAACCAGCATTTAGTGCTTGCTTGTGGAACTGAACCACAGGAACCTTTTGGAACAGTGAAGGGGCACGCTGCTCTGACCTAGACAGGGACCTGCTTATACCTCAGCTCTGAATGTAATTCTCTGTGATGCAAGGCAAGTCACCTTCTTTCTCCACACTTTGGTTTATTTGTCTACAGTACATGAAACTGCTTACGTGCCCAATTCTACAGATTGGGAAAGCTGAGGCTACTGACTTGCAGTGAAGGTGTGACAGCGTCCTGTCCTCTCACACCCAGCGCAGCTCTCTAGGGGAGGCCTAATCTGGGATGCTCCCCTTCCTCCTCCCCTGACCTTCAGCCCTGGTCTGGAGCTGGTGGGGTGAGGGCTGTGGATAGGGTCTGTGCCTCACCTGGCTGGCCTCAGGGGGGCAGAGTCCATGGGGACGGGGTAACTCAGAGATGCCAGTGTTCTCCCCAAGGCTGTGGTGAATCCTCTCGCTTTGCATCTGCCCTTGGGCCAGCTCTGGCCTATTGTATGCTATTCCGTTGTCACTGGCAGGACTGGGCTTGGTGAAGCTGGATGTGGGTGTGTCCCAGCCTCTCCCTGCCTCTCCTGGTCCCTGTCGTCTTCCTGCAGGAGCCACAGGTTATGTGTTCATTTCTTTGAATGATGACTCTGTTTGGCCTTTCAGGGCCGCCTGGCCCCAGGGTGGAGGTGTTGTAGTCTGTCTTGCTTCCTGGCCCTGGGCTGGCAGTATCCCTTCTCCTCCCTGTCCAGCTGTGCCAAGACCTCTTCTTTTCTCCCTTGGCTTCTGTCCTGTTTGTACTGTGACTGGCCTAAGAGAGGGGTGTGGGCTGGCAGGTGCCCTACACAGAGCCTGGAGGCAGCATCCAGGCCTGGCTGGCCCACCGCAGGGCCACCTGCCCACTGCCCCCCAGCCAAGCTGGGTCCTCTCCTTTCTGCCCGGCTGAGATAGGGCCTGGAAGGGCACAGTGGCAGGCCCTCTGTGATGCTCCTGTTGCCATGGTGATCCTAGCTGAGAAAGTCATATCATTCTGCCTTCTGGAACCTCCACCCATCTGCCTGGCTCTGCTCTGCCTGCCCCCAGAGATGGCTCTCTGCTGGAGGGCTCGAGAGCATGGGCTTTATTGCAAAATCTCTTCTCTGCATCCCCTATCCCCTGGACCTCCCTTTAACCCTGACAGAGACCATTACCCTAACAAGTAATACTCCATCCTTCAGAAACGGACCACCCCTGAAGAGGTGATGGTGGGTGGTAGAAAAGTCACAGGCTCCAAAATTAGAAGACCCAGGTTCCAGTTCCAATCTAGCCCTTTATAGCCATGTTACCTTGGACAACACTGGCTTTGAACTTCAGGGTTCTCCTCTATAAAATGTGGATAATAATGCCATACTGAACTGTCCCTCAGTAATGTCTCTGTGACTTTTCATGGGCTGTTCCCCTGATATGTAATGCTCTTCCATCCTTCTCAACTCAGACAAACTCCTACTCATGCTTCAAGATCCAGCTCAAATTCTCCCATCTCTGTAAAGGTTTCCTTGACTTCTATACACTTGGCACAGCTACTAGGCCCTGCCACTCTGTAATAGAGCTATTTAAGTGTGTCCCTGGTTTTTAGCTATCTATGAATTCTTGGAGGCAGAAGTCGGATTAGATTCAGGTTCTGGAGTTGGAAATGGTTTTTTGACTCGTTATTTTACAGAATGGAAAACAGAAGAGGCCAACCCTGACGAGGCTGGGCCCCATCCTTGTAGGGGTCAATCCTGGGGCCCTTCATCCAAGCATGGCTTGGATCAGTGTTTGCTGTGGCCTTTCTGTATACCTGAGTCATGCCTAGCTGGCTGGGAACATATTCATGACCAAGACCCAGTGGAAAAGACCATGACTTGTACCTGGGGTGTGCCTCAGGTGGGACCAGGAGCACTTGCTCACGGGGTGTCTCTGGGGATATCCTGGGGCATGTGGAAGGGAAGGGGGCTGGGGCAGCAGAGTCAGCTGGTCCTGCTGGATATTGCCAAGGAATCTGAGGTTTAGGGAAAGACAGAGAGGACTCCAGTGTCTCCCTTTCATGGTTCTTATAGCTGCTGGTCAGAGTCAAGGACATGAAGGTGCCATCCAGTGCCAGTTCCACCATCCACACAGACTGCCTGCGGACCAGGCTTTCCAGGCCAAAGTCAGCTATTCAAGGGCGCCCTCCAGTGGCCATCATAGGGGAGGCAGGAACGTGACCCCTCAAAGGCAGGTGGCTCATTTATTTCAACTAACACAGAGTGAGCATCCCCATGCCAGGTGTGGTGCCAGGCATATATTTCAATATTAATTTCAAAATATATTTATTAATCATCTGCTAAATGGAAAGCTCTCTCTTGAGTGTTGGTATGTGTTGGTGGGGAAAGAGGGAATACAAAAAAGGGAAATATTCCGTCAGAGCGGTGATCCTCAACCCACACTTTCCATTAGACTCACCTGGGGAGCTAGAACAAATACCAACGACAGGGCTCCACCCAGACCAACTGAATCTGGGCGGTGGGGCAGAGGCACTAGGGGCTTGTACATGTTCCCCTGGAAAAGTTAACAGGCAGTCAGGCACGAGAATGACTGGTTTGGAGAGTTGACTAAAACGTTTCTCATCCATCATTCTCTTGCAGCTGCCGAGAATTATTGTCCCATTTCACAGATGAGGAGACTGAGGCTCAAGTGAACCTGCCCCTTTCCCCAGTTCAGCTAAGGACAGTGATGGGAATGATGTCTCCCACAGAACGGGCGGCTGGGATGCAGCAAATACGTCAGAAAGATGGTCTCTGATCTGAAGAGACTCCCTTCTAATAGTAATGGCCTGATTGCTGTGATTGGAAAAGCACCCAATGTTGTTGTGAAATAATTTTTCTTTCCAGGCAGAGAATTATAAAGGCAAAATGATATGTACAACAATCACCTGCAATCTCAGCACTGTTAAACACTAAGGAGTATGGGGCCCAGGTGGCGGGGCGGGGTTAGGGAAGGGGAGAGTGAAGGAGGGAAGGAGTGGATTTATTTTAAGGCTCAAATCATATCGTAAATCAGGGCTTCCTGAAAGTGTGGTCCAAAGACCACTGGCATTACAATCCCCACTGTGCTCGTTAGAAATGCAGCATCCTTCAGGTCGCAGAATCAGACTCTGGAGAAAGACCTTGAGAAGCTGCATGTTTAGTAAACATTCCAGGCCATTCTTATGGTCACTGAAGACCAAGGGCCACTGTAGCTTCAAGCTTTCACTTAAAATAAGAGGAGGTATGTCCTAGACACCCATCACTTCCAGCGGCTTAGAAGGGCTCTCACGTATGGACTGATGTATTAAAATGTATGGAATCAGTTGCTGAGGTATTAACCAGCTGCCCTTGGGGACCCGGGCACACTCCACTACTGCATGGGCTGGGAGGGAGCCAGCGGCATAAACCTCAGAGCTGCTGTGTCATCTCGCACCAGGCCAGGCCCCGACACAGCAGTCCCCTCGTTCCCGCCCCCCCCCCCCCCCCCGCCTCTTTCCGTAGCTCTAAGCCGACCTGCTAACTGGATTCTGCCAGCCAATCACAGCCTGAATAACCGATGATGTCACCAGCAGCCAATCAGAGCTCCTCACGAGTATAGGCAGAATTCCATCATCTTACTGAGGTGATGGAATTCTAATGCAACGCCATCCTTTTCCAGAGAGGGACACTGAAGCCTAGAGATGAGCAGAGGCCCCACCCAGGGTTACCACATCAGGTGGCAGAGCCAGGACTAGAAGCCAGGATTTCTGACTGTGGTCCAATGTTCTTTTGGGTACCCACAGGGCCTGGGCAGAGGCGCCTCTGGATGGCGCCTGGCCCAGGAGATGAGGCCCAAGGCCCCGGCCCCTCCTCCCCACAGCTCACCCTGCAAGACGTCAAGAAACAGATCCTTCAATCTCTGGCGGTTAGGGCCCCAAGGAAACTGCAGAATCGGCAGGGCCCATGGTGGAGGGGGGTTGCCCCCAATTCCAGCCCTGTTCTCAGCCCCACAACCGCCCTCCCTCACCGGAAGGAATTAGAGGGGCCCTGGCTGGACCAAGGTGCCTGCTGCTTATGGGAAGATTATGGAGGAGGGGCCAAGACAAAGGCTCCTTTGTGGAGGCCTTGGCTTAGGGAGTCAAGTGACCGCTTAGGATACATATGGGCAGTGCCAGCCCCTAAGTATGAGCTGAGGCACTGGCTACAGGACCCCAGAGGGTCCCGCCAGTCCTGAAGCCAGAACTTTTGTGAGATCTCCTGACCAGCCTGGAGCCCCACCTGTGAGTAGGGGTTACCTACAGGCTGGGCTGGGGCTTTTGAGGGCCTTGGGGGTGGATGACATGAGTGTGATGGATACCCACAGATAGCACATGTGCAGGTGTGAGGGCACTTGTTTGTGCAAAGGCCCTTAGGTGGGAATGAACTTAGTGTTCACCAGGCACGGAGACAGCCAGTATGGCTGCATCAGAGTGAGTTGGGGGAGGCTGGGGTGCCAATCATTGCTTCAGTAAGTTTTTACTGAGCACCTCCTCCGAGAACACAATAGGGTCTTCCATTCTCAAGAGGGAATAGACAGTGAGCAAGAAGATAGCCTGCAACATATAATTGCAAGTATAACACAGTAAGTGCTACGTAGAAAAATCGAGTAAGGCAAGGCAAAGAGAGTGCTGGTGGTACAGGGATGGTATTTCCAGGTAGGTTGGTTGGGGACGACCTTTCTGAGGAGGTGACCTGAAGTGGGAGTGAGCCATACAGCTAGATTAGGAAGAGCATCCCTCAGGAAGGAGGGTCAGCAGGTGGAAAGGCCCTGGGGCCACCATTCAGTAAACATCTCCATTGGCCAGGCTTTGTTCTGGGCACTTGGGACAGGGATACAGGATGGAGCCTAGTGCATGGACATTACTGTCGTTGTTTTGGTCATACAATGTAAAGGCACAGACCTCTCTGTGTCTTCCACACCAAGGCTATGGCAGCTTCTGAGCTCACTTCCCTGGCTCCTTAGAGGTCACCCCATTCCCCTCCCAGTATCCAGATAGGAGAACTGAGGCCCAGAGCAGGGAAGGGTCCCAGCTAAAGTCACTTATGAGTCCTGGACAGACTCTGACCAAGGTCCCTGTCCCTTCCCACCCCCATCAGTATCCTCTCATCTGTCCACCAGGACCCAGGCCCATCCGCCACAGCCCAGTGCCTGGCCATGACTGTCACCTACTCAAGCCAAGTGGCTAATGCCCGTTTTGGCTCCTTCTCCCGCCTGCTGCTGTGCTGGCGGGGCAGCATCTACAAGCTGCTCTATGGCGAGTTCCTCATCTTCCTGCTCTGCTACTACATCATCCGCTTCATTTACAGGTACCAGGGGAAATTCCGGGGCCCCCAGCCATCCAGGAGGGCCGTTGCACAGAGACCTATAGGGCTGAGCTGAGCTTGTGGCCAAGCCCTGGAGACTGGGGAGGAGAGAAGAGGAGGCAGGTGGGGAGAGCAGCTCAAGGCAGGTCAGAAGCATCTCAAACACCCTTTCCTCCAACCCAGGGAGGAGCCTTGGAACCCAGGCCTTACCTGGTCCCACTCAGCCTGTTTTCCTGAATCCCACATAGTCTCGCAGGTCCAGACCACACTTTTTTTTTTTCTAATTAAAATGTTTATTTAAACAATAAAATATAAAACATATATAACCACAGAATATATGATAGCACTTGAAATGGAAAAAGCATTCATGATGACAATGAATTGAAAAATATTAAATACATGAGATTCTTCAGTTTATAATGATGATTCTGACAACAAAGCACATTGGTTTCCTTTGGTTGTTACTAGGGAACCCACACACTTAAAAAATTAGATGTTATTTTTTAGAGCAGTTTTAGGTTCATAGCAAAATAGAACTGAAGATACAGAGAGTCCGCAGTACCCCACCCCTTCTACCGCGCACACACAGCCCCCCCCATCAACATCCCACTGCAGAGTGGGACATTTGTGATAATAAGTGAACCCACACTGACACACCATTATCATCCAAAGTCCATAGCTGACACCAGGGTTCACCCTTGGTGTACATTCTGTGGGTTTGGACAATGTGTACAGACATATAGCCACCGTCACAGTGTTTACAGAAGAGTTTCATTGTTATAAAAGCCCTCTGCGCTCTGCCTATTCATCTTTCCTGACCAAACATTCTATTTTCAACCTGTTTTCAAACAACTGTCTTTTGAATTCTTTAAAAGGGTCAGTGGTGCCTAAAACTGACTCCTTCAGCCGGACTACCTTGGAAACCTTCTGAGGGGGTCTCCTCC
Organism: Camelus ferus; assembly: GCF_009834535.1. NCBI lineage: Eukaryota > Metazoa > Chordata > Mammalia > Artiodactyla > Camelidae > Camelus > Camelus ferus. The sequence continues at coordinate 63,367,867 of NC_045705.1, forward strand.
AGGCATGGAGAAGAGGACTCACTGGGGTTTTAGGGCTGCCAGAGAAGGAGTGGGACCTGGCTCAGGCCACAGGAGGGTCCGGAGGTGGACCAGTGAAAGGAACAGTGGGGAGGTCAGGCAGCCACACTCCTACGCTGGGCCAGGCTGGACGGGACCAGTCTCGAGTCATCTCCTCCCAGTGTCTTCACATCTTTATCCACCCTGACTCCACCCCCCAGGATGGCCCTCACTGACGAACAGCAGGTGATTTTTGAGAAGCTGACTCTGTATTGTGATGGCTACATCCAGCTCATCCCTATTTCCTTCGTGCTGGGTGAGCTCCCCCTTCTGCGTGTTGGGGTCCGGGTGGCTGCTCCAGGCTCCAGACAGGCAGGATCAGGGGAAGCTATCTGGGCAAGGCCAGTGGCATGTCAGTGTCTCTTGGTAGTTGAGGGACATGAGGAGCCTGAAGCCAGAGGGACTGAAGTTAGACGTCAGGAAGGACGTCGTGCTGTTAGCTTTCTGCACCCCACTTTCTAAGGGCAGCACTGACATGATAGTCGTCCCTGGAGCCTTGCGCAGGAAGGGAGGGGTCTGGCGGATTCCTGGGTAAGGCAGTGGGGCCCCCAGAGAGAAAACTCGAGGCTTGCTCCTTCATGCGAGGGTCTGATGGTCTCCCCATCCCGAGCGCCTGACATCCCCATTAGAAAGACGGAGACACCGAGGCGTCGCCCTCGCTGGGCTCTGGCCGCAGCCTGGGCCTTCGCCCCTCGCCCCCCTCCCCCTCCTGCCCAGGCTTCTACGTGACGCTGGTCGTGACCCGCTGGTGGAACCAGTACGAGAACCTGCCGTGGCCCGACCGCCTCATGAACCTCGTGTCGAGCTTCGTCGAGGGCAAGGACGAGAAAGGCCGGCTGCTGCGGCGCACGCTCATGCGCTACGCCAATCTGGGCAACGTGCTCATCCTGCGCAGCGTCAGCGCCGCGGTCTACAAGCGTTTTCCCAGTCCCCAACACCTGGTGAAAGCAGGTGGGCGGGGCCGGGCGGGGCAGCGGGCGGGGCCATAGGCCGACGGGGGCGGGGGCGGGGGCGGGGGGGAGAGCCAGGGGCCCCTGTGCAGAGGATTGGGTGGGGCCAGGAGCCGGGTCGGGTGGAGACCTAGAAGCCTGAATTGGGCGGGGCGGAGTCAGGGGTCTGAAGGTGGGAAGAGGCCAGGAACCGACCTTTGGGTGATAGGGCTTTGAGACAAGGCTAAGGACTCTTGAGGGATGAGGGAAGAGTGAGGGTTGAGGGCCAGAGTGCGGCTTTGGGAACTGGTGAGGAACTCGGGTCTACCTCTCTCTGCCCTCCGCGTTCCTGTTCTCCGGTTTCCAGTCTGCACATTAGCAACCTCGGTCTATACAGCAACCTCTGGCCTTGCCTGATCCTGGTTAATAAGATCCCTCTCGCATGCTCAGCCCAGAGCAGCACAGAGTAGACACTCAGCGGTTATTTGGTGAAAGAAAGAGGATGGCAAAGGAGCTCTGATGTCCCTGTGGGCTCCGCATGGACTCGGGCCTGAACTCTGGGCCCTGCAGGGCCAGCCACCCCTTCTGCAGGCTCCCCTACCCTCTGCCTTCTCCACTCTACCCCGCAGGCTTTATGACCCCTTTGGAACACAAACACTTGGAAAAACTGAGCTTGCCACACAACTCGTTCTGGATGCCCTGGGTATGGTTTGCCAACCTGTCAACAAAGGCCTGGATTGAAGGTCGAATCCGGGACCCTGTCCTGCTCCAGAGCCTGCTCAACGTGAGCCCCCTACCCAGATGACGCTGCTGCGGAGCGGGGAGGGTCGTGTCCCACGTGGAACAAGGTTTCCTCCAAAGAGAAGGCTTGAGTCCTTGAGGGTCTTCCCAGAGCCTGCCTGGGGACTATAGGATCTTTTCCAACAGACTTCCATAGCCCAAGGTGGCCCCTTTCCAATTTCTCTCCCATCCCCTCTCTAAGTTGAGCCTCTGAGATCTTGGTTCCTTTTTGATAGATGAGGAGGCTGAGGCACAGAGTAGTTAAGTGAGATGCCATGACCACAAAGCCAGGGCTGGACCATGAGCACCAGACCTGGAAGAGCTGGTGAGGGGAGCCCAGGAGAGCAGGTGGTGGTCAAAAACCCAATCCTCCCTCCTGCCCCCCTAGGAAATGAACACCTTGCGTAGTCAGTGTGGACACCTGTATGCCTACGACTGGATCAGTGTCCCGCTGGTGTACACTCAGGTGAGGACTAGGCTGGTGAAGCAGCCCCTTTGGGAAGTTGAGGCTAGGAGGACTCAGGAAGCAGCCTATGATGGGAAGGGCTCATTTAGAGGCTGAAGAAGAGGCTCACCCTGGGAGTCGGGTCTGGACTTTGCAGGTTTGCTCTAGTGCCAAGTTCAAAGTGTCCAGCCCCTGCCTGTCCAGGTAGTGGAGGCAGTGTGATTATCTCATTTTAAAGAGGAGACCACAGAGTGGGGAGGGTTCAATCCCCAGTACCTCCATTATAAATAAATAAATAAACAAACAAACAAATAAATAAATAATCAATTGAATTATCTCCCCCATCCCCATCCCCCCAAAAAAAGAAAAAAAGAAAGAAAAAGAAAGAGGAGACCGCATTGACCCAAAGTCACGCGAGTGTGCAAGTCAGAGCAAGGCCTGTGCCCCCAACCTAGGGACCTTCCTGACCCCAGGTTCCCCACCCAGCCCATATCTGCCACCGTCTCTTTTCCCTCCCAGGTGGTGACCGTGGCGGTCTACAGCTTCTTCCTGGCTTGCCTGATTGGGCGGCAGTTTCTGAACCCAGCCAAAGCCTACCCCGGCCACGAAATGGACCTTGTTGTGCCCCTCTTCACGTTCCTGCAGTTCTTTTTCTATGCCGGTTGGCTGAAGGTAAGCCTCTCCGGGGACAAAGCCGGCTGTGGGCGTGGCCCAGAGGGTCGTGGCCAGCCATGAGAGGAGGGTCCATACGCAGTGGCTTCAGAGACACTGATCAGGAGGGAAGGGCATTGTTGAGGGGGTCAGAGGGGTGGAAATGCAGGAGCCAAGGTTTAAGAAGTGGAGCAAGGCTATGAGGGGTTCCATCTGAGGATTTCCAGAGCCTCACCTACCCTATCAAGGTGGCAGAGCAGCTCATCAACCCATTTGGAGAGGATGATGATGACTTTGAGACCAACTGGATTGTGGACAGGAGCTTGCAGGTATGAAGGGAGGAAGAAAGCCTGTCCCCATGGACCCTCCCCAAACTAGACCCGGGGAGGGGGACCCCACAGTTCCGTAGGGAGGACCCCACAGTGAATTGCCCCTGGCCTATTCACTCACAGGATTCTCAGCCTGAATTTTGAGGCTGCAGGCAGGCGTCAGTCTCCCCGTTTCACAAGCAGGGAATCTGAGGCCCAGAGAGAGGGAAATGAGCTCTCCAAGCCACCTGGCAAATGCACCCTCCTGCTCAGGCTGACCTTTCTGTTGGACTTCTCCTTCTGTCCCTGATGACCAGGTGTCCCTGTTGGCTGTAGATGAGATGCACCAGGACCTGCCCCCCATGGAGCGGGACATGTACTGGAACGAGCCAGAACCACATCCCCCCTACACAGCTGCCTCTGCCCAGTCTCGCCGACCCTCCTTTTTTGGATCCACCTTCAACATCAGGTAGGAAGTGCCAGGGAACCACTTTGGTGGGTAGAAAACTCCAAGGGCAAGGGCCTGCCCAAGACCTTGTAATAGCACTAGTTCATGCATAGTGGGTGCCTAGTCAGGGCTGGACGTTATATTAAGCTCTTTATATATTTTTTCAGCTATTTTTTTTCCTCCCAATAACCTTGGTTTGTTATCTCCAGTTTTCAGATAATTAAGTCCAGTTCAGAGAGATTAAGTCAGTTGCCCAACCCAAGGTCACATAGCTAGTGAGCAGCACACGTGGGCCAGGTATGTCTAGTTCCAACACCACACCCTCAACCCTTACCTTGTACTGTGTGAAGACTCTTAAGGCTATGAAGGCCCTTTGGTACCTCCAATCTAAGTCCCCTGTGACCAGAGTTGGAGACTGAGGCTCAGAGAGAGAAGGGACTTACTCGAGGGCAGTCAGTGATTAGTGGTGCAGCTGGGGTGTCAGGGCCTGGTTCCTGGCTCTGGTTCAGAACTGTTTTCTGATAAGCTGGGATGTTTGGATGGGGAGTGGATGGGGTCCCCTGGGCAAGGGAGCAGGAGGCTGGGCCATCACAGGTACCTGCTGAGTAGACTTCTTACTGCAGTGCACAGGCCTCAGCAGCCAAGCTTCCCCCTGTGGGTCCTGATCTGGTCAGCATCCCTTTCAAGCTGTAGCCCTCTCTCCCCAGGGTGACAGAGTGGTGAGGCCTCGAGAGAATGTTTGCTGCATGTCAGGGTCCGTACCATCAAGGTTTTCTTCCACAGTATTAAAAGCACTGTTCTCTTTTTTTTGGTTGGGGGAGGGAGGTACTTAGGTTTATTTATTTATTTATTTTTTGGAGGAGGTACTGGGGATTGAACCAGGACCTTGTGCATGCCAGGCATGCACTCTACCACTTGAGCTATACCCTCCCCGACTGTTCTCTTTTTAAGAACTGAGTAAGCCGTAATTAGAATTAGCTAGTCTCTAACTGGTGTGTGGAAGGTTTGGGTAAGTGATCAAATGATCAAGGATGGAGGCTTGCTTAAGTCAGAAACATTTTTGGAGGTCGCCTCTGAGTTCTACCTGGTTTGCAGTCCAGCAGCTGGGGAGGGTGGATAACAGAGAATGACAACACATAGACTTCGCTGCCAAGAAACGCACAATCTAGTGAGGGAGTTCAAACCAAAGGCTCAAGCTCTGAATACAAGGTACAAAGTCCTGGATCCCTGGGAAGAGACAGAGTATAGACCAGAGATCAGTTTTGGCTGCCTGAGAGGTGGCCTGCAGTTGGACCTGGGGCTGGGCCTTGAAGCACAGGGAGAATTTGGACACGGGCGAGGGCAGGCCACACTCTGGGGCAGATAGGCTTTCTCTGGCAGAGGAAAGACCCTGGGCTCCCAGGAAGCCAGACCTCTCTCCTTGGGTGTGGATGCTGCTCCCCACTTGGAACCACAAATCCCTGGCTTACCCAGAGTCCCTTCTGGGCCTCACATGACCATCTGTACCTGGGGAACAGAGGGAGGCTGTGCATTCTTGGCCTTGGGCCAGCAGGAGGGAGACGAGGGGGTTAAGAAGTCAAGCCAGGCTTCCAGCCTTCATCCCTCCACTAACCCCTGAGTCTCTTGCTTCTTTCCAGTCTGGGTAAGGCAGATATGGAGTTTCAGCCAGACCCAGAGAAGGAGGAGGAGGACGGTGCTCACAAGGGCATCATTGGCCGCTTCCTAGGGCTGCAATCTCACGACCGCCAGCCCCCCAGGACAAACTCAAAGACCAAACTACTCTGGCCCAAGAAAGAGGCCCTTCTCCATGAGGGCCAGTCCAAGAACCTCGGGGGAGCCGAACATGGTTCTAGTGACCAGGAAGATGGCAAGGCCTGGAAGATTAAGGAGGAGGATGCCTTCAAGTCTGTGGGACTCTATGGGTGGTCAGGTTACCACAGTGCCCCACAGACACCCCTCAGCCACACCCCTATGGTCTTCCCACCTGGACAGTCAGCAAGTCTTCGCAGGGTCTCAGGCATAGATGACACTGTCAAAGACCAAAGCCTTCAGCCTGCGACTCCCAGGACCAAGAAGAGTTTTGAATTGCTCCCAGAGAGTGCTGAGGCCTTGACCGAGAACCCAGAAGTGGGTCACGTGAGGAGGAAAACTGTTGAGTTTAACTTGACAGATATGTCAGAGGCCCCTGAACATCTCAGAGAACCACATCTGGAACAATCAACAAGCAACCTACACACTATCCTTGAAGATCATGGAGACCCCTACTGGGCCTTGGAAAACAGGTCTGTCCTCCACCCAAACCAGGGCCACTGAACCCCCAGCCCCCATGGGTGGCCCCCACCAGCTTCCTTGCTCTGAAGCCTACCTTTCTTTCACAATTCTCGTACTATGGCTGCCGGAGCATCCTGGGCCTCTGCCCAGCACTGGCTTGGGGCACACAGCTGGCTGCCACAGCAAGGGCCCTAGGGAAGTGTCGGGGACTTTTGCTTATTCTACCCAAGAGCCTGACATCACCAAGGCTTCTCTGGGACCCAGGTGTAAGATGAGGTTGCACTGACAGGAGTGATGTTGAAGGACCACCAGGCCAGGCTTAGGTGGGCTGATGTTGCCAATGGGCTCAGCTCACTTTTAGCAGGGGTGGCTGACACAGAAACATGGGGCAGAACTGAGGGCTCGAGGCTGTAGCCCAAGAACTCAACTTACTGCCCAGGCTTAGTAGGGAGATCGCACGAGCACAGCCCTAAGCCCTTGACGGTGGTCCTGAAGCACTCCTGGGAAGGGTACCGCATCCCTGGGAACTGGCAGATGGTAAGGTGGGGGCATCCAGGTCCCTTGAGTTACCTGACTGCTTTGGGGGCCTCACCAAAACTTCCCAATTTAAATGAGCTCTTCTTGCTTCCTTAGACCCAAAGCTGTCCCAAAACCATTAGGTATCTCCTTTTATTCCAGATTTCCTGGACACTCACCAATTAGATACACCCTACCCCACCCCTAATCACGACCTAGGAAGTGTAACTTTCTATTCTCAGAATCTCAAGCAGTTATTCTGTGGTCAGACAGAGCGTTGTATTGAAAACTGAAAAGGGCTACCACCTGTCTTGCTTCTAGGGCCAGAAACTTACAAATCACTATGGCCGATTTAGGGAAGGATGTTAATGTAGTTGCCAGCAAGGATGCAGATGGCTCTGCAGTCTCCCAGCACCACTCACTGGTTAACATTTAAGATGATTCTACCTCTGCCCCCCTACTGCAGCTATTTTTATTTTGAAATGAAGGTATCTTTCCATATTCATGTTGTAAACTTTCTAATTCTCACTAGGGATGAAGCACATTCCTAGCCCATTTCCAAGGGGGATGCTTCACCGGCCTGGTCCTACCTGCGTGTACACCAGCAGGACACTGATCCAGCCATAGCCATATAGCTGTCCACACTGAAGAATATGTCCCCATGACAGCCTGAATTAAATGGTTAGCTTAAAAGGTAACTAAAATTACTAGTTTCATATAAACTGTGAAAGGTAACAACTGCTGGAAACATGTAATATAAAACACCTAATTCAGAATCATAAGTCCTACATCCTGTCTGAATTCAACAAACTGAAGCCTTGGTATCTTTCCCAAACTAAGGAATTTAATAAATATAAATCCTAAGTTTCATTTTCATTAGTGTGATTGAGCTGTGGCACTCACAAAGTTAACAAAGATGGTCTAGATACATTTGTAGCCCATCCCAAGAACTTGAAGACAACAGCTGGGTACCAAATTACTTTATTTGAAGGAATGGTACTAAGGAAAGAACGTTAAGTAGATGTTTTGGTACAACTTATAGAAAAGGTAAAGGTAACCCAAACATGCATGCACTGCCTTGGTGACCAGGGAGGTCACCCCTGTGGCTCCAGGAAGCCAGCCTAAGGCTTAGCTCTCATTATCACTGCTTCCCAGGGTGTGCTTGTCAAAGAGATACTCCGCCATGCCAGATTCGGGGGCCCCCATCTTGCGCAAGTTGGTTACATGGTCACCCAATTCTTTGATGGATTTCACCTGCTCATTCAGGTAATGCGTCTCAAGGAAGTCACACAACTAGAAAACAGAATACAGAAGAAAGTTACCGGTAAGCTTTCCCAGCCTCTAAGGCAAATATTTCCTGCATTTACTCCCAGGCTGCTGATACTCACGTGGGGGTCATTTTTGTCAGTGGCCAGTTTGTGCAATTCCAGTAGTGACTGATTCACACTTTTTTCCAAGTGTAGCGCACATTCCATTGCATTCAGCCCATTCTCCCAGTCGTCATAGTCTGGTTTCTGCACGAGAGGATGTTAGGTCAATGTATCTACAGTCTCTACCACTTCAGTCACAAATCAGCAAGCACCCAATGTGTAACCACTGCGCTCTGGCAAAAGGAACATCCAAGTTTCCCTTGACAACAGCTTCCAACTTAACATCCTTGCCCATTACTGTTTACCCACTTTAGCTTAAGGTGGTAGGCCCAAATAGCACAAAAGCATCCTCATCTGATAAGGGCAACTGCTCCTCTCAATGAGTTCTGACACCTGAGGCCTAACAGATAGATGAGGCATGACAAACCTGGGACCTTTCATTCACCTTGATATCCTGAAGGAAGATTCGGCCACCTCGTTGGTTCTGCAGCTTCATCAGTTTCTCAGCATGTTCCCTCTCCTCGTGAGATTGGTGAAGAAAGTATTTGGCAAAGTTCTTCAAAGCCACATCATCACGGTCAAAGTAGTATGACTTAAAGTGGAACATGAACATGTTAGGGATTCCTAAAGGAAGGCCATCTGCTCACCAAGGCTTCCTTTCTTAAAGCCCAGCAAGAAGGGGTCTGGGCCTAAGGAGACTGGGAGGCAGGTTGTGTTCCTGAATTGAACACAACAGTAGACAGTTTTTAATCTGAAACACAAAAATGAAACGTGGTCCTTGAAATTAAAAGTTTAATACAAGGAACATTTAAAATACCATGGGAATTGCCTCCACCATGAACCATCTGAAGGATCTGTATTAGTGCAAAGTGAAGTTCTTACAGTCAGGGTCAAATGTGGTTGAAGAGAGAATGCTGGAGTATTTACCCTGCACTATTAGGGCCTTCTTCCTCTCCTCCCTGATTAATCCATGTTAAAACATGAGCTTGCCAGCTCACAGCAGACCGATGGATTTCTAAAATTAACCCACTAGCAAGGTGACAGTTGTGGGCAATGTTAATGTAATTAAATATATTAACAGTAGAAAGAAAAATTTGATTCCGTTTTAGACCCTTGCTGTATTCAGGTGTTCCTGAAATGGAATGACAGTCATAAAATCCAGGCCTGTTCCAGACCCATCTGGAACATGTCTATTCTTGGGTGATTTGCACAACAGTAAAACAATTCTAAGACTCCCGCCACACCGCTTAAAACCAGTATTTTGGAAACCGGATTCCACCGATTACTGCATGGAAAAATGCCTGGCCTCAAAACTGCTGGTGGACCTTACCCAAGAACTAAGGGTTCAGTTGGGCCACAACTCTTTGACACAAAAAGGATAAAGAATTAAGTACCCAGGCACAAAGACGGTTGACTAAGACAACTTTGTGTCAGCACATGGGGAGGTATCTAGAGATCTGCTGCAATTCAAGTGGGACTTAGAGATAAGCAGAGCAGAGAGGAGGAGACGGTTGCTCGGGAGTGGTCGGCCCACGAGATAAACCACTTCGCCCCAGCCCCCATAGTTGCCACTCGACACCATTACCCAGCAGGCACCGCCATACGGGGGGGAAGGGAAACCGGAGCTGGACCTCTCCGCCCCCTCCGGACCACGTGATCGGATGCAGAGGAAGGGATGGAAACGCGAAAATCCACTTTCCTACTTGCAGGATTGTACTGGTGGCAACCCCGGGAGGAAACTAGGCTCGCTTTAAATAAAAAAAGGTGCGCCGAGGCGGCCCTGGCATACAAGGTGGCACTCCTAGGGGGCAGTCGGAAAGGCCACCTGCTCAGGATTTCTGCGCAGAAGTCCTGGGGGATCTCGAGTAGCCTCCGTTTTCCAGAAGGGCGCACGGAGGCCGGAGGCGGGAGGCCGGAGGCGGGAGGCGGGAGGCGGGAGGCGGGAGGGCCCTCCCGGTAGCCACACCCCCGCCCCGCCGCCCAGGGAGGCCGCGCCCGCTGCTCGCGGGCCCGCTGGCACTCACCATGGACAGGTAGACGTAGGAGGCGTACAGCTCCAGGTTGATCTGGCGGTTGATGGCAGCCTCCGAGTCCTGGTGGTAGTTCTGGCGCACCTGCGAGGTGTACGCGGTCGTCATGGCGGGCGGCTGAGAAGAGGCGGTGGCGGTGGCGGCGGCGGCGGCTGCGCGGCGCTGGAGCGGCGGCGGGGACCTTGGGGCGGTCGGAGGGCGCTGTGAAGAGGTGGCGAGGGCTGGCTCTGAGTGGCCGGCCGGGGCGGGGGACGAGCGCCGGGTTCCGTCCAAGCACTGTTGAAGCAGGAAACCGCGGCGACTCTCCGCGAAGACTGTGGCGCAGGTGGCCGTCGCCCGATTCTTATAGCGGAGCGGGCGTCAGGTCCGCCGCGGCCAATCACGCCGCCCGCCGCTCAGGGCCCCGCCCCTTTCGGTGGGCGCGCGGCCCCCCCGTCCCGCTGGGGAGGTGGGGGGAGGGAGGGGCGGGGAAGGGGCCGCGGCTAGATCCCGGAGCTTGGGGCGCGGCGCGTGGGATGGACCGAAGACGTGATCGGGGGCGGGAAACCTAGCTCAGAGCTTAGACCCCAGTGGCCTCCTGGGCCTTGGAACCGATGGGAAACTGCCCCTGGCCCCTGGGACGTCGGGGCTATTCGACGGCCCCAAGGGGCACCCCGAGACTATTGGCCAAGGGCTCGTTTAAAATGAGCGGTAAAGCAGCAGTTCCCGCACCCCGAGGCGATTACCTCGTATTGCAAATACGGAACCTGGAGGGGGAACATGGGCCCTGGGAGGCCGAGTGAGTCAGAGCCTGGGAAAGGGCTCGCTTTCTCTTCCGCAAAGCTTAGGAAGCGGCCAAATGCAGGCGGGGTGGGGCCCACGGCCGGTCGCGGGTCGGCTGCCCGTTCAGGCTCTGGCCACCCTGTCCGCCTTTTGCTGAAAGCAAACATGGCTCCTCGTGCAGTTTCTACAACAAAGGCTGGGCGGGCTGTGTTTCCCGAGAGACGCGGAAACTGCCTTCCCGAGGGAGTTGTGGGATTGAGCCTCATGGGTTCTGAGAAAATCGCCGTAGCTTAAAACTCAGAGGCCTGGGGGCTAGGAAAGAGGGAAGAAGGCTCTGGGATCTGGAAACGATGCTGCGAGGCCATTTTGAAAAGGTCTCTTTTATCGGGCCCCAGTCCCAGGAGCCTCAGGCTGAGGAGGCCCTGTAGGGAGCCACTCCCGGGGTTGTCGTTGGAGGGAATCTGATGGCGCTGAATGTGCGCGACAGATGGCGGGACCCTGAAGGGGCGGGGGCACTGCATGTGGCTTGCAGCTGTGTACCCGGCACTGAGTGGATGTGAATTCGCCGGTGGCAAACAGGAGCTAGGCCCAGCGCCTACCCCTAGTCTGCTGACCTTGAGGTTCCCTTTTCTTAGCCAGGTCCTTCAGTACGTAGAAGACCTACCCAGGACCCTTTTCAGTATGTTCACAAACGTGTACCTGTACTTCCAAACCTTAAAAACTTTTTTTTAAAAGGAATTTTACTAAAATATTAAAACAAGTTGCTGAGGGAATTACGGCGACTTCTCATGTCTGGGTCTTGATTCATTTCAAAATGAATGTGCATTACTTTAAGGGAGAAAAAACTTTAATGGGGCAAGAGCTACATACTCTAGCATAGTGAAGTAAAAAGAAGGAGGGTGGGAGAACACAGACAAGGGGCACCTTACCCAGTCTGGGATACAGGTCAGGGAAGGCTTCCGAAGAAAGTGACCCTTTAGCTAAGGCTGAAGGAAAAGTAAAAAGGAAGGTGAAACGGAGGAGAGAATTCCAAGCAGAGACAGCAGCATATACAAAGGTGTAAGGGGTGGAAGTGCATGGCCTGTCCAAGGCACTGTAAGAAAATGTGTTGGCCTGGAACGTGAAGTCCATCTTGGAGAGGACTGGAAGGATAGTATAGGGGCAAGGTCAGGAAGGGTTGTGTGCAGTAAAAAAGGGGTTAAATTTTATCCTGGACCGACATGGAAGTGAAACACTAAAGGATTTCTAGCCTGAGAAATCCCATGTGAGTTTTGTTCTCAGAAACCTTTAGAAAAACTATTAGGTTGAGAGACAAAGTCACCAGATGCAAAATTTTCCTATATAACAGTAAAAACCAGTTAGAAAACCTAATGAAAGAAAAAAAAATTTGCACTTATATTTGCAGCAAAAGCTTAAAGTACCTAGGAATAAAGTTCATGGGAAACATGTGAAGAAAACTTTAAATGTTTACTGCTGGACCGAAAAGAAAACTTGCATAACTGAAGTCACCATGTTTTTAGATGGCCAGTGTCAGTTTTATAAAGATATCAGTTCTCCCCAAACAAACCTATACATTCAAAGCAATTTCTATGAAACTCAGTGGTCTTTTGGAATCCTGACAAATGATTCTAAAGTTTATGTGGAAGAGTGTGCAGAAGAGCTGATAAAACTTGGGGGAAAAATGGTTATGAGGACAGATTTGCCCTCCCTGATATTAAAAGAGAAAGTCCTACGAAGTACTGTAAAGCAGTTGGTATGGGCACAGGAAGAGAGGAGTAGATCAATGCAACTACACGGCCCTACCCCCATAATGGGAACTTGGTAGATGCTAAATTGGCATTTCAAATTAGGAGAGAAAAAATGGGTTCAACAAGAGTTGTTGAAACAATTGATAGTCATGTGGGGAAAAATGACTCACTCTGTTTCAAAATACGTTCCAGATGGATTAAACATCCAAGCCTTTAAAAAAATAACCCTATAAAGTTATTAGAAGAGTATATATAGAAGATTATCTTTTAGAATTTTGGGATAGGGAGTGTTCTTCTGAGGCTGTCAAAAGCCTTGGAGAAGCCAACTGGCAGATTTAACCACTTAAAGATGAAAATCTGGGTGGCTGACTGGTTCACCGACAAGGAGGGCAGGAGACTCTTGGGCTGTGAGGGAGCCAGAGGGGCCCCCGACCCCACCCCCAGCCTCCATGAGATGATGGTGGAGCAGGAAGGACCAGCTATAGAACTGCACCAAAGAAAAAAGCCAAAATCTTCAGAAAATAAAGAATCTGCCAAAGGAGAGAAAATCAATGACACTACAATTCCTGAAAGAGCTCTAAAACATAACAAGATGGCAAAGTGGAATGTTACTAGAGTGCCTTGACTATCAGGAGCATTTGATTACAAGAAAGAGTTGAACTTAGAACAGAATTGGCCTCTTTGCAAGTGGGAATGAAGAGGAAAATCATGAATCCAAAATTCCCCAGACTTTCAGAGAAAGTCGAGAAATCGAGAAAATCGAGAAATCCTTGGAGTAACAAAGGCTGATTAAGATGAATCCTCAGGGTAATGACCAAGTCAAGGACATGGCTGTCACACAGTTTAAAATGTATGAATGGATTAAGGTAGTTTCTAGTAAGTCCTTTCAGTTGGACAGAGCACTCAGGGAAAAAGAATAAAGGATGTGGTCCTACAAAAGCTTGAAAAATTGAAAATACATGAAGTTAAATCTTTGAGAGGCATATCTAGAAAAAAAATTATGAATACAGTTATTGGAATATGAAGCTGACTGGAATCAAGTAGGTAAAAAACAGACAAAACTATTCTTTTCTTTGTAAGAATGAGTGATTTAATTTTTTAAAATTAAGGTATAATTAAATAAAATGCAGAATTTTAGGTATTTAATTAAATACATTTTGACACTTGAATACAGCTGAAACAAAATGCAGAACACTTCCATTACCCCAGAAAGATCCTTTGTATCCCTTTCCAGTGGATTTCCCCTGGATCCCCCAAGACAACCACTCTTCTGATATTTTTCAATGTTGACCAGGTAACGTTGCATGTTCTAGAGTTTCATATAAATGAAATCATACAAAAACAAAAATGAAAAGCCATAAGACAAAAGATACCATAAACAAAGTTAAAATACAAATGATGAACTTTGAGTTGATATTTGTAGCTTTTAAGTAGTGAAGATTAATAACCATACCATACAATGTATATTCATATGTATAACTGTGTATTGTAGACCTATAAATCACTTTTGGATTGTCTTCCCTGTTACTGTATATGTAAGATCCCGGAAGGCAGGCATGGGTTCTGTCTTCTCTATCCTGCACTTCAAACATTTTGTAAGATGCTTGTAACTTGGTGCATTGGTGTGCAGTATTTGTTGAATGTATCGATGGATGCATGATTGTATGTGGAGGATGGATTAAAGTCAGGAAAGAGGGCTGAGTACCTGTTGGGAGGTAGCAGCCCTAGTTCTCGTTGAGCAGAGGAGATAGAAAGCAGATCTGAGAGATATGGGGACGACAGAACAGGTGGGCTGAGGTAGCTGATTAGTGTTGGGAGAGGGGGAGGTTGGTAAGGGGTAGGAAGTGAGCAAGAGAGCCCCCAACTTTCTGGCTGGAGCAGCTGGGTTGCTGCTGCCTTCACTGAGAATGGGAACATAGGAGGAAATGCAGTTTGGGGGCAAAGGCTGCTGAAGGAGGCCAGCCTGGTTTCATACTGGATGTGCTGAGTTTCAGGTCCCCCAGGACTGGATATCGAGGTGGACGGAGCCAGCATGAAGTTGGACCCACCGGAAGTAAGTTGTGTTACAGACAGGAAGTTCCTTGGCTCCCTGCTTTGTTAAACACATGCAGCTGCATCACAGCAAAACTGGGACAGCTTAGGATGTAGAAGGTCACTGGGGGAGGTTGGCTGGGAGGAATGAAAGGGAAATCTTGTGCTAGTGTGTGTGTGTTTGCTTGGGTCTGTTCCACACTTTCTTGGTACCTGGGGTGTCAGAACTGCCAAGCCTCTAGGTTCTTCTGAAGCTCTGGCCCGGTCTTTGGACCTTTGTTGAGCAGGATTCCACTTCCCCCTCCCTTCCAGCCCCAGCTCCTCGTGACTGAGGAGGTGGGGAGTTTGGCTGGCCTCCCAGAACAGCCGCCTCAGCGGCAGGGAGGAGCCCCAGGCAAGAGAAGAGCCAGGCCTGTTGTTTCTGGAGGATACTGGCTCATCCCGAGAGCTGGAGGGGGGCAGAGGCGGGGGACGTGGTGAACTGCTGCCCCACCGTGACTCAGCACACGACTGGTCCACAGGGGCTGGGCTTGGACTCCAAAAGTGCTTTGTCATGAGGGGAGGGGAAGGCCTTAGGGCTTTACTACAGGGTAAGGGAGGGAGAGCACCCCTCCCCCTATTTCCTAGTGTGGCTGGGTGCTCGGCCTGGACCACAAACAAAGGAACCTAGTTCACCCTAGTTCACCCTAGTTCCCCAGGCCTCAGGTGGTGTTTTACTGGAAAGGAGAAGTGTCACTTTCTGTACCCATTTCTTCCTCAGAGCCTTTTCGCCTCATTGTGAGTTCTCAGCACATGCTGAATCTCCCTTTCCTTTCTAGGGATTATTAGGGTTACGATTTAGGATTCCACAACTGGGAAATCAGAGGCATGTGGAATGTTAAGGCTTAGAAAGGACTTTAGAGTTTCCAAATCACTGTGTTTTACAGGTAAAGAGGTGAGAGGCCCAGAGAAGGCCAGGGCTTGCCCAAGGCCGTCAGCCCTGGCAGAAACACAAGCTGAAAATGTAGGACAGGGCATATGAAGGAATACAGCGTGGTCTTTAAAATCGATAAATTTGTTGCTGGAATGTGAATATGAAATGATGTTATGAGAAAAAGCAGAGCTCAAAATGGTTTACACAAAGCTGATTATAATAAAGAAAAATCATGGGACAGGAGGCATAGATGGGGATTGGGAAAGAATAGGTTAAGTGATGTTGTCATTGAACAGCTGGTGTTTTAAGCGTCTGGGAATTTCCCTGAAGTTAAGTAAACTGAAGCATGCAGGAAATCAGAGTTCAGAAATTCAGAAATTGGAAAAAATAATACTGAATCAGATTCAGGTACCTTTCTGGATGATGCAACCCTGAATCAGGGAGCTTGTCCTAAAGCCATTTCTGGAAAACCCATCCGGCAATGTAGACTCAAAGTCTAGGTACTCAGGTTCGCCCTCTTCTAGAAGATTAAGGTCAAGAGCCATGACCTGGGCTGTTAGAGGATAACAGAATGGAAGGCCCACTTAACAAAAAGGTTTTTTTTTTCATTTTTCAGTTTTATTAGGATAGAATTGATACAATTTGACTGCACATGTATGTACAATATATTGCTTATAAACACATATATACAATATACTGCACATATTTTTAAAATTTACATTTACGTACTGTTCATTGTTTCTAAGAAGAGTTTAGAGCCTGAGCTTTTTAAACGTACATAGTTATCAAAGGAAGACCCACTTTTTAAGGCAGCTCAGGCCTCACCTCCCCTGTAGGAGTCCCCTCTGGGAGAGCCCAGTGCACCACACCTCTGCCGGAGACCTAACCCCCTGGGCCCTGGGCCCTGGCTGCCTTTGCTTGTTTGCTTTCCCACTGGACTTTGAGCTCCATTTTCATCTGTAGCACAGCCTGCGGGTCCTTCCAGTAGTTTGCAGCCCAGAGCCCTCCTCTGGAATCACCATGCCCAGTGGAATATCTCGTCCCTGCTTTCAGGCTGTAGGCCTCTGGGGGGAAAAATCTTGCTTTCCATGGTCTCTTGCTGTCTCCTTCCAAGTGACCCCCTGGATATGTGCCCACATTCTGGAAGCTTCGAAGAGATCACCTGCCTTTCTGAACTTTGATTCTTGTATTTATTTACAGTCTCTGGAGTCAGCCCTCCCCTAGGCTACCTTGGGGTCCCCACCCCCACACACTTTGGGGGCCTTTGTCACCATGATTCATGTTGCACCCCACGAGCTGATGCCATGAGCCACACACACAGCATGCCCACATCACCCAGCCCAAGCTCAGCCATGCCCACCACGGCCAATCAGGAGAAGCCTGGCCCCGCGAGATGGGGAAGAAGGGTGGCACGCCTGCTTTTGCAGGGCTGCCGGTGTCTCCTCGTGGAAGTGAAGGCTGGTGTCAGGGTCGCCTCTCACGGTGTGGATCTCACACACCTCCACGGGGAGTGAGGGGAGAGAGGAGGGGGAGGGGAAAGGAAGGTCAGGGTGGGGCAGGAGAACTGCGCAAACGCAGTCCTGCGTTTGCTCCAGGCGGCTGAGGAGTGAGGGAGGAGCTGGAGTTTTCAGGCTGCACAGACCCCGAGGGTGGGAGGCCGGGAAAGACAAAGAAGCTTGTTAGAAATCTGGGAGGTCCGTAGCTGGGGCAGAGAGGAGGCTGATGTAAAGAGCAGCCTGGGGCCAACCCAGCTGGGAGGCCACAGACTGAGGCAGCGGGCGGAGCAGCTGGCCGACTTTCCAGCGAAGGTTCTTAGGTGCAGTCTGGACAAGCTAGTTTTTCAGGTGGGGCCAGCGGATGGAGCCCAGTGGTCAGCAGAGGGGAGTCCTGAGTGTATGGAGAGAGGGTCAGGACCCAAAAGACCTCATCGTTATCGTGGAAGAGGCCCTAGACAACCTGTGTCTGCTGCCAGCGTCCCAAGCCCCCAATTTCTTACCACCTGTAGCCTCGCCCCTGTCTAACTACCGTTAGAGTCTGTGGTGGATTGGTTTTAGGACCCCTGTAAGATACTAAAATCCGAGAATGCTCAAGTCCCTTATATAAAACAACATAGTATTCTCGTGTAACCCGCGCACATTTTCTGTGTACTGTACATCCGTCTCCAGATGACTTACAATACCTGATACAATGTAAATCCTGGGTAAATATGCTGGGCAAGTGGCAAATTCAAGTTTTGCTTTTTCTTTTTGGAACTTTATGTTTTTTGGGGTTTTTTTTTTAGTATATTTTCAGTCCGGTTGGTTGGTTGACTGCATAGGCGTGGAATCTGCAGATGTGGTGGGACGATGGGAGTCACTTGTCTGCCTGTCCCAGCTTTATAAAATGCAAAAGCAAGCACTTCAGTCCTCTGCTTAAAACTCCTTCCAGGCTCTCCTATGCCCTGGGGAGAAAAGTTCAGGTTTTCTGGGCAGCGCCAGGCCCTGCCCATCTGCCAGCCACTGTCTTCCGGGGCCTCCTCTCCAGCTATCCCCTGCAGCACAGGAACAGTCCCTTCACCCCTCAGGACTTGGTCCAGCTGGTCCCTCTGCCCATAATCCCCCGCTCTGACTTTTCTGCTTGGAAAACAACCCAGCCTTCAACACGTAGCTCACATATCTTCCTTGAGGCTTCCCCTGCGCCTCCTGCAGAGTCAAGAATTCCCATTCTTTGTGTCTCCAGCTCTCTGAACATTCCTCCAGGGCCACACATTCTGCAGTGACCTGTTTTGTACCTGCCTCCCACACTGGAAGGGGAGCTCCTTCTCATTCATCTTGGCAGTGCCTCCTCTCCCATACCTTGGTACCCAGGAAGCGCCAGGCTCTCAGATGACCGAGAACTGTGTGTTGGGTTCATTTAAGAGCCCGGCTCTTACTCACCTTTCCTGTTATTGAAGGATACGCCTCCCCACCACTTGCCTCACAGGTTTGCTTTTTCCATCTTTACTTAAGTAAGAATAGCTCTTTCTACTACCCCTACCTCCCCCCATAGAAGATGCGGAGAATACATGCGCCTCTCTAGGGTTTGAGGGTTATTCTCCAGCAGAGACCTGAGAACACTGCAAGACAGGGTGGCTCTGTGACCAATTGGGCCTTGCAGATAGTGACGCCATGGTCTCCAGCTCCCTTCTCTGTGACTGGTTTTCTTTACCTGCATTGGTGGCCACAGAATGTTTCCTTAGCTGGAGGAATTTGTGGGAGGTCACAAGGAGCCAGGGAGGAAGTGTGGAAGGATTGATTCTCTGTACTGGAAAACATGCCACGTGCTTCCCGGAGAGGGGACTAGAGCTTTCTCGGAGTTGTTACTATCCCATCAGCATAACATGCCAGAGAGTTTACACAAAGTTGCCACCTTATTGTGGCTGAAGCTAACACCTCTGAGGAGGAGGTGGGGCAGGTAGTCATGCTATAAGTCTGCCCTTCTCAGAGGAGAAGTCTGAAGGTCAGAGAGGTTTACTGACTGCCTGGCCTAAGGCCACACAGCTGGTAAAAGACAGGGCTGTGACTGTAACTGGAGTCTAATTGCGGGATAAGTTTTCAAATCTGGGGATCCAGTGTACCCAGTGCAAGTCTGAAAATCAGCACAGCTGATAGTCCAGGACTCTGGATCTGGACGCCCGGAGGAAGGAGACCCTGGAGATTCCAGTTGCCTGGAGACTGAAATAAGCTTGTAGGTGGAGAGCGGTTCCCGCAGCCCCAAATCCAGGCAAGCTTTGACCAGTGAGCGTCAAGGCACCCAAGTTGGCAGTTGGCACTTTCAAAACTGCAATTTAACCAGTAGCTGTAATGGGTGATTTTCAAAATTAATAGGTTGATTTGCTTGGTAACCGAGGTCTGTTTGCTTGGTGGGAGCTTTGTGGTTCTTTAGAGGGCACTGTTGGGGATCTCGTGGCAAGGCTCAGACGGTGGACATGGTCTGAGTTGTCTCCTAACTGGGTGCTCATGGCTGGAAGGCCTAGGGGATGACCAGGAGGCCTGGAGACCCTTGGCTATTCAGTGGCATCCCTGAGTAGAGCAGCTGGGTCCAGACCCACTCCTGAGACCAGAGAGTACTTCTAGGACATTCTATTAGGGACAGAGCCTGGCTCCTCAGACTGCAGTGCGCCCCGTGGGCCTGAGACCTCTCTGTAGCCACAGGTGGACACACCAGGATTAGGAGCTCTGGGCAAAGCTTCCTGCCAGGGCTCACAGCCCCTTATTCCTGGTTGGGATCTGAGAATCAGGCAGATTTTCCCAAAAGAAAAGTCTGGGTCCCCGGCGCTGACATTGACCACTTGGGGGCACGTAGGATGACCCACTCCTCAACTGGGGCCTCAGCCCACCCTTGGCCTTCTTGACAGAGGACTTGCCCACCTTTCTGAGAGAGCTCGTGGTCCAGGACGGATGCCTGAGCCAGACCCGGGAGAGCCTTCCCAAGGGAGGGTGCTTACGCTCTCTTTCCTTCTTTTTGGTTCTAGCTGTGCGGATGACAGTCCAACCCCCTTTCAAACCTGTCTTTTGTAATTCTTTGGAATCACTAGTTGGAATTCAGTAGCTCCCATGTCTTACCTATGAGCTCACCTTTCAGCTCTGTGGGTGTGTATGTGGTTATTTTGCTCTTTCTGGAATTGGTGATTTCTCCAAGATCCACACCTACTTCCCATCATCCACCCCCGCTTCTGGGTATTAGACCCAAATTTTCCTCTGGGGAGCCAGTCCTCCCCTCCAGCCCCTGCCCTGTGCTGTGATTAAAATGGCCTCTATCCGCACATTCAGAGGTAGACACATTTTCTATCACTGGCAGCGCATTTTTCAATCAATTTACCTTTATTTTTAAATTTTCATTTATTTTTTAAATTGAAGTCTAGTTAGTTTACAGTGTTGTGTCAATTTCTGGTGCACAGCATGTTTCAGTCATACATATACATACGTATATTCATCTTCACCTTCTTTTTCGTTATAGGTTACTACAAGATATTGAATATAGTTCCCTGTGATATACAGAAGAAATTTATTGTTTATCTATTTTATACATAGTAGTATCTGCAGATCTTGAACTCCCAATTTATCCCTTCCAATCCCCTTCCCCCCTGGTAACCATAAGTTTGTTTTCTATGTCTGTGAGTCTGTTTCTGCTTTGTAATTAAGTTCATTTGTGTCTTTTTTTTTTTAGATTGCACACATGAGTGATATCATATGGTATTTTTCTTTCTCTTTCTGGCTTACTTCACTCAGAATGATCTCCAGGTCCATCCATGTTGCTGCAAATGGCATTATTTTATTCTTTTTTATGGCTGAGTAGTATTCTATTGTGTAAATATACCACAACTTCTTTATCCAGTCATTTGTCGGTGGGCATTTAGTTTGTACCCATTTCATGTCTATTGTAAATAGAGCTGCTAACATTGGGGTGGATGTATCTTTTTGAATTAGAGTTCTCTCCAGATACATGCCCAGGAGTGGGATTGCTGGATCATATGATAAGTCTGTTTTTAGGTTTTTTAGGACAATTTACCTTTAAAATCATCTAAATGGCAACTAATTCCTTCATAGGTCACAAAATTTTCAAGTCAGAAAGTTGGCTTTGAGACTGTCTAATATTTTCATTCAGTCATTCAACCAACATTTTAAAATGCTGGCTTTGTGCCGGGCCTTGGGTGAAGAAACTGAGGCCCAGAGAGAGGGAAAGGACTGACTCAGGGTTACACAGAAAGTCTGTGGCCAAGCCAAGGACCAGAACCTAGGCCTTTTGACCCCCAAGCCAGCTTTCTCTCATGTTCCTCTGCTTCCTGAGATTAAACCCCAGTGGTAGCATTTGCATATGGATATGTCAGCATGAAAAGGATAGAGGACTATATGCTAAGCAGTGGTCATCATTTGGGCAAAGCAGAGGTGGTAAAGGCAGGCAAAGAAGGAGAAGGAGAAAATAAAGAGCTGCCCGTGATCAAAACCACATTTATTAGCCAAGGCTTGGGAGCAACCTAAATGTCCATCGACAGATGACTGGATAGGGAAGTTGTGGTATATATACACAATGGAATACTACTCAGCCATGAAAAGAATGAAATAATGCCACTTGCAGCAACATGGATGGACCTGCAGATTATCATACTAAGTAAAGTCAATCAGACAGAGAAAGACAAATATTATATGATACCACTTATATGTGGAATCTAAAAAAATGATACAAATGAATTTATTTACAAAACAGAAAGAGACTCACAGACATAGAAAACAAACTTATGGTTACTGGTGGGGGGGGAAATAGTGGAAGGGATAAATTAGGAGTTTGGGATTAGCACATACTAACTACTATATATAAAATAGATAACAAGGTCCTACTGTACAGCACAAGAAACTATATTCAATAGCTTTTAATAACCTATAATGAAAAAGAATATGAAAATGAATAGAGATATGTATATACATAACTGTATAACTGAATCACTATGCTGTACACCAGAGACTAACACAACATTGTAAATCAACTATACTTGAATTAAAAAAACGCATTTATGAAAAATTCAGCACACACTCACACACAACTTGCCTTGCATTTGTAAAGAATGACTAGCAGGAAATAACTGAGTAATTCGGCTATGCACTCCAGTCTGGGCTGGGCCAAGGAGATACAGTCACCTGTGTGACTGTGTCTGCCCTCAGGAGCTTGGGCCGTGTCTGACAACATTCCCTGCGAGTGTCTTTAATGACCACCTTGCTTGTCATACCTGACGGCGTCATTGGGCCCAGAAGTCACCTCCCCGTGGGACCCCGGGGCAAGCCAGCAGCAATGAGTGACTGTGAGTGAGGCATGTTGAAGCACTGCCCATAACTGATAAGAACAGATCCTGGATGCCCCGTGTTTCTAACCAGAAGTTAGAGGGAAAGGGGAGCCCAAATCAGACCAATTCAGCACCTGCGGAGGGGCAGTCAAGGAGCCTAACCCCAGGCCGGGCTCACCCTTGTCTTTCTGGGCTTCACCCAGTTGCTACCAGTTGCTGTCCCCGCGTGCCAGACAGTTGCTTGGCAGGTGGCAGGTGGCAGAGCAGGCTGGGGCTGCAAGAGGTCTCAGTCCCTCCTGCCGTCCCTCCTGCTGGTCCCAGTAGCACTCTGCCTCATCCACACTCGTGCCTGCAGTGCTGCACAGGTCCTGTAGGGGCCCCACCTCCTTCCCTTTGCTCAAGTCTCTCCTCCCCAACGCTGTGTCCTTCAACCTATCAAAGACTTACCCTTCCTCCAAACCCCAAAGTCCTGCCTCTGCTGTGGAGTCTTCCAGGATTCTGAGCTGATCTCTTTCTTCCTCTGATACTGGTCCCTTCAGCCTTTATTGAGTGACAGGAAGCACCTGTGCTGTTGCATGCCCATTCTTCCGTGGCCACTGGGAGACTGAGGGCTCAGTGGGCACAGGAACTTCGTTGTCCTCTCTGCTCCCGGGACTTGGGTCCGTGCCCTGGCGCCTGGCAGGTTCTCAGTGCAGACTCTGGTTGGATGTAATTGAATTGTCCAGAAAAGGAGGAATCCTTGCCCCAGGAGGGTCCTTCATTCCCTCAGACATGGTTCTTTGTACTTAACCAAGTGTTAGGGAGGACCCTGTCCTGTATTTCTTCTTATAAACCTGAAATGGGAATCTCAGAGGCAGAATTGAGAATTTGCAACACTCACCAAAATACAGAGAATAGTCTAATGAATTCCCCTGTGCCATGGTCCAGTTTCAACAGTTATCGCTCCCTGACAACCCTTGTTTCGTCTGTATTCCCACTCACTTCCCTTCTCTGACCCTGGATTATTTTGAAGCAAGTCCAAGACATTATATCATTTCATATCGTACCATTTGTTTTTTAATCATAAGAAATCATGTATTTATATTTTTAATTTATATTTTTTATCTTTCCTTCTTAGGTAAATAGTATATTAGACATAATTTTCTCCACCTTATTTTTCTTCCCTTTAATAAAGGATCCTGATGATTGCATTAGTCTGTAGGAATCTTCCTCCTTTTTCAAAATGTGTAGTAAAATACACATAATTTACAATTTACCATCTTAACCATCTTTAGAGTTCAGTGGTATTAAACACATCCACACTGTTGTGCAACCGTCACCCACTTCCATCCCCGTAACGCTTTTCATCTTGTAAAATCCAAGCTCTACACCCATTAAACAATAACTCCCCAGCCCCGCTACCCTGCTCCTAGCAACCACCTTTGTACTTTCTGTCTCTGATTTTGACTGACCTGAGTACCTCATCTAATTGGAATCATACAGTATTTGTCTTTTTGTGACTGGCTTATTTCACTCAGCACAAGGTCCTTGAGTTTCATCCATGTAGCATAGTGTAGATTTTCCTTCCTTTTTCAGGCTGAAAAATATTCCATTGTCTGTTTAGACCACATTTTGCTTATCTGTTCATCCATCAGTGGACACTTAGGTTGCTGCCACATTTTAGCTGTTGTGAATAAGCTGCTGTGAACATGGGGTCCCTTGGAGAACCTGCTTTCAATTCTTTTTAGTGTATATCCTGGAGTGAAATTGCTGAGTCATATGGTAATTCTGTTTTTAACTTTTTGAGGAATCTTCCTCATTCCTTTTATGGCTCCAAAGTACTCCACTGTGTGGTTGTGTCGTTGTTTATTCTCTGGGGCCTTATTGATGGGCATTTGGCTTTTTTTCCAGGCTTAGGCTATTACAAATAGAGCTGCAGTAAACAGCCTTGTCCCGGAGTCTTTTTGAATTGTTTGCAGTGAATCTTTAAGATAGATTCCTAGAAGTGGGATTGCAGGATCCAAGGACAAATACACATGTACTTTTGCTAGGTGTTGCCAAATTCCCTTCCTTTGCGATGGGACCATTTCAAATTCCCATCAGCAAAGTGTGAGAATGTCTGTTTTCTCCCAGCCTGGACAAGAGAGTACTCTGTTGAACTTTTGGATTTTGCCAATCTGATCAGCAGGAAGTAGTTCCTTGGGAGCAATTGTATTTCTTTAACTACAAACGCAGTTAAGCATCTTTTCATATAGTTTTGAAATATTTGCCTTTCTTTTTCTGTAAGCCGTTCATATTTTTAGTGCATTTGTCTCAAGGTTGTTGGCCTTTAGTGTATATTAGAAGTGCTTTGTATTCTAAGAATATTAACTCTTTTGTGATGTAGTTGTGAATCTTTTTTTTTTAACCAGTTCGTCATTTGTGTTCTTTTTCTTTTTTTCTTTTCTTTTTTTTTTTTTTGGTGGGGGGAGGGGAAGGTAACTGAGTTTTAATTAATTAATTAATTTTTTAAATGAAGTTACTGTAGATTGAACCCAGGACCTCCTGCATGCTAAGCAAGCACTCTACCGCTGAACTATGCCCTCCCCATCCCCATCATTTGTCTTTTTAAATTCCATTTATTTATTTACTTAATTTAATTTTTTTGCCATACAAAACTTCAATTCCTTGGAATTTATTAATCTTTCCCTTTATTGCTTCTAGATGTTGAGTCAGAATTAGGAAAGATTTTCCCAGTCCCTAGTTGTAGAAGAATTTACCCACATTTCCCTTTAGTGTTTGGATGGTTTCATTTTATGCTGAAATCTCCCAGTTCCTTGAAATGTATCCTGGTGTACAAGAGGAACGCCTCCAATTGTTTCTGATTCCACAGGACTCCCCAGTTGTGCTAACACTGTTTTTTTGGGAGCAGGGGTTAATTAGGTTTTTATTTATTTATTTACAAGGGAGGTACTGGGGACTGAACCCAGGACCTCGTGCATGCTAAGCATGCACTCTACCACTGACAAAGCCCTTTCCTTTGGGGCTGGTTTTCAGCTTTGGGGACAAACGCTCTTGAGAGGGAGATCTGTGGGAGCCAGATTCGCACTAACCCAGACTCTGCAGATAAAGAGGTGTTTCTGGAGAATCACCTTCAGAGAAGAGGGCTCTCTGGAAGGAGGAGGCCCTTATTCTGTCCCTGGGGAAGGGATGGGTAGGACCAAATATTCTCTTCTTACGACTAGTGCTGGGACTGGGCGAGAATCAAGTGCTTGGCTAAGGGTGGCCCTTGAAGGATCATTTCTTCAAACGAAAGACAGAACAACCATTATCACTCACCCACTCATCTTACCAATATTTGCCTAACTTCTGCTTCATAGCAAGTACCATGCTCTGTGCTGAGAGAGTCAATAATACAGTGTTCTTTCTTCTTTGGGAAGATAAGAGCAGAAGCTCTGAGAGCTAAAGGCATCAGGAAAAGGGCCTTGTCTTCTGAGCAATGGTCAACAGTCTGCTTAAGTAAATCAGTGTCTCTTGTCAAAACTCTACTGGCCAGAAATATAAGTTCTAGGAGGAAGAGAGGACCGGGGTGGAAGGTGTGGTGCAAAGGCTGGGACAAGGCTTTTGTGATAAGTTAAGCTGTCATCTTTTAAACAGACAAGTAAAGCAACAAAAGATACTTTCTGGAAGATGGGCTTGAAGTTTAGAGGGGGAGAGATCATTTCCAGCTTGGGGGCTTTAAAGGAAATTTGTCAAATGGATTTGCTATGAAGTAGAAATTAAGTAAAGATTGATGAGTGACTTGGGGGGGTGAGTGGGTGATAAATCAATTCAATTCAACATCAGTCTGCAAGGTGATTTTTGGTGGGCTGGTTTTCGGTGAATTGGCCCGCCTCCAGCATGGGCTCTGGGGGTGGACAGAGTCCTTTAGGGGTGGGGGAGGTCACAGTCCTACTCCCCTGCCGCACCTAAGAGGTTGGCTCTGAAGGACCAGAGCAGGGTAGGGCCACAGGAAGTGGAGCGCCATGGTTCCCTGCTCTCCGGACACTTGTATGATGTCCTTGCTCTGCTCACTGCAGTGTCTCTGGGAGGATCGACGCGTGTGTTGACAAGTATAAAGTGACACTTATGGTCACATGCCTCACAGTATTATTGCTTATATGCCCGAGATGTTGTGACACTGTCCCCACCACCAAACAGCCATTACTAGCTTAGCAGGTCTGACCCCTGTGCCTTTCTTAGCACTCCAAGGTGACCTTGAAGCCCTAGTTTCATAGAATCAGACATTGTTTTTTGTTTTTATTCTTTCTAACTTTTTTCTGGTTTTTTTTTAACATGTTTGTATTTTATTTATTAATTTAAAACAATTTTTCTCCTTAACAGAGGCACTGGTGATTGAACCCAGGACCTTGTGCATGCCTAGCATGTGCTCTACCACTGGGCTATACCCCCAACCCCCCAGGGTCAGACACTATTTAAACATTAAAGTGACCCTAGAAATCCTTGTGTCTGGTGATTCTGTGTTGGAAGGCTTTTGGTTTAGTAAAGAACGTGGCAGGTGTAGGTTTTGCTCCTGGAGCCAAACCTCTCATTGAGATTTACTTTCATGGGAAGCTGGGGACCCTGAGGGAACATGTCCCACCCCCGGGTATACGTGGGGCCAGCCCAGCCTGCCCCAAGCCCAGGCCTCATCCGGATCCAGGACACCCCTTCGGGCCTGAGAACCAGAGGCCCAGCTTGGTGGGGAGGGACGAGGGTGTCGCCATCTGGAGTAGCCCCTTCCTGGCTGGACTGCAGCAGACTCGGGCTGTTCCTTATTACAATGAAGTGACCTGCACCCATTCCTCGAGCTCCGGAAAGTCACACCCATGTCATCTGAGTGTTCCCTGCCCGTATGCCCGCCCACTCCTTCTCCCTCAGACTGAGCCCGTTCCCTCTGCCTGTGGCCCCCTAGCCATGCTTTCCCATCTCCTGTGTCCCGGTCCCACACCAGCCTCCCTCTCTTGCCTGCCAGAGTGGTGCCCAGCACAGAGAATGGAGGGACAGGGGTCTCCCTGGTGTGGGGTCTGGGCCTCTCTTCGTGTTGCCCATGGTGGCTGGAGGAGAGTGGGCTTTCAAGGACCTAAAGAGAAAGTGTCCAGAGCTTCCAAGAAATGGAGGAGCAGAGTAGACATCACCCTGCAACGTGGGGGGTGGTCTGAATGATGCTCCCTCCCCCTCCACGTAATTATCATGATTATATTCATAGAGAAAACCAAGGCTCTGGATCAGATCTCATGGTCCTGGTGTCTGGAGTTAATTCAGGGGGGTCAGCGAGAGAGATGAGAGGGTGACACTGGGGCTTGAAGTTCCTAAGCCCATCTGATCTGCTGCTGAGCTCCCTGGCATCTCCCTGACCAGTTCAGTAAAATAAATTGTCACGAGCCAGGCCAGTGACTAGGCAGCTCAGAGGCCAGTGGAGGAAGGAAGCCGGCTTAGGGGCCCAGCTGACCAGTGAAGGAAGGACACCTTGTGAGGAATGCCTTGGCAGGCAGCCTGCGGGGAGGTTAATCAGTACCTTGTCCGGCTCCACATCTCCTGGGAGAAAGAGATGGAAGCCCTGTTCCCTCGGCTTTAAGAGGTGTTTTGGACCTGCCTTGCCAAAGGGACTGTTTTACTTTGTATATTTTCAACATGTTTGTGTCCAAAGAGAAGTTAAGTTGAAGCCTTTGTCCCCAGACAGGAAGTTTCGTCATCCCCATCCTTGGCACGTGGGAGTCAGCAGCCTGTGCAGGGAGGGAGTGACCAGCACATCCAACTCCACGAGGCACTAAAGAGAAGACGCGGGGCTGTGCTCTGGCCTGAAAGCCTTGGATGACGGTTGAAAACCTAGTTCACCATCCAGGAGAGAAGACGACATCCCAGCAGGGAGCTCTGCTTGGTCAAAATGCCACTCGGTGTAAACGTGTAGAGACTTCACGCAGGTAGATTTGATGTCCTCCCTCCATGGTCATCCCTGCCAGGACCAGACTGGGGGACAACGACCCCTACCCAAGTGGCCCATCCCCCTAGGACTCAGTCTCTCTCTAAGCCATTACTGTTTTGTCTTTATAGTAGTTAATACTCTTTCTGTTTCATATACTTCCCTTTTCCAGCCTCCACTGAGTCTCTGAGAGCCGGGCCTCTCCGTGGTGATCACAGCCATATCCCAGGGCCCAGAACAGTGCCTGGAACCTGGTGGATGTTCAGTCAGTGTCTGTTGAATTGGCAGGTGGTACTTGGAATAGATGCAGAGAGAAGGAGGTGGCTGGCGAGAGAAGTGAGCATGCAGCGGGGAGACGGCCTTTCCCTTCTATCGGCTTTTTTCTTCATGTGCCTCTTGAGGAGCTGATCGTGTGCAGAAAGAAACACCCCGCTCGTCTCTGTCCCTTTAAGTGCCTGGTGACATCAAGGAGGCTGACACCCCCCTTAGGCTGGGGTCAGGCAGAGGGACCACCCCTCAAAAGAGTTACTTCTGAGCTGCACTTCCCCTCCATGAGCAAACCCATTGGGAATCCACTGGAAATTCTTCTCTGTGTGTCTGGGCTCGGGGCACCCAGGAAAAAGTGGGGTGGGCCCCTTTGCCTTGCTGAACTTTGAAAGTAAGTGACGCAGGTGGGAGCACATCAAAGGAGCCAGGTTTGCTCCTATTTGGTCTGCCTACAAGATCCAAGTTCCTCTAGCATCCAAGGACTCCTTAACCCTGCCTTGTCTGGCCCTAGTTGGGCTGAGTTCCTTTGAGGCAGAATCTGAGACAGAGGTTTTTGTACAAATGATACACTGAGGGAAAGCCCTCAGGGTGGAAACCAGTAAGAGTTGGGGGAGCATGGTGGGGCAGGTGTAGAAGCCAAACAGAGTTGTTTTCAGCTCAAGTCTGACCTCAGCGTGATCCCACGGGAGCTTTGGTGTGTGAATGACACCACAGAGCTCTTCCACCTTGACACAAGGGGCGGGCCTTCGTGTCGGTGCATCCCACAGTCTTTGGCTGCAGGCCATCCCTAGGGGTGTGTAAGGACCAGGTGGCTCCCGTCAAAGGCAATTCTCTAGAGAGGCTTAGAGCTCTGCTCCAGTGGCCGCCATTCACAGCTTCTGGGGAGTAGGTGCAGCTGCTGGTGATGGGGACCTGGGTGGGGCATCTCTAGTATTTCCTACTGCCTCCAGCCTTGCCTCCTCCTGCCCCAGGATGAGCCACGCCCCATTCCCTGAGATGCCTGTGCCTCCGCCACTCCCCTGCCTCCGAGGTCCCCTTCCTTCTCCTCTGAGTCCTCCTTATAACCTACGTCACACCCTTTGATTCCTACAGTGCTTAGTGAACAAAATCACATCCCCATTCTTCCTATCTCCTTCTTCCTGTGCTCCCGTTCCTTCTGGTGTGTGGGCCTTGCTCCACGTGCCCTTGGAAGCAAGGACCACCTCCATCTTCCCTTCTGTCTCTAACAGGGCCTCACGCAGAGCTGGGCATCTATGAAGTGACTCAGAGTGGACAATAGAACTCAAAGGACTGTAAGCTCAGGAGCCCGCAGCCCAGGCCCTGCCCAAGGTGTCTCTAGGCAGAGCTGGGATTAGACCCCGTGATGCCTCTTGAACCTCCGCTGTTGCCACGTCCAGAGAAGAGTGCGTATTTTCTAGCTCACAGCACGTGGTCTCAGGGTTTTGTGTTTCTGGGTGTTGGACTTCTTGGGATTGTAACCTTTGCTCTCCTGGGTCAGGCAAGTTCTAACTTTGTGTGTAATCTTCCTGAAGTTGATCCACTGCTCAGAAAACCCGTGAACCAAAACTCCCAGGGGAATATAGGATCCGTGCATACTGCAGAAGCCTCAGTAGGCCAAATGTGTGGGATTTCCAAAGGAAGTGAAAGTCTGACTTCAGCACCAGCTGGGACACCCAGACCAGCTGGCCGCAGCCCAGCCCCACGGCCAACTTTGCCCTGCAACCCAGAACCAGCTTGTTTTCCCTGAGCCAAAGCTCACAGCCACTCCCCACTAACCCCCCAGCAGACAAGAGAACTGGATCACTTGTCAGTAACACTGCCATGGTGTGTCCCCTGAGGGTCTGGGCAGCCTTAGAAAGACTCTGAGACCTGGCCATGGACTTTGCCCTTAGAAATCAAAGAGGGTCTCTCCCTCTCTGTCTTTCTTAAATGAGCAGTTGCTCTGGGACCCAGCCCTAGGTCACCCAGGAATGGACAGATGGACAGAAAAAAGACAAAGAAGACATGCCTAGGTAACTCGGAGGCCAGTGTTGTGTCTGTCCGCTAATGGTGCTTAGAAGGGACGTGACCATCAATAATCATTTTGAACAAGAGCCAAAGCATCAGCCGAGCTGCCCCTCCAAGCCAATCTGGAGGAGAAAAATAGTGCAAAGAAAGATGTTATTCAGGGCCACAAATGGCCTCTCTCTGCTGCTCAGTCTCCCCCCGGGTCTCTGGAATCCTTCCCACCCACAGGCACCAGCCTCTCCACCAGTGATGGTATGTGGGGGGATGGGAGAACTGGCCGCTCAACTCTGCCTGGCCAATTGGCTGCACATGGTGGATCACAGAGTACAAGGGGATCCAGGCTCAGAGCGATACACCCCAGACGCCATCCGTCAGCCCTTTGGGGTCTTCCATTTGCCAGCACCCAGGGGACCAAAGATTCCTCTCTCTCTCAAACAGTACAATTAGACTCAGGGCCTTCCTTTCAGGAGGGCTCATGGGGAGTTGACAAGAAGGGCACCTGACAAAATATGGGGCTACCAGCTTCCCCAGGGAAAGGCCGAGACCTGTAGAGTCTGTTGGTGTTTACCTGACTTGGACAGTTGGCTGGGATGGAAAAAGAGAAAGCCATTTTCAGTATATTCATACTCCTGGGAAATAAAAAGGAAGGAACCGTCGATAGACAATTTGGGTGAGTGGCAGTGGTGTTTATGCCGAGTGAAAGAAGCCAGTCTCAGAAGTTCATCTACTGTAAGGTTCCATTTATTCAATTTCACAATTTCTCTGGTAGTTAGGTTTTGGCACACATGATGTGTTAGGTGTGATACTTAAATCTGTATTGTAACAAACTGGGTTACACTGGAGTTCTAACACAGGTTTAAATACCAGCAAACTGAAATACTGCAGTCAGGGTGAATTGTTCATGCAATGGCACAAGTGCAATTTCAGCATGCCTTATTAGTTTACACGTTAGAGGAAATATTACGAATATGCACGGATGGTATTTAGTTTCGTAGGAGCACACATGATCAGTAGGTGGTTGCAACTGTGTTTTCACTTTGATAGCTGTATATAACTCATAGTACTTATGAAAAAAACATTTTAAAAATACCAACTTTTTTTTCTTAAGGTAGGGTTTTTTTTCTTTTGGCTTGCACTTTTAATTTTTTTATTGAAGTACAATTGACCTTTGACACTCTGTTCCAGAAGCACAACATAGTGATTTGATATTTGCATACATTACAGAATGATCACCAGTGAAAAGTCTAGTCACTCTCTGTCACCGTACAAAGTTATTATAATATTGTTGACTATATTCCCTATGCTGTACGTTTCATCCCCATGACTCTTTTATTTTGACGCTGGAGGTTTGCACCTCTTAATCTCCCCACCTATGTCCCCACCCCCCGCCTCTGGCAACCACTTGTTTGTTCTCTCTATCCATGACTCTTTCTATTTTGTTAGGTTTGTTCATTTGTTGTTCAGATTACATGAATAAGTGAAATCACATGGTATTTGTCTTTCTCTGTCTGATTCTTTTCAGTTAGCCTAATACCCTCTAGGTCCATCCATGTTGTTGCAAATGGCAAGATTTCTTTTCTTATTTCTAAATGATTAAGCAATATTTCATTGTGTGTATATATATCACATCTTCTTTATCCATTCATCTATCAGTGGGCACTTAGGTACTTCAGCCACTCTTTGTCTTTTGATTGGAGTATCTAGTCCATTTATATTTAAAGTAATTATTGATAGGTATGTCCTTGTTGCCATTTTGTTCATTGTTTTCTGGTTGTTTTTGTAGCTCCTTTTTGTTCCTTTCTTCTTCTTTTTCTCTCTTCACTTGTGGTTCAATAACTACCTTCAGCTTTGTGTTTAGATTCCTTTCTTTTTTTCTGTATCTACTAGAACTATATGTTTTTGGTTTGTAGTTACTGTGAGGTTCATATATAACAACCTATATGTACATGATTACTTTAAATTGATAACCTCTTAAGTGTGAACACATTCTAGCAACCTTGCATTTTTACTGTGCCTCCACTGTGTTTAATGTTTTTGACATTGTATTTTACCCCTTTTGGTTTTGTGTGTCCCTTTACTATGTATTGTGTATACAGATGATTTCCCTAGCTGTTTTAGCCATCTCAGCCCAGGAGCCAGATATTTATGGAAACTTCAGATGGCTCCAGCCCACACTATCTCATGAGACCCCGTGTAAGAACTGCCATGCTGAGCCCAGTCGACTCCTAGACCATGAGAGATAATAATGTTATCCTTTTAAGCCACTACATTTTGGGGTGGTTTGTTACACAGCAATTAACAAGTGGGACACCATCTGAAGACGATGTCTCATCAGGAAGTTTTCTGTCACATTCAGGGGCAGGGTTTAAATTCCCTCTTCTCCAGTTCAAACTGGAAGATGTTTTCTTGCCTTTGCAGGCCAATCTCTGGTCCCCTCACCAGAAAACCGTATGAATTTTTCACCCAGGTCTAGCTACTCAAAACCAGGAGTCCTTGAGCTGGTCAGTGGTGGCAGGTACTTTTGACTGGCTAACCCAAAGTCATTCCCCAGAACTTTTTTCCTGTCCTTCTCGTACTGTAAAGCCTGGGATTTAAAGGCCAAATGCACACCTTCTGGCTTTTCCAGGGAGGACTTTATAATCCCTCTTTGGCCAATGATGTGAGTCAGCTGTTGGGTTCTTGTAAACAGTATTTGCTTGCCGATAAAGGAGAAGCTGGGAGAAGAAACTCTGCCTGACATCACCTCCTGCTTCCTGCTCTGAACATGGTATGAGGATGTGATGTATGGGGCTGCTGCAACCATTTTGAAACCATGAAGGAAAAGCTAAAAGCCCAGAGCCCTGTCATCTTCTTTACAAGAAAAATAAACAACTCTTTCTTTAAAACGTGGTTGATTGGTCAGGTTTGTTTGTTTGTTAGTTTGTTTATTTATTTATTTTTTGCGGCTGAATGTGACATCAATCACGTCCACTTTGGAGACAAAAAGTTCTCATTTTTTCCCTATGAAGTGGGTCTCCCTTTGGAGTCCTCCATGTGAACCAAGTTTTTGTCTCCTGGAGCTGGAGGTTCAGGAGGGAGGAGGAATATCCCTCTGCCTGGGGCCTGACCTGGGAATTGGGGTGGGGTTGGGGTTCCTGGCAATGAAGACTTGGGGTACAGCTGATGTGTGCTCTGCAGAGGCTAATGCCTTCCCTAGCTTCAGCCCTGGGTCCTGATCACATAAGGATACAGAGCTGCCACCTGAACTGAGCACCAGGGAGGTCCCCTCGACACTGATGGTGGGCAGGGCAGAGATGGCAACCACCATGGACAGTGAATCCAGTCAGGAGACTGGACTCTGGTCCCAGTCTTCCCACTAACTGCCTGTGTGTCCCTGTCTCTCAACCAGCTCCCCGAGGGCAAGTGCTCTGAGCCGTCATCCATGAATAGGGCACTCTGTGCCACAGGGAACCCACTGTCCCCAGGCCCCTGGTCCCTGAGCCTCTTCTCAGAAGCTCAAGTAAACCTGGGCCAAGAGGGGCCCATATCCATCAGTCAGCAAGTGTCATTCTGGGAGCCTCAAACTTAGCAGGTCCTTGGGAAGGGAAGCTTGAGCCACGTGGCTTCCTGAGCGCCAGGTGCAGTGGGGCAGGGGGCCGGGTGGGAGGTGAAGATGAGTCAGAGGAAGAGCCACCTTGAGCAACACAGAGTAAGGGAAGGATCCAAGTTCTAAGCTCGCTGATCTGCTGCCGGCTCCCTTCAGCTTGGCTGGCTTCCTGCTGCTGGGACAGTGCGGTGGGGGCCAGGCTCCAGGCTATGGTGGCAGGGGAGAAGGAGGGAGGGAGAGGAAGACTGAAAGCTGGGAGTCCCGGCTTCTGGAAAGGTGTTGTTCAGGTTTTCTCTCTGGCTCCCCGGGAGGGTGAGCTGCTGGGAAGTTCCCACCACTCATTGTGCCTCCCGGCTTTCCTGGAATCTTCTGGAGAGCCAGCCAAGAAAGGAGCTGCCCATGGGCCTCTGGAGCTACAAATTCTCTCTCCTTCCTGCGCCCAGGAGACTCTCCTACCTGGGTCAGTGCCTTCAATTATAATAAAGCAAACAGGAGTAAGACTGTGGCCCAGTGAATGCTTTTAGTGTCCCAGGCAATTTTTACAGAACTTACCTCATTTGGTCAGGAGCAAAGAGACTGAGTAATGTCCAAGGGGTCACACCAGCCAGGAAACAACACGGCCACAATTCCCACTAAGGCTTGTTAACCTTAACCCCACTTCAGGCTGACCGTCCATCACCTGAAGAGTAAAACCCAGGCCCTGCAGCTCGGCGCCCAGGGCCCTGTGGGTCCCCCAGGTTCTCATCTCTTAAGGAGAGGAAAATGTTGGGGGGAGCCACACCAAGGGCTTCAAAGGAATCAGCAATATTTTATTTTAACATTTTATTATTTAAAAAAGTAAGAAGCAAATATGGTACAATGTTGAGATTGGGCAAAGCTGGGTACACAGTTCTCTAATACAGTTACTATCCATACTTTCCTGTAAGCTTGAAATATTCCATCGTTAAAACTAGATCGCCACGTATGCCCTTCAGCAGGGGCACTGTGGTAGAGTGGATAATGGTCCCCCAAAGATGTTTGGGTCCTTATCCCAGCAGGGACTGTGAACATGTGACCTTACACAGTGAAAGGGACCAAGCAGGTTACGGA
The DNA here is from genome assembly GCF_009834535.1 of Camelus ferus. Classification (NCBI taxonomy): domain Eukaryota; kingdom Metazoa; phylum Chordata; class Mammalia; order Artiodactyla; family Camelidae; genus Camelus; species Camelus ferus. The sequence continues at coordinate 63,402,791 of NC_045705.1, forward strand.
TTTTGAGAGGGAGGGATTATCCAAGTGGGCCTGATGGAATCACAAGGTCATTCATTCAAGAGCCACCAAGAGTCAGAGGAAACATGAAGCCGGAGGCAGATGCTGGAGAGATGTGGTCATGAGTCGATGACTATGGGCAGCCTTTAGAAACTGGGAAAGTCAAGGAACTGATTCTCCCCTAGAGTCTCCAGAAGGACCATTTCTAGCCCCTGCAGGACTCATTTCAGACTTCTGGCCTCCAGAACTGTGAGGTAACAAACTTGTGCTGCGTGCAGCCACTAAGTTTGTGGCAGTTTGTCGCAGCAGCCACGGGGGGTGAATCTAGGCCTGGTCAGCAGCGATGCCAATTGGTGGTGATACAGTTTCTCTAAGTGAGAACGAGAGATCCAGGAAAAGCAGCACTCCCACCCAGGACGGCACAGCTGGCCTTCCCGAGTCCTGAATCCCCAGTCCTGTGCTTTCCCAGAGTCCCGTCAGCTCTACCTCACTCCAGCAGGAAAGCAAGGATGCCAAAGGCTCGTGGGAGCAAGACCCTCTCGTGACCTCTAATACCCAATTCCTCCTGGGTTCCTGGTGCCAAGATACCAGATACCCCTAGGTCTTTCTTCTGGGTCTTGCAAATGAAAAGACTGACTGTCCAGCAGATGGGCACCCAAGTGCTTCTAATCCCTCCCACCTTCCCCCTTAACTTCCTTGTTTCCCAGCTGCCCTAGGGGTCGCTGGGCAGAGAACTGCGGCTTCAGACCTCGATGCCAATTCAACAACTCTTTGCAGTGGTGCCTCGTTCTGGGGAAGATGGGATGGCTTCCTTTTGGAGACGTCCTGCCGCACTCACCTTAAGGGCTTATTGTCTGTTAGGAGAAACTGGACAGCTACAGACCAAGGTGGCCTGTGACTAAAGCATGAGGGACAGAACTGAGATGCCATACGTGTTAATTCAGATACCTGTTAAGGCTCCAAAATCATTTCCCATCTGCCCACCTGGACTCTGACCATTGAAAATGTGGTCCTTTGCCTTGAAGGCACCAAGAATCTTACTAAAGAGACAGACACGTGCAAATACAAAAATTCATTAGAAATACCAGGTGGTTTCAATAAGGATGTGAGTGCCCTTGCATTGTTGGGGCAGCTACGGAGCATGCAGAGGAAACAGAGCAGGGAGGGCTCTTCGGGGGAGGTGGGACTCAAGTTGGCTCCAGAAAGACCGCCCAGAACTTGTACTGGGAGAGGCATGGAGTCAGTCTCAGCCAGGGGAGCTCAGTGGGAGATCTGAGGGAAAAAAGGATGGAATGAGCAAAAATACATAGATGTTAACAGCAAAAAGGGTTCACAGTTATGAGGGGGTCACGAGTGGCTGTTGGGGGAGGTCAGGTTTTGTGTTGGGAGATAATCTATGTACATTAGATTAAACTCAGGTCCAACCCACATGTGCATTTAACGGCGTAACTGTGCCCTGGAAGTACCTTCACTGGTGAGTCCATTGGGGCAAAACGAAGCAACAGGACCTCAGGCATTCCAGAACGTTTGGCCAGAGCATGTGCCCTGGACAAACAGGATAAGCAGGGCACGTCTGACATGGTGAAGCAGTCTTTTTTTTTTTTTAAGTGGGGTACTGGGTATTGAACCTAGGACCTCGTGCATGCTAAGTATGTGCTCTACCACTGAGCTATACCCTCCCCCCTTGTAATTAAATGTGCTCAAAGACACGGTCAGGGATGGTGGGGGACTAATTAGAGGTCAGACAGGAGAGACTGAAGTGATAAGGGTTAATCAGAGAAGCTGAGTAAAGGAGATTGCTCCCAGGACATGAAAACAACACCAGCAAGGACTCATGCCCAGTTCCCTTCCCTGGAGAAGAGAAATTGATCAGCACTTCAGCGGGAGCAGCCAGAACAATCTTGTTGCTCACACTCAAATCTGACCAAAGGACAATGAAGAGCCACTGTCGCACAGTCAAGGGGGCTGCCCTCCTCCCTGGGTTCTTGACGGTAGGAAGAGGTAGAGCGGGGGGCTGCCCTCAGTGTGGCTGAACCTGCAGAGGATGGGGGGCTCAGGAGCCAGTGTGAAGGAGGGAGGTGGGACGAGGGGGAAGGAGAAGAAGTTACTGCACAGAATCAGCTCCAATAGGAGTTCAGGCTGAAAGGTTAGAGGAAGAAAGAAGGGCAAAGAAAGGACAGGGAGATAAGATGTCATTCTGAACATGAGACAGGTAGTGAGAAGAGATAAACGCTGGAGGCAAGAGCTAAGGGTGGAGGAAAACATGAAGATAATGAACAGAACCCGGATGGGGTAAAAACAAGATGATAATGCAGAAAGCGAAGGATCTGAGAACAATGGGTCAGGGAGAGAAGAACAAAGGTCAGGACAGAGCCAGCTCAGGCTGGGAAGCGGTCATCGGTCATCCCGCGGCCCGCCCCCTTCCCCCCAGATTTGGTTACACAAAGGGAACTAAGAGATTCTGCCAAAATCAGTGACAAGCGCCCTGCTATGTGGCGGGGCTGGGAACCGCAGCTCTGCCATTAGCGGAACATCCCCTTAATAAAAGTTTCACCACCCAGCAAGCCCTCACGGATCAGGTGGGCTTTCACGCGGCGTGAGATACTGGAGGTCCCTCACTCCAGCAGGGATGAGAGGTAGCCAGGCCACTGCGACAACTGCAGGTCTCCACCCAGGCGATTCTGGGTGCTGGGATGTCAAATGGCAGCGTTCATTACAACGATGCTCCAAATAAAATCAGAACCTCATTCAGCGACCTGTAGTTTAGAGTTTCTGAGAGTGGTACCTGATCTGGACAGGAGGGTGATGTACCCTACAAGGGACAGCAGGATGCCGTGGTTGGAGTGCAGGCTCTAGGCTCAGTGGCCTGGGTTCATATCTCTGCTCTGCTACGTACTAACAGTGAGAACTGTGGCCTCGATTTTATGATCTGCAAAATGGGTAGAATGATAACACCCACCTCACAGGGTTGTTACAAATAGTAAATGAGTGCTATGTGTTAAGTGCTTCAAACAGTGCCTGGCACGTGGAGAGTACTCTCTCCATCTCAGTAACTAGGATTTTTTAGGGTTCCTAAGCACAAACTATTAGGACAGGAAGTAGGAGGCCCTAAGTTGAGGGAGGAGAAGCTACTTTAAAAAAAGAAATTCTTTAGTTTTTGTTTTGTTTTGTTTTGTGTGTGGGGGGGGGTAATTTTATTCAGTTTATTTATTTATTTAATGGAGGTACTGGGGACTGAACCCAGGACCTTGTGCTTGCTAAGCACATGCTCTAGCACCAAGCTGTACCCACCCCCAGGAGAAGCTACTGTTGAGTGGGCTCTGTGTGTGGCCTACATGGGGCTGAGGTCAGAGAGAGATGGGAAGGGGCTTCCTACTGAAGCTGGGGGTTTAGGTATGGCCCTCTGGGGTTCACCAGCATTTTTGATTGAACTAAGTCCAAGAGATCAAACCAAGGGCCTCTCCATTCACCAAATGATGAAATATGCCTGGTCTGGGTGAACTGCGTGCTGAGTCCCAGGCTTTTGGCTCCTCTACCCTGGAAATCTGTGATTCGGTCCAGCTACGTGACAACTGAACAGACGAAATCAGATTTGGATTCTGCTACTTGCTGGCATTTTGACCTTTGTCCTTGGTTTCCTCCTTGACCTCAGAGAGCTGTTATGAAGCTCCAGCAAGTAGGGGAAAGTAAGGCAAACACAACTGGACTCTGAGAAATATCATTTATAAAGCTAGTGTGCAGATGGACTGCAGCCCTGCCTGTGCAATGTAAATGATGCAGATGATAGAACTGTGAACAGTGCCTTTGTGGACTAGAGGCAAAGAGGGACTTTAAAAAACATCGGAAGCACAATCACAAGGCTCAAGATGAATGTGATCCCTCCAAATAAAAGATTTCAGTAGAACGAAGGACACAATGATCAAAGATAATGACCAGATAACAGGTTAGGAAAAGATACTGCAGTATCTAAAGCCAAAAAATTCAACTAGTGTCTGGACTACACGGGACCTCCTGCACATCAACAAGACAGAGAAGAACCCAGTGGAAAAATGGGCCAAGAGTATGAACAGGTCATGTTCCGAATGAGAAAGCTAAAGGACTAAACAAACATATGGGGAAATATTCACTGGTTATAAGGTAATTGCAGGTTAAGCCAATGAGATATTACTTTCCCCCTCTTCAGCAAAAATTAAAAAGCTGAATAATGCCAGTTGGGTTAGTCTGTGGTCCCTACGTCACCGGGAGTAGTGGGTAAATGGCGTAGCCATTCTGCAAAGCAATCTGTCTTACCTAGCCAGACCACCGATACGTATGCCACCTGACCAATAATCCAGTTCTGGGGATACATGTATAGATAGATCCTGAAGTCTCTCACACAGTGGCCTAAGGACACAGGCACGAGGATGCTTGTCACAGCAGAGGGCTGCTGGTGGAGGCAGGGCGCTGGGTGAAATCCACAGCCCTTCCATGGGGGAATGCACAGGTGACGCATGGTGGCTGCACTCTGTGAATCACGTACAGCCCTGAGAAGTGGGTTAGGTGGATCACACTAACACAACGCTGGAAGAAAAAGTGCATGCATCCTAATTTACACAAGCAGATCTGACAGAAACACAAATTAAAACACATGCATAGAACACTACAACCTGAAATGCCAAAACACAAACAAGGACATACACAAAATATGTCAGGATAGTTACTTAAGGGGTAAAGGGAATGGGAATTGTGAAAAAAAGGAAAGATCTGTTTATAAAAAGAGCGCAGGGGCAGGGTATAGCTCAGTGGCAGAGGGCACGCTTAGCATGCACGAGGTCCTGGGTTCAATTCCCAGTACCTCCATTAAAAAATTAGTAACTACCTTCCTCCTCCCAAAGAAAAATTAATAATAATAATAATTAATAATAATAATAATAATAATAAAGAATCTGCACCCAAGGCCTTTGCAGTTAAATCTGGTAGTTTCCACCCCTTCCATGAACTCTGGTGCCTGCGAGGTTTGTGATCCAGGAAGCACTAGAACTCCACAGCCTAAGGGAAGTGATTCAGAGTCTTCCGCCTCATGGATTTCAAAACAGAAGAAACAGCAGACTTCACCCATGAAGAAATTCAGTGAACAGTTTTGTTAAGACATCAAGAAAGCTGAAGCCAGCAGTCAGCAGATACCCACAGGATGTGACAGGGTTTGTTTGGACTCCACCTCTCTCAGCAGTTAAGTACACGCCAAAGGGGAAAGCCCAAACACCATGACTAGTAGAAAAGCGACCATTTTGGGAAACTATTTCTATGTTACAAAACTATGTTTTCATCACAGAAGGCAGGTTCTTCGCATCACTATGTGCGCACAGACCAAACAGCTTCTGGTTAATGGCTCCTGACGTGGAGGAATAGCAGAGTACCACCTCTCTAAGATCGGCCCTCTCGGAACCGTCACTCAGTGGTACCTGGGCTTCCCTGGCTCTTTTTAATCTACTTCTGCGGCAGCGCCCACCTCCCTCTCCGTGGCCATAGTCTTCCTGTTTGAACTTTAGAGCAGCCATATTCAACCTTGGTTGCACTTTAGAATCATCCGGAGAGCTTTTTAAAATCCCAATGCCTGGGTCGCCCCTCTCCAGTTAAACCAGACCTTCTGGGAGTGGGGCGTGGGCATCACTGTTGGTTAAACTTCCCAAGGTGGTTCCCAGGGTGCCGCTGCTTTTGAGTCCTGCTTATGGGACATATGCAGAAAAGATTTATTAAGTTAAGGATTCCTTCTGTGGAGACCAGAGACAGGGTCCTTGTCCTGGGGTCCTGGGCCATGTTATAAGTAAGAATCATCCAAGGTACAGGTCTGCTGGCCCTTACCTCCTGGGGTCCCAGAGGAATACGGCTTTGCTGAGGGTACAAATGGGATCCATTGAGGCGGGAAGTCCCATAAAAAGACCAGCAGGACCCCTAGGCAGGGCCGCTGCTCTCCTCTTAGCACTGTCCGGTTCCCTGGCCCAGAGACTCTTATCTCACTTTTTGCCTCCAAAGCGGCTAACTTACACCTAGAATTCTATTGGTTCCCTGAGCTCACTTCTGATTGGTTATTTCCTTCATTCCTGATTGGTTATTACTCTCACTCCTGATTGGTTATTACTCTCACTTCTGATTGGTCCACTTCCCTAACTTCTGATAGGTCCATTTGTAGTACTTCATCTGCATGGAGCTCACTCCTGATTGGTCTACTTCTACAAAACTTGTTCCTGGTTGGTCAACTTCTGTTGTACTTTATTTGCATATGATGTTGCAAAGTGTAAAACTGGCAGCCTATAAAAGGCCTGTGTAAAATTACAGACGGGGTCCAGAGCTTGAAGTGTCAACTTTGCTGGGCTTGCTTGTGTAATAAGCCTGAGTTCTCCAACTTTCAGAGTGGTGCTTGGTGTCTTGTCCGGGTCCCGGTTGGTGTCACAACTGAGCTGTATCACCGAGCTGTAACACATTTTTCCACAACACTATAAGCCTTCAACTTTTAAGTTTTTCCTCTTTCCCAGTCGGCCATTCTCCTGGTGCTAATTGGAGGGGATGCCACAAAAACCCACTTACAGAGCTCCCTGGTGGGCATCCGGCTTCCGGAGAAACTTTGTTTTCCAGCCCAGTCGCAGACAGGGTTAGAATGCTGCGGGCTGGGAGCGTAGGCCGGAGTTCCAGCAGAATCTGGGCGGGGAGGCCCTCTGCTTAGACTTCTCATTTATTTTTCCTCCAGCTTTCCTTGACTTCACCATCAGGGCCATTTGTTCCATAGTTCTCCTGGCCTATGACAAGGACAAGATTGGATTTAAAGGGGAAAAGATCACTTACTGTGACTGAGAAGGTGTGAGGGGGGTGCAAGATGTGAGCCCTATCTGCCGGAGTTACGGGGAAGACAGGGATTGCCACATCCACTTGGGCTCCTCCAGATACTGAGACTAGACGTAACAATCACTAATACATATTTTTAAAGTTGTGATAAAATATACATAACATAGCATTTATAGTTTTGACCATTTTTAAGTGTACTGTTCATCGGCATTAAGTACCTTCACATTGTTGTGCAACCATCACCACCATCCATCTTTAGAGTTTTTTTCCATCTTCCCAAACTGAAACTTTGCACCAGTTAAACAAGACCCCGTTCCCGCTTCTGCCCAGTCCCTGACAACCACCAACTTGTCTACTTTCTGTCTCTATGTACCTTATATAAGTGAATCGTGTAGAATTTGTCCTTTTGCAGCTGGCTTATTTCACGTAGCATAATGTCTTTGAGGTTCATTCATATTGTTGTATGTGTCAGTATTCTCTTTTTTAAGGCTGAATGGTATTCCGTTGTATACGTAGACCACATTTGGTTTATTTATTCGTCCATGGTGGACACGTGGTTTGTCTCCACCTTTCAGCTGTATAATAGGTAATATTTTTTTTTTATTATTATTGAAGTATAGTTGATTCACAAAGCTGTATTATCTTCTGGTGTACAGCCCAGTGATTCAGTTATACATATATACATTCTTTTTCATTATAGGTTATTACAAGATATTGAACATAGTTCCCTGTGCTATACATTAGGACCTTGTTGTTTATCTATTTTACATATAGTAGTTTGAATCTGCTAATCCCAAACTCCTAATTTATCCCTCCCCCCACTTTCCCCTTTGATAATCATAAGTTTGTTTTCTATGTCTGTGAGTCTCTTTCTGTTTAGTAAATAAGTTCACTTGTATCTTTACTTTTAGATTCCACATATAAGGGATATCACATGATACTTGTCTTTCTGTGTCTGACTTACTTCACTTAGTATGATAATCTCTAGGTCCATCCATGTTGCTGCAAAAGGCGTTATTTCATCCCTTTTGTGGCTGAGTAGTATTCCATCGTGTGTATGTGTATGTGTGTGTGTATGTATATATATATATATCACTTCTTTATCCAGTTATTTGTTGACAGACATTTAGGTTGTTTCCATGTCTTGGCTATTGTGAATAGTGCTGCTGTGAACATTGGGGTGCATGTATCTTTTTGAATTAGAATTTTCTCTGGATATATGCCCAGTAGTGGGATTGCTAGACCATATGGTAAGTCTATTTTTAAATTTTTAAGGAACCTCCATACAGTTTTCCATAGTGGCTGCACCAAATTACGTTCTCACAGCAGTGTAGGAGGGTTCCCTGTTCTCCACACCCTCTCCAGCATTTATTGTTTGTGGACTTTTTACTGATGGCCGTTCTGACCTGTGTGAGATGATACATCACCAGAGTTTTGATTTGTGTTTCTCTGACAATTAGCACTATTGAGCATCTTTCCACGTGCCTATAATAGCTAGAACTTTCTGAGTACTCTCTGTGCGCCAGACACTCTTATAAGCACTTCACTTATGTTAACTCATTTATACTCCCAAAAACCTGTGAGTTTATTTTTCCGATTTGGAAACTGAGGCACAGAGAGGGAGAGTAGCTTGCCTGGCAAGCAGCTGACTTGCCAGCAGTTCGGGACCCCAGTCCTGCTTGTGAGTGCTGACCGCTGCTGCATCTCGTGCCCAGGACCAGAGCCCGCACCGTTAGAGCAGGAGACGACCACGGCTACTATGTGTCCCAGTTCTTTACAGGTAGGAAACCAAGGACTTAAGGTGTTAAATGACTTGTCCCATAGCTATGGTGACCGTGTTATCTGAACCCTCAGGTGAAGATGTATCGTTTGATAGTGTTAATACTTCTTGATTAAAAAAAAGCTGGGTGGTGTCATTTGAATGGTCCCCCAAATATAGTGATACTGGGTCATCTTGAGGGTTTATAACGGGGTCAGATAGGTATTCTAAATCAGCACTGTTTTGGAGAACGGGGGCCTGTCCCTCTATCTGGCGAGTGTGTCAGCATTCATTTAGAGATGTACCAAACTTGGCTGAGCGCCTTAAGAGTGACTCCTCCTGGTGAAAATGAGTCACATCAGGAAGACGGGCAGGTTTCCACTCCTTTGGGACAGGGGCTGCAGCTTCCATCCTGCCAGGTTCTCAGCCCGGATCAGTTTACCCTTGCACACAGGAGATCTGGGAGGAGTAACCAGTAAGTTAACCTGATCCGCCACCCTCCATAGGAAGGACAGCACAGCTCTGTCTCCATGCAGAGAGGACAGGAGATGCTCTTTGGAAGGATTCCCGAGTCACACTTCCTGCCTTCACAGTTTACCCTGTTCCGCAGTTTGCAGAGTTTCTGTCTCCATTGCAACAGCCCTGGGTAATCCTGCCTTTGCCTTTTGACAGCCTATTCCTTTCTCACAGTGCTTCCAGATCATCTTCTAAGATCATGCCACTCTCCTCCTCAAAAACCCACGGTGGCTCCCCATTGCCTGCTGAGTGTAAGCCCGAGGCCCCAGCACTGGCTGTACTCCATATGGAGCCCCAATTTCCTTTCCATCACCACCCACACCTTCTCCCTCCATGCTTCGCTCTCCTAGACACTCCACATGCTGCTCTGCCTCCATCACCTTTCCTCATCCCTTCTCCAGCTCAGCCCACTCCCCAAATGCTTCCACATTTGTCAGCGTCCCCCTCCTTGCTCCTTCCAGTCAGAATTAGCTGCTCCTTCCTCAATGGCATCACTGCCAATAGCAGGTGAGTCTACTCAGCCTTCCTGTTGCCATGCCTTGGATCCCTGTAAGGTGTTCTCGGGTCACTTTCCCTATAGACAGTTCTGCAAGGGCACTCACCATGAATTCACCTTTGGGTAGGGCAGAAACTCTTCTGCTTATCGGCAATACGATATCCTCTCTGGGTACAGCATCCTTTCCTATTCACCATCTCTGTGTCCTGTTTTTATAACAATATTTCTTAAAACAGGGTTGGAGGAAGGTGAGGACAGTTGAAAGTCACCTGGAGGTGAACACTGCTACTGACCACAGTGAGGGGAGTACCAGTGTGGTGGAGAGTAGAGCAGAGGTCAGGGCGCGGGGGGTTGAGAACCTGCTCGGCAACCATGCTGCCTGAAAGAACAGCCCCATTTCCTCTCCAATTGCCCCAACCCATTGCAGATGGGATTTGGCTCCTACAGAGCTGCCAAGTTCCTTTCTCTAACGTGATCCCCCAAGAGCAGAACCCAGCACTTCGTTCTACACTGGACACTGACAATGCCTTTTGCTTTGTTCCATTTCAGGCTCTCTCCTTTCTTAGCCTCCTCCTCCTGCCCCTCTGCTGGTCCCTGTGTAAACTGCCTATACTGGATCATCTTGAGCCTAATTCACAGTGATGCTCTTGCTTCCTCCTGGTACCCTGTCCCCAGACAACTCCATCACTTGTAGGGCACTGGTTGCTACCTAAATGCAGAAGAGCCAAGTCTTGATCCTCTTCTTTTGAGAGCTTTCTGAGCTCCAGATCAGAATTTCTGACTCCTCACTGGATGCCCCAAAGTAGCCTCCACTTCTCTCCTAATACTTTTATTGGGAGAAATGTACTTGCATTATTGGCTCCAATTCATTATCCTCCTGCTTCACTGTTGGCTGAATATATTCCCCAACCCCCTGATTTTGGGCTTGCAATATGGCTTCCTTCGGCCAGTAGGATGGAAGTAACATTGTGCCTTAGTTGAGTTTCTGGCATAGGAGTGAAAGTTGCTTCCTCTGCCTCCTGAGTCTGGGCCTGCAATGAACACATGGAGCAAAGCTGCCCCAGTCAAGATGCAGACTTAAAGCAAGAAGCTGAGCAGCCCCACGACTGCAGATGCATGAGAGCCACTGAACCCCAGAGCTGTTAGATTAAAGGATTGTGCTCTTCAGCCACTGAATATTGGGCCAGTTTGTTACACAGCATTGGTATGGCAATAGCTGACCATTACAATCTTACATAGAGATGAAGGTATAAAACATAGATACACAACATAAGATCAGCTATGCAGGGAAAACCCATATCACCACTGCCAAGGGAAGAAAGAAAATATCGCTCAGCACCTTGGAAACTTATAAATGCCCTTCCTGATTACTACCTCCTCCCTCAGCCCTAGAGGTCACCAAAATTTTGAGTTTTTTAAAAAATAATTTCTTACTTTTCTCCATAGTTTGTGAGAATCATCCAAAGTGTCACATATACTATCGTTGCTTCATTTTCATTGATAAGCAATATTCATTATGTGAACAAACTACTGTTTATTGATCTGTTCTGCTAATGGATATTTCCGATGTTTCTGGTTTTATATTACTACAACAATTCTGTGTGAGCAGCCCTACAATCAGGGGTCAGCAAACTTTTTCTGTAAAGGAACATTTTAGGTTTTGTGGCCACGTATATTCTTCTTTATTTTGAAATAAATTTTAAAATAATGGGAAAAAAGGAAAAGTCATCCTAAAAATGTAAAACAATTGTTAGCTCACGAGCTGTACGAAACCAGACTGGTGGCAAGACTGGCTGCGGGCTGTAGCTTGCTGCCTCTGCCCTCTGAGCTCCCTTACATGTGCACAGATGCTTCTGAAGGATTGTAATGGCTGGACGCCAGGTCTGCACATCTTTAGCGTCACTAGATAAAGCCCGATCTTAAATTTAGCATATGGAAAATGGAAATCCCATTTTCTCAAGCAAATGAACCCGTGGGCACCTGCTGCGCAAAGAAAGTGAAATTCCTGTGGTCCCCATGGCAGCCCGAGCATTCTGCCACGCCAACCTCTTCCCTTTCCGTTCCAAGAGGTAGTGAGCAGCGCTGCTGTCAAGTGATGCCCGTCAGAGTGGGGGTCGGGGGTGGGGCCACACGGGTCAGAAGAGGGAGTCGCTGGGTTTTGAGGCTAAGTGGGGAGTTCGGATTTGATTCTACTGGTAAAAGAAAACCAGCGGAGGAGGTGAAGTGGGGCCGTGACAAGTCTGAGCTACGTTTTAAAAGAATCGCTTTGGCTGCTGAGAGTGGATTTTTAGGGGACAAGAGAGGAGGAAGTGAGTCCAGAAGGCAGGGATGTCAATTGCAGAGTCTCGCGAGAGTGGAGGGGGCGAGGGCCGAGCTGCAGAAAGCGAGTCCTTGTCAGCATCACCGCCTGCTCCTCCCCCTTCACACGCACAGCCCCAGACACCCTGAACCTGAACGAATCTCCAAGCCACCCTGCTCTCATCCCCTCACTCATCCTGTTCCCCACTTCTGCGGTCCTCTCTCCTCTGACCCAGGGGGCACAGTTCACCCATCCTGCCCACCGTGACTCCTCCCGGGCTGACCTCCTCTCCCCAGACTCCCCCAGCGGACCATTGTAACCATTGTAGCTCCGCTTCATCTGATTTAATGAGAAATGTGCTATGTGCCCTAAATCTGTTTCCTCACTGAACTTGAGACGACTCTTACCTTCGAGTCTTATCTTTTTTAGTTCTGCCACCACTGCCATTGAGGGGGCATTGAAGCCAAGAGTGTGGAACTGAATCCATCATCCGGCAACCACCGTGGAGATCAGCAGGTTGGTAAAGCGATCCAGCTAGAACCTGGAGCCCACGGGGTGTGGAGACTCCTCGAAAGATTAAGGAAGTGGCTTCTGGAACCGTAACCACCCACGCTGTGCCATAGAGAGCAAAGCTGGCGGCGCCCAGGGCTGGGCCCTCCCTAAAATGGAAGCCAGGAGCACATATATCACTGTTGCTGAACAATGGAATAGTCTCTTATCTCTCCTCCTGTCATGTTAGCGGTTGTTACAGCCACCTCTGCTCCCAGACACGAACAAAAGCGCTGCTCCTAGTTAGTGTGAGTTCTTGGCTCCTTTCCTGCCCCTGTTGCCCCAGAGAAGTTGCAACACACAGAGATAAACAAGTTTGTAAAAAGAGGTCAGATCATCCAGTTAGTTGGCTGTTGGGATTCTAGAGGAAGAAAAAGACTAGAGGGAGGAGAAGAGGAGGTAAGAAGTGGAGCTGATCTGGGGGGAGAGCTAGAGAGAACTGGGAAAGAATAAATACTGGTTTTCATCCTGAACGAATTACAGTATTACTTACAACAGTATAGTAAAACATCCATTTTATTAAAATGCAGCAAATGCTTTGAAGGTGGGCTAGACCAGGGCTACACAAACTGTGTTCCAGGAAAGGGGACTGAGCCATAAACTGCATGGCCACGCCAAGAAGAACTAAGTACAGCACTTCAGAGAAGTTTTTAGGAAAGTCGCATAGCCATTCGGCAGAATAATTTCCTGACCATTGAGTTTAATCATAAAAACAAGACTTCTATTTTGTAAGGTTTTTTTTTTTCTTTTATTATGTCCATTTCCTAGCAATTTTCACTTCTCGCTTCTTAGGGGTTTTGGCTGGGCCTGAGAATTAAGTGGACATAAGACAGATTAACAGGAGGAAAGCACACACATTAATTTAGCACAGACTTGGTGTGACATAAGAGCCCTCAGAAGGAAATACAGACCCCAAGAAAGTGATAAAATCTAAATGTGTTCATAGTAGGTTGAACAAACAAAAGAAAAGTAACAAAGACAGAAGGGAGGCCAGTGGGAGATGAGAATTATTTTAACAAGGTCTGTTTGTACAGAATTCTTTTGGGTTCAACTTCCTGACCTTGATCTATAAGAATGTTACCTTCTTCCTGGTGTAGGGAGGACATCTTTCATCTGGAGGTTTTATCTCCTGTTTTTTGTTTTTTTTTTTCTAATGTATTTAGCTTAAACTAATCTTTATATGCAAAACTGGCATATTTGGGGTGGCATATTCTGCCACTGTCCACTAGTCATTTTAATTTTTTTTAATTTTTAATATTTCATTATTATTATTATTTTCTAATTTTTAGAGGGGAGGTGATTAGGTTTATTTATTTACTTTAATGGAGGTACTGGAGATTGAACCCACGACTTTGTGCATGCTAGGCAAGCACTCTACCACTGAGCTATATCCTCCCCCTACTAGTAATTTTTAATGTATTTTACAGTAGTATTGATCTATGATACATTGGCAGTAAAGAAAAACAACTCTATTGTTCAGCCCAGAGACTGTGAAGCACTGAGCCCACCTAATGGAAACCAGTCCCAGCTGGGAGGTCCCTCAGGGTCCTTTGAAGAACCAAGAACCATGTCCCCCAGGAGAAGCAGCCCTGTGCTATTGACCCTCTAAAAAGAGGAATGGCCGGTGCTGGAGAGAGAAACAGGCATCACTGTGGATGGAGGCTTTTACAAAAAACAGGGAAGGGACCGCTGCCATGGGCAGTCAGAGAAACACTGAATTCCTTCTCCCTGGTTCCGTTCTCAACACAAAAAGAATAAGCACAAGAAACAAGGACTGGGTAGCACAGGGAACGATCCTCAATATTTTGTAATAACCTGTAATGAAAAAGGATCTGAAAAAGAATAGATACACGTGCCTGCATGTAACTGAATCACTTTGCTGTACACCTGAAATCAACACAACATTGTAAATCAACTGTACTTAACAATAGAAGAAAAAGCACAAGCGCAAAGGGATTTGAGGAAGAAGAAGACCCTCCTCTCTCACCTCTACTTAATCCCCTCAAACCCTAAAGCCATTGCATTTTGGACAGTGTGGAGAGGAGATTTGAGTCAAAGGAGACTGATGTTCTTAAAAATCGAAAGTCTTAGTAATCAAAATGTGACTCTACGATGTCACATCTCCCCAAGGCAGCACATGTTCCCTGGGCCACTCTCAAGATCCCCACTGGTGTCAGAGCTGCTGAAATCAGTTCAACCGTCCTGGATTGTGCTGGGGCAATTTGCTACCTTAGGCTCCCATCTTAATATTTTAGGCAAAATCATTTTCACCACAACTCAGGTGAACCACCTCTGAATGCACCAGACTTGGTGAACTCTACATGGCTGCCCTGGACGGGAGGGAAAGTGGCAAGTCCCCAAGGAGCTCTGACTCCAGCTGGGGAGCTGACACAGTTCCGCACATGCCAAATGGGTCTGTGACGATTGCTACAGGTAGAGGGCACCAGCTTCTGAGTCATGTGAGACAAATTAATGGGAGGAATTACTATGCAAGGAGAGGCCCCTTTGAAGGCCGTGTGCTGGGTCTAGAAGGCTGGCAGAAGTTCAACAGAGAGGGAACAATTTGTTTGTTTTGCTTTTTTGGCTGAAAGACAAAGGAGAGCCTGCAGCAGCCTAGGACTGGCCAGAATGTCCAAGAGCTTCTTGTGTAAAGGACGCCCATGAGGTCTGTATCTCAGAACCATGTACACCTCAGGGGTGATGAAACCAGACTCAAAGGGCACCCTTGGTGTGGCCCATAATTGCGTAAATTGCGATAAGAGTCGCTTGGGAATTACGAAGATCAGCCCACCAGGGTGATCACATCCCTCATTAAAAACAGAGGAGAAGCCGGAACTTGCCCAAATCGAGACCAGGTCAGTGTCATCCTGACCTAAAATAAGATGGGCTGTGTCAGGAACATGAGGAGGGGCCTGCTCCCTGGCCCTGGACCCACTGTAGGTCAGCATGACCCACCCTGGGACACCTCCTGTCCCCTCTGCTGTGCACTGTAAGTGTTTTTCAGGATAGAGCCTGGGCACGTCCTGCAAGGTGGAACCATCATTGTTACATTACCCATTCTTTTCCCAAAACACCCTCTTGCATCCTTCTGTTCATCTGTGAAACCTGTCTTTTTATGGGAAAAATGCAAAGGGGTTATTCTTCATTTTCAGAAATCCTCAAGGGGCACACCCAAGGTTTAAGAACTAGAGAGTTCCACCCGCTCCCCCAACCCCCAGCTCAGCCCTTAGGCAGGCCCATCCTGCAGTAGGCTCAGGGAGTCCTTGGTGGACCCCACTACCCAGTGTCCTTTGCTTATTCATTTAGGAGGTAGCAGTGCAAGGAACTGGGAAGTGGGGTGGCAAATAGCACAGCCCTGTGCTCCTGCGCGCCTCTGCTCACCCAGCTCATCGTCTTCCTCCAGGCTGGCTTAACCTCTTCCATTGTCTACCCGACCCAGACCAGAAGCCCAGGATCATTCTGGATTCTTCTTTCCCTTTTTGCTCTTCCTCCTCGCATCACCCACCCCCTCTCCCACCATCTAATCAATCAAATCACCGAGTCGTCTCCACCTCACCTCCCACCAGCTCGCCAACGCAAACTGTTGATAACTGCTGAATGTGGGTGCCGGATATATGGATGTCTGTCATACCATTCTCTTTGCTTCTGTGTCAGTCTGAATGTTTCCAGAACAGAAAGTGAGATTTAGCAAAAGAGAAACAGGATTTCTCAAAGTGGTCCCCTCTGCTTGGTTCCTTCCAGAATCCGGCCTCTCACCATCTCTTGCCAGGATGACTTCTTTGCAGTCCCTCTGCCTGCTGCCCTTGCCCACCGCAGCCCCAGCCTCCCCCTCCCACCAGCCAGCCTTAGGGTGACAGGCGTTCTTCCCCCAGAGCAGAAAGTAGGTGGTGGCAGGCTCTCCTTCTAGGCAATTTTTAGACTGTTTTTATTTATTTTTTCCTATTGGGAGTAGAGGTAGTAATTAAGTTTATTTATTTTTTAATTACTTTTTTTTTTTTAATGAACGTACTGGGGATTGAACCCAGGACCTCATGCATACTAAGCATGCACTCTACCACTGAGCTATACCCTCCCCACCAGACTGCTTTTAATGGAAGGAGTTGCAAGACATGAGACCCATCTAAACACTCTGCCAGGCAGGCTTTGCCCCGGGCTGGGGGTCAGGTCCCCAGGTTCTCATCCCAGCAAAGCCGCCAGCCAGGCATGAGAACAAGCCACTTCCTGTGCTCCCAGTCTGTAAGAAAGAAATATAACAGCACCATTAGCCCTGGCCAGTGCCTTCACTTTCAAAGGGATTTGAAGAACGTAACCATCTTGTCAGAATCTCAAAACAGACCCTTGAGGGAGATGGGGGCATATTTTCAGGTTATTTCAGCCAGGGTGTCCTGGTTGAGGTATGAAATGAGTACCTACCCTTTCCCTCCTCAGAGAAAGACTGACACACGTCTGGTTCGAGTAAATCAATGACCTCATCTCAGCTGACGCACTCATCTGCAGCCCGTTCAAATGCCAAGGTGAAGAGAGAAGCGGAGAAGCCTTGTAGGAGTAAGGAAAGCAGACACGTATTTCAACTTATTAAGCTGTGTTTTTAAAGGCTTTTTGTTTTTAGTTGAAGTTCAGTTGGTTTACAATGTTGTGTTAATTTCTGGTGCACAACATAGTGATTCAGTTATACATACATATGTTCCTTTTCATGTTCTTTTTCATTATAGGCTATTACAAGGTATTGAATATAGTTCCCTCTGCTCTACAGTAGGACCTTGTTGTTTATCAAGTTTATATATAATAGAGTGTATCTGCTAATCCCAAACTCCTAATCTATCCTTCTCTGCCTTCAGTGGCCAATTTCAATCTTTATAGCCCGAGGCTGAGAAAATTGACCTCCTAAGAAGTCCAACCTGAGCTGTAACTCTCTGGCAGGTACATAGCATCCCTAATTTGTTTACTGAACAATCTTCCTTACAGAAATTGCTTGTATTGACTTTGCTACCTAATCATCAAGTAAGCCTCACACGGTTACCATGGAAGCATCACCTTCCTGTCCTCCTCTGCTCTTTTCCTCTCTTTATCTTCACTTCTGGCTTCACACTAACGTTTGCTCCTTTCTGTGTTTGGAAAGAAAATGGGGGGTAGGGGAGGGGGAATCCAGAAAAGGAAACAGAGAGAAATGGAAAATAGAGGCACCTTTCATCATCTCTGTCCCAGATGCTGGCCGCTTGGCCACACACGCCCTCCACTGCCCCAGCACAGGAAAGACAACCATCCCTGCCTTTGTCCTTCCAACAGGCACAGAGGGAGCAGGGGGCAGCATCTCGCTGCCTTCTGCAGGGAGGGGGTCTTGTGTACCCCGTGGAGCATTTATCAAAGCCCTTCTCTCCAGCAAGGCCAGAAGAACCTTGTTGCAAAGGAGCGCAAGGATTCCCAGAGAAGTCTGGGCAGGAAAGGCAAAGTGGAAAACCCCACAGTCAAAAAAGGAAAGAAAAACAGAGGCGTGCTCTTAGGAAAAGACCAGCATCCACTGCTCCCTAACGTGGCTGTCAACACGTTTGGTGCCCACAGGCCAGAGCCCAGCCTTTTCTGTCCGGAACCAGCTTCCACTGACTAACCAACTCTGAGGTTCTTGCATTTCCCTCAGCCCTGCTGTTTCTCCCAATTTCTTGTGGTTTTTATGTTTTTTTTTTTCTTTTTCCCCTTTGATTTCGTCTCCCACTGTCCCTTCCTCCTCTGCCTGAGAAGGCCCCCAGAGACCACTGGACTTGGGTGTGTGCCCACAGATGGAGCCAGTGAGGAACCCAGAACAAAGCCATTAACCCATCCCCCACCTCATCCTCTGGGTGGTCCCCTCCCTGAACTCAGTCTTGTTGACAATCTTCCAAGTGCCAATCAGAGAACAAGGCTTAAAAGCCCGTTCCACAGAAGTCAAGCTCAGCTGGGATCGAGAAGCAAGAGCTAAAGGCTGTTTTTTAAAATTTTGTTTTGTTTTGTCCTTTTTTATTTTTAATGCTTTTTTTAAAATGAAGGTACTGGGGATTGAACCCAGGACCTCGTGTATGCTAAGCATGCGCTCTACCACTGAGCTATTCTCCACCCTCTGTTTTTTAAAATTTTAATGGCAGTAAAGTTGATGTACAATGTTATATAAGTTACAGGTGTACAAAATAGTAAGTCACAATTTTTAAAGGTTATACTCCATTTATGGTGATTGTAAAATATTAGCTATATTCCCTGTGTTGTAAAGGCTGGGTGTGAGGGATGGCAGATTAGTGTACATGAGGCCGAGGTGACACTCAAACGTGTGTCAACTCAGGGCTTTAATGTGCAGCAAATTCCCTGGATCCTTCATGATGCCAGAGTCTCTGCTTTGTAGCCCCAAGCTGAGCAGTGAATGTATCAATATTCCCCACCATTCAATCAACACCGACTTGCTGAGCACCTGTTCTGACCCTAATGCTCTGCAAACTATTATGGGCAACTCCAAGGTGCAGAACAGTGACATCCTTCCCTTGGTTATCAGTGGCAGAAATATGAAAGCACGTGGGAGATAATCCCATGCTACTGTGTGTGGTTAACATAACATCAAAGTGAACACCCAGTTCAAACATGCCAGACGAGTTCAGCATGAAGTACCTTTTGTGTCCTGGGGCTGCTGTAACACGTGACCGCAGACTGGGTGGCTTAGAACAATTGGTATTTATTCTGTCACAGTTCCAGAGGCCAGAAGTCTGAACTCAAGGTGTTGGCAGAGCTCCCTCTGAAGGCTCTAAGTGAGAGGATCCTTCCCTGCCTCTTCTGGATTGTGGTGGCTCCAGGCATTCCTTGATTTGTGGCAACATCACTCCAATCTCTGCCTGTGTCTTCATGTGGCCATCTCTGCTATATCTCTGTCTTCTAAGGACATTTGTCATTGGATTTAAGGCCCACCCAGGTAATCCAGGATGATCTCATCACAAGATCCTCAGTTTAATTATACCTGCAAAGACTGTTTTTCCAAATAAGATCACATTAACAGGTTCTGAGACTTGGACGTATCTTTTTGGGTGCTACCATTCAGCCTGCTACAGTGATATTCCTGATGCTTGAGAAATGCACTTTAATTCTTCATTCGTTCACCCAGTCAGATGTGTTGTGCACCTGCCATGTGCCAGGCACCATGCTAAATCCTGGGGACCCAGAAGTGCAGGTTTCTGCTCTTCGTGGAGTTTCCATGCTAGAGGGAGGCGATGGATAATACATGATGAGACAAATAAACAAGAAAATATTAGGGAACAGTGAGGACAATTTACAACAGCCAAGGCATGGAAGCAACCTTAATGTCCATTGACAGATGATTGGATAAAGAAGTTGCGGTATATATACACAATGGAATACTACTTAGCCATAAAAAAGAATGAAATAATGCCATTTGCAGCAACGTGGATGGAAATGGAGATCATCATACTAAGTGAAGTAAGTCAGACAGAGAAAGAAAAATATCATATGCTATCACTTCTCTGTGAATCTAAAAAAATGACACAAATGAACTTATTTACAAAACAGAAAGAGACTCACAGACATAGAAAACAAACTTATGGTTACCAGTGGGGGAAAGTGGAGGGGGGATAAATTGGGAGTTTGGGATTTGCAGATATTAACTACTATATACAAAATACACAAACAACAAGGTCCTGCTGTACAGCACAGGGAACTATATTCAATACCTTATAGTAGCCTATAATGAAAAAGAATATGAAAAAGAATGTATGTGTGTATATATATATATCTGAATTACTATGCTGTACACCAGAAATTAACACAACATTGTAAACTGACTATACTTTAATTAAATAAAAATAAGGGCTATAAGGGGTATGCACCAGGGACATGTGATGGAGTGACATGGTGGCTACTTTAGACTTAGAAGGGAAAGGCCTGGGAAGGTACAGCTCAGTGGTAGAGCACATGCTTAGCCTGCACGAGGTCCTGGGTTCAATCCCCAGTACCTCCATTAAAAAAATAAATAAACCGAATTACCTACCTCATCCCCCCCAAAAATTAAAAAATAAAAAAGAAAGGAAAGGATGTGAAGCTGAGGTCTGAGTGCCAGGAAGGAGCCAGCATGTGGAGACTCGGCAGAGGAAGCAGCAAGAGCAAAGGCCTGGTGTGGGAGCAAGCTCAGCACGTTCAAGGAGCAGAAAGAAAGTGGCTGGACATGCTGAGCCAGAAAGGAAGTGGCAGGAGATGCGGCTGGAGAGGCAGATTGTGATAGATCTTGTGAACCTGGAGGCCGGGCAGGAAGCTTGGCTTTTATTACGAGAGCCAGGGGAATCCATTTGGTTTCAGCCAGGAGAAGACTGCGAGCGCAGTTACGAGCTCTGGCTGCTGGGAGGGAAATGGGCTGCAGAGGAGCCTATGTCGATCAAGAGGATGAGTTATGAGTTAGGAAGTTACTGCTGCAGTAATCAAGGGTAGAGATGGTGACTTGGACCAGGGCATAGTTGTAGAGATGGAGAGGATGGATTTTGGAAATCTCCTAGAGGCAGAGGTGACAAGACTTCTTCATAGATTGTTTGTGTGGGGTGAGTGAAAAAGAGACTCAAGAATGGATCTTATACACTGGAAATTGACACAACACTGTAAACTGACTATAACTCAATAATAATAATAAAAAAAAAAGAATGGATCTTAGTTGGGGAGGGGAGGGTATAGCTCAATGATAGAGTGCAGTGCTTAGCATGCACGAGGTTCCTGGTATCTCCATTAAAATAATAATAATAAATAAACCTAATTACTCTGTCCCCCCCACCAAAAAAATGGATCTTAGTTATTATATGATCCAGCAATCCTACACCTATGCATATACCTGGAGAAAACTCTCATTTGAAAAAATACAGGCACTCCAATGTTCACAGCAGCACTGTTTACAATAGTCAAGACATGGAAGCAACCTAAATGCCCATCAACAGGTGATTGGATAAAGAAATTTTGGTGTATATATACACAGTGGAATACTACTCAGCCATAAAAGAGAGTAAAATAATGCCATTTGCAGCAACATGGATGGACCTAGAGATTATCATACTAAGTGAAGTCAGTCAGACAGAGAAAGACAAATAGCATATGATATCACTTATATGTGGAATCTAAAAAAATGGTACAAATGAACTTATTTACCAAACAGAAGCAGACTCACAGACATAGTACTCATGGTAACTTGTGGTTACCAAAGCGAGAGAGGGATAAATTAGGAGTTCAGTATTTGCAGATACAAACTACAATATATAAAATAGATAAACAGCAAGGACCTCCTATAGAGTACAGGGAACGATATTCAATATCTTGTAAAAACTTATTGAAAAAGAATATGAAAGGAATATATATAATGTATAACTGAATCACTATGCTCCACACCAGAAACTAACACAACACTGTAAATCAACTATACTTCAATAAAAAAAGGAATGGATCTAAGACTTATTGTGGTGATCATTTTGCAATGTACACTTGAAACAAATATAATGTGATATATCAGTTATATCTCAAGATAAAAAAGTCAATATATTTTTAAAAAAGAACATTCTTAGGTTTTAGAAGCAAGCAACTGAGCTTCTGTTGTTGTTTTAATTGTGATCAAACACAGATAATGTAAAATTTACCATTTGAACCACTTCATGTACAATTCAGTGGCATTAAGTACATCCACAATGCTGTGCAACCATCACTGATACCCACTTCCAGAACTTTCAGGTGTGTATGTTTTGGCCTCAAACAATCTGAGCTTTCATGGAGTTTCTTGGTGGTCAGTGCTACTACAATACAAAGACCCATTTCTGATGGGGGGCCCCCCTTTCCTCCTTTCCAGTGGGCTCCTGGGCACAGAGCATGTGATGTCATGCTTTATTTTTCTCTTGATTTTGCCTGAGCAAAGCCTAGGAAAGGTCCTGGGCACTGTGCTGATTCACAGCTTCCCCTTGACCCTAGTTAGGACTGAAATCCAGGAACTCTGTCACCCTGCCTCCTCCAGGCACACACAGGAGGCTTCTGAGCAGAGCAAGGGTTAAAATCCTTTTG
Source organism: Camelus ferus (assembly GCF_009834535.1). Classification (NCBI taxonomy): domain Eukaryota; kingdom Metazoa; phylum Chordata; class Mammalia; order Artiodactyla; family Camelidae; genus Camelus; species Camelus ferus. Next base: position 63,425,273 of record NC_045705.1, read on the forward strand.
ACATTAACCTGAAGCTTTGCTCCCTCTGGTCCACGATGGGGAGTATCAGTTACAGAAGGGTTGGCTGAAGGACAAGAGGGTTGATGCCTCCAACTGAAACCCTGGAAGAAGCAGAACGCCTGACCACAGAGGCAGCGGTTGGGGGTGTGGGGGGTGTGGAGCAGAGCGGGAGGAAGGGGAGGGAGGCATGGGGAACTAAGGGCTGGGAATGGCCTGCTTTGCCAAGAGACCTTGGACTTTAACAACTGACTTTAGAGAAGTCTCTAAGGATTAAAAAAAAAAGCAAAGTCCACCTACGAAGAGCTCACAGCTCTTCATCTCCAAGTTGGGCTCCCCTGAGTTAGGTATGTGAGTCAGGAACAATTTCTTCTATAGTTTAACTGAGGATAAAGACAGGGCAAACCTCTCTTTTCTAAGTGGCTGTGTTTTTATAACCCTCTGGGAAGATGCTTAACAGGGTTTCCTATAAATACACCTGCAGAGGGGCAATCCTATAGGTACATTAGCAAACTAGTTAAGAGACTGGCCCAGCAGGAAGTTAACTGATTACCTGTATCATCTTACTGGTCTAAGGAACTTAAATGGTTTTAATTCCTGTATGAGTTTTCCCGTGCTGATCTAACAGTGTATCACACACTTGGTGGCCTAAATGGTGTCATTTATTATCTTACTGTTCTGTAGATCGGATGTGTCTTGGGGCTAAATCTGGGCATCACCAGGGCTGTGCTCCTTTCTGGAGGCTCTAAGGGGAGAATCTATTTCCTTACCTTTTCCATCTTCTAGAGGCTCCCTCCTTCCTTGTCTCACTACCCCTCCCTCTGTCTCCAGTGCCAGCAGTGGCTGTTGAGTCTCATCACTGTAATATCTTCTGCCTCCCTCTTCCAAATTTAATCATCTCTGTGATCATACTGGGCGCATTAGATAAAACAAGACAATCATTTTTTTTCAACTTCAGCTAATTAGTAACCTCAATCCCATCTGCTACCTTAATTTTCCTTGGCCATGTTGTTGCTGGTAACTAGGTTCTCGTCCCGTTGCAAAAAGAATTCAGAGACAGGACCCAGAGGTTAAGAAAGTAAAGTGGGGATTTATTAAGGGATGGAGAGTACACTCTCAAGGGGAGAGCGGGCAGGCTCAGGTGAGCAGCGGCCCTGAGTTTCTTTGGCAAGTTGGTTACATAGAGTGTAAAACTGAATGGGTGGAATGTTCACTGGGGAGGGATCTGGGGTCTCATTTCCTGATTGTCATCCCAGCTCCACCTTCCAGAAGGGAGGAGGGATTTTTGTCCTTATTTAGCCTGGATTGGAAGTGTCACGGCATCGGTGCATGATGGGTACTTCTAATCTGCAAGGCTAATTTTATTGAAATGAGGGCATAATGAGCAAAAGGTTACATTCAGATACGGGAGATTTCTGCCTTTTCCCACCTGTCTTTGTCAGCCTCTAGGACACTTGTCACCCCAAAATGTGTGGCCACTTGTCCGCCCAGAGGTTCCTGCCTTTCTCTGCCCAGGGACCCCTGTTGTTTACACTATGTGTGTTTTCCTGCATTTGGCCCGTGCCCCTCCTTTTTGCCCAGTTCCTGCCTTTTGGCCTGTGTCCCCCTTCTTCTGGTCATATCTAGCCAGCTGCCTGCTCTGACAATGTGAGGTAGCACACAGATAATTCACAAGGTCTAGGGACTAGGGAGTGGAGATCTGTGGGGGGAGGTGAGGAGGGGGCCATTCTGTCACAATTCCTGTCAAAAAAAGGAGGAATAAGGAGAAGTTTTTTAATTGCACCAAATTGATACGTTTTTAGAGTTTTACCAAAGCCCAGCCCTACACATGTCAACAAAATCACTCAGTCACTTAGATTTTCTCTGTTGTACTGTTCTTTATCCTCTAAGCAGAAGAAAAAAAATAGTAAAATAAAAAACTCCTGTCGTATATTAATTCTACAGACTGTTGGAAGTACCACTAAAAAAGCCATCTAACCAAAAAAACCAACATATGGTAAATATTTGCTGGGTTTTACGTTGTTTTCTCTTTTTTTCCCTGCCTTTCATCATCTCTGTACTGAAACGAGCAGGTATCCTCACCTCTCTTCTCTGGATAAGGAAACTCACTCAGCTCTTCATGTAGAAGTGGTGTTTCACAACCACATTCGTGAAGGTCACCAATTACAGAAATTCAGATTTAGTTTGTGCACCATCTCCCACTGCAGTGAGACCAGACCCGTGGTCGTCATTCGCTTATTCAGCAAATATTTCTTGAACACCTTCCCTGGGTCTATTTCTAGTAAAGAAGAAAAAGCAGAAGGTGGTTCCTGCTTTGAAAAGCTAACAAGCATGGCAAATTGACTCATGCACTGTGGGTTTATCTCCTCTCCCACCATAAGTAAAAAAGGTGAAACCACAATGACAATGGCGTAGGGGAAAGGACCGACCTCAGAGGGTGAGTTAACAAGTATCTGGAAAGGAAATGGTGACTACAGGAAAGGACTGGAGCTGGGGGTGTGGTGCAGGAGCGGAGCTCTGCAAGACCCTGGAGGGGTGGTGTGACTCAGGAAAGCCTGGGGCCAGGATCCAGCCTCACAGAGAAGAGAAAGACTAACGATTTAAGTCAGGACAGGGAACTGTATTGAATTCCAGAACCAAGACAGTCAGGTTCCTTCCCACCCCAACCTGCCAGGCAAAAATGTGGCGCCTCCTTTTTTAAGGAAATGAAAAGGTCCATGAAAGAGATCATCAAAACTGCAGGCTTGAGTTCTTCGGAGGCAGAGTGGTGGATTACCCTGTTCCTGGCAAAAGGGAGTTGAAGCCATGAGCAGTGAACCTGATGTCTTTCTTCATCTGACTGTGGTGCTGTAGCTTTTCAAAGCAGGAGCTACCTTCTACTTTTTTTTTGCATTAGAAATAGACACAAGGAAGGTGTTGTGTCATGTTCTTCACTGCCCAGCTCTACATCTATGAGCTCACCTCCTCCCAAGTACACTCAGGATATCTCCTCATCTTGCTGGTGGCTTCGCTCTTCATGGGCTTTGGAGTCCTCTCCCTGCTGCTCTGGGTCACCATCTACGTATGAGTTCCCAGGGGTTCCAATGAGGCAGCTTCACTGAATCCCTCCTTTGGTAAGTTAATATTTTAATTATTGCTGGGAATGTTCCACCAGTTGCTCACAATAAAAGCATATATGTGACGAAAGACAAGAACAAAAACAAAACAAAACTGCCGGCTCCCTCAAGTGAAGCCCAGTGGTCAACAGCCAGCAATCCCTACCCATGGACAGAAGTCATAATCTCTTCACTCATGCCTCGCTGAAAACACACACACACACAAAACTTATTGAAGTATAATTTACATACAATCAAATGCACCTGTTTTGTAAATAGACACTTTAATCCTTTTGACAAACATTTACACTCATGAATCTACAAATACCATCGAAGATAGAACATGCCCCCGTCCCAGAAAGTTTCCTCGTGCACCTCTGCAACCCATTCCACCTCGCTCGCACTGCTGGGCCAGGAAATCAGCCATCTACTTTTTGTCACTCTGAAGTAGTTTTTCTTTTTCTAGTATTTCATATGAATGGAATCATAGGTATTCTCTTTTGTGCCTGGCTTCTTTCATTCAGTATAATATTTTTAAACTCACCCATGTTGTTACGTGTACTTTGTTCATTTTTCTTGATGACTAGCATTCCACCCTATGGCTATACCACATCTCTTTTATCCCATCCTCTTGATGATCGTTCTGGTTTGGGGCTGTGCTGAACACAACTGTGAAGAACACTTATGGCCAAGTCTTTGTGTGGACACATATTTTCATTTCTTTTGAGTAAACACACCTAGGAGTGAATTGCTGAGTCATGCAATAAGTATATGTTGAACTTTATAAGAACCTGCTGAACAGTTTCCTAAAGTGGTGACATCATTTTTGCATTCCCACCAGTACTATATGAACGTTCCAGTTGCTCCACATCCTTGTCAACGCCCGGTATTATCCATTCTTTACCTGCAGCCCTTTTGGTGGGTGTAGAGTGGTAGCTCATTGTGGTTTTAATTTGCATTTCTTTGAATATACATTGAACCTCTCCCCTCCCTCTGCAAAAGTATCCCTTAGAAAAGAGACAGTTGCCTTATAGTTGTGTCTTTATAAAGTGTCCCATATAATGGGGAGGCTGTCTCAATTACTTAATATAATTAATTAAATAATTAAATAATTGCTCAGAGAGAAGAGCAGCCTGAAAGTTTTTTTAAGATGGAATTAGAAGTGGGTGGGAAGGGATAAATTTGGGAGTTTGAGATTTGTAAATGTTAACCAGTAAATATAAAAATAGATAAAAAACAAATTTCTTCTGTATAGCTTAGGGAACTATATTCAATATCTTGTAATAACCTTTAATTAAAAAGAATATGAAAATAAATATATATATTATATACATGACTGGGACATTATGCTGTACACCAGAAACTGACTATACTTCAATTTAAAAAAAAAAGATAAAATTAGATCCCCAGATTTCCTCCTCTGTTCTAAGCAGATGACCAACTGCCCTTTTCTCCACCCCAGCTGAAGCCTGGAAATTTGTTCTCTGTGCATAGTAAAAGCAGAGTCTTGAACTGAGCCACACCAGAAATGGTTGAGGGTCAGGGTCATGTTCCCTAAAATAACTGGACTAAGTAAAGGATTTAGACCTGACTGCTGAGGCCCCCAGATTGCTCACGCTGGGTATATGCCCCCTAGAAGGAGAGTGGAGGGGACTTAGATCACCCTACATCCTGCCCAGGCTGGACCAGCCCCATCTGTGAGCCCCAAACTCCCAATCGCTCTTTTATGTTTCACTGTTACATAGGAACTGAGAATCAAGGATTGTTAGACATTTGAGGATGATGACCTCTTACATCAAAGACAGAAGCAAGACAGAAAAAAGAAACAGAAAGAAAGCAACTTGAGGGAAACAGTGACAAGACAAGAAGTATGGAAAGGAGAGATGTGAGAAGATACTGCATCAGGGAGAGGCTACAGCTCAGTGGCAGAGTGCTTGCTTAGTATGCACAAGGTCCTGACTTCAATCCCTAGTACCTCCATCCATCGATCAATCAATAAACATAATTACCCACCCCCCCAAAAGAAGATACTACATCTATGGAATAAAAGAATGCTATGAAAAAGGGACAGGGAGCAAAACAAAGCTCCCCCAAATATATTATACTAAATTTTTTACATTATGCAATGTTAACATGCTATAATAAAATATACTGATAGAATTAGAAACTCAAAGGAGGGGTTGGAAGACAAAGTTGAAGGAATCTCTCAGAAAGCAGAGAAAAAGATGAAGAGCTAGAAAATTCATCAGAAATTATAAGAAACTAGGGCACAAGCCAGCAAGAGCAGAATCTGAGAATCTGAGAACCAAGACAATGGAGAGCAGAAATTGTTGAAAAACAACTCAAGAAAAATGTCCAAAACTGATGATATGAGTTGATAGAATAAAAGGGCTTTTTTTGTCAATGGATGGAAGCAGACCCAGACCTCAGACATCACCATGACACTCAGAGCACTAGGGGACAAAGAGAAGCTCCCTTCTAAAAGATTCCAGTGAGAGGATGACAAATCAACCTGGTAGCAGCCCTCTCAGCAGGAAACTGGAGGCTGGAGGACAACAGAGCAAGGCCTAAAAAGATCTGTGGGAGGATGACTTGTAACCTAGAGTCCAATTCCTAGACAGATCATCAATCAAGAATGGGGCTGAATGTGCCCCATTAACAGACATGCAAATGTCAGACATTTTAGCCACACTGCACCCATTTCCAGAAAGCTTCTAGAGGATGTGTTTCACCAAAATGAAGGAGTAAACCAAGAAAGAAAAAGCCACCCCATCTGGAAATCCAGGTCTCAACACAAGAGTGAGGAGAAGGGAGTCCTCAGGGTGATAATGGAGCAGGGAGAGCGCAGGACCACAACTGGGCTGCAGTGCAGAGAGAGCAGCCTGTCCCCTTGGGAGCCACTCGCCAGGCTCTGGGAAAACACCCCAAAGAGGATGACGTTGGTAAAATGCCTAATGTGCTTAAATTTATAGTAAGGAGTTTTACACTTCCAAGGGAGATTTGGAGAAAAATTAGAAATAGGTATGAAGAAAACAAATCTAACAAAAAAAAAAAAAATAAGACGAGTGTTAAAGCTAGGAAAAGTTAAAAGTTGGGTAGGAAAGAAAAAGTAATCCAGTGACTAGCTATGAACATAAGCAGATTAACTCACACCATTTTATTATCTGTTTTCAAGTGGACAGATAGGGCGAGAAGAGGTATGGCTGAGTGGGGCGGGGCAGGCGGGCAGGGGGAGGGCTAAACCCTCATTTCCAGTATCAGAAGTCAAGAGGTAACGCCTGCTAGCCACATCCAGAGTGGCAAGGTATGAAGAGACTACGTAATTCTAAAATATGGAAGTAAACCTCAAAAGAATTGGCTAAAATGTTTCGAGAGTTAATCTAGGGAGCAGGGTGTCAGGGTGATTTGTTTCAGAAGAAGCTTTGCAGGACTATTTGACTCTTAAATGCTGTTCATGTATTTCTTTGATTAAAAAGCAAACAACATCAGACAAATATATCTGTGTTGACTTGAGAAAGTAATCACAATGTAATGCTAGGTTAAATCCTAGGGTATAAAATGTATATTCAGCATAATCTCACTTAATGTGGTAAAGCATGTGTGTGGTAGTGGGGGCAGGTAGGAGAAAGATTAGAAGGAAATTTTTCTAAGGGGTAGGAATAGGATAATTTAAGTTTTCTTCTTTATATTTGCCTAGATTTTCTTATTTTTATTTGACAGTTGGCATTTATTAGTTTGTAATTAGGATAGGAAGTGTAAACAAAGATGACGTGTCTGTGGTCAGCAGCTTTGCAAACCCCTCACTGAGATAAGAAGAGGAAATGGCTTACCCACGTACACTCACACACGTTTTAAGTCAAAACCCAATACTCTTTGATAGCATTCTGTTTCTCCAATTGGGATTTCTTCCAGCTGAAAGCTTAGCCATTGTATGACGGCTCAGCTCCTGGGTCAAACATCTCCCTCTTCTTGGAGTTTTTCTTGGAAACAGCACCGCCCTTTCTCTGCTCCATTGAACCTGGTGTTTTGCCCGTGTTATTTACATGAGCTGCCATGTCGATTTGGTGGATGCGGTCTGAAGTCTTCAGTAAGGACCTTGCCATATGTCCCTCCATGTCTTCTGGAGGAGAACCCACGTACGTTGCTCACTGCAGGTGCTCAACCAGTATATAAGCCATGTTTTACAGGTGGGGAGCTTGGCTATGAACACAAGCAGATTAACTCATTTACACTTAGTATCTGTTTTCAAGTGCTGTACTCTGAAGCAAGGCACGTAACTCTTGGCTGGCGAGATTGGCTTTTGATGTGGAAGGTTTTACAAGCCTAGTAAGAAAACAGGCCCCCCCACAGCGGTGGCTCGACATCACCTAAAGGCATCTTAGTGGTCAGAGATGAAGGCCCAGGTACTCCCAATAAACTCTTCAGTAATTGACAGGATGCCCCATTAAATAAAACAACTTAAAGAAAGGTATCTCGGCCATTACTGAATGTAGCACAAAGGATGTGTTCAAGCTCTAAGATTAGAACTAAGAACAAAGCAGTTGGGGTGTCTTTTAGATGAATTGAATGCTTATTTTAAACTTGATTTATTTAAAGCAGAGCGATTCAACAGCAGGCTCTGAAGTTAGCCCACCAAATTGGGAGCTGTGAGATCCTGGCTCCCCCACTGCCTCTGCCTGAGTTTTGCAAAGTACATGTTAATCTTCATTTACTTTGGAGTCCTCATCTGTAAAATGAGATGATATCCACCTCAGAGGGCGGTGAGGATCACGTGGGATAACTCAAGCAATGTGCTTAAAATAATCATTTTCCATTATTATCCACTCAACAGAGGGCACTCCAGCTATCAAAATTTATATAATAAGCTATTGTATACAGAATAGATAAACAACAGGGTCCTACTGTATAGCGCAGGGAACTATATTCAATAGCTTATAATAACATATAATGAAAAAGAATATATATGTATAACTGACTCACTATGCTGTACACCAGAAACTAACACAAAATTGTAAATCAAGTAGACTTTAAAAACTTTTTAAATTAAAAAAATTATATAAAGTTCTGGCATGGGGAGATGTTCCCTGTATATTACTTTTTTTAAAGATTAAAATCAGTATGTTCAGTATGATCCTATTTTTGAAAAGAAAAGCAAGTACAAGTACATTTGACATCAGTAGAGACAAAATTTAAAAGTATACACACCCGAATTTGAATTTAACATGTATCTAATTTTCTGTAGTGCATATATCAGTGGCACAACACAAAAATACGCATTTAAACATATCTAGACCTGCACTGTCCACTTGGGTAGCAACCAGCCACATGTGGTTACTCAAATTGAAGAAAACTGAAATTAAACAAAATGTAAATTTCTGTTCTTCATTCTAGCCATTCTTGAGTGCTCCACAGCCACACGTGGCTGGTGGCCACCTTACTGTACATTGCAGATGTGAACATTTCCATCATCACAGAACGTTCTAATGGACAGCACCAGTCTAGGGGACTCAGGAGAGGGGACTTTTGGATGAACTTTTCTCTTTGCTATAAAATGGGAAGACTTCCTCCTAACTTGCCCAGATGAGTTTAACAAGACCTCTCAGAAGACCCTCCTCTTAGATAAGGAAAGCTGCTCACTCTCCATTTTCACCAGGGTTCAACCTATCTACACGTAATTTTCTTTATAATATTTGGGTAATGACCTTGATCATCCCTGTTTTTCTTTCAAATTATCCTTTGATACATGACAATTTCTCAAGACATGAAAAAAGCATGTTTATCAAGGATTATGAGGCTCCTGGGGGTGTCAGAAAGTACAAAGGCTTAGTCAAATAAAGTTCCTGTAACCCCATCCAACGACAGAACCATTGTCACCTTGACTCAGTTCTCAAAGCTCTTAAGTATTCAAGTCAAAAATAAAGTGCATTTCAGGGGCTCCGCAAAACCTCACTATATGAAGCCAAGGGCGTTAAAGGCAGCACGGGCTTACTGTCATCACATGACACTTCAGGAGGTGAGAACCTACTGGTGGTTTGATTATTAACCAGAGCAGAACAGGTGAACACGCCCGTTTGTTCCCCAGGGAGAACCCTGGATCGGCTGGCCTGTGCTGTCCTCTGGCGCCCCCAAACGGGTGCTTAGGGTTTATCACACATAGAAAATTAAAACCCTAATATTTACCGCTTATGATGAACTAAAGACTTTCAGCTTTGGTTTCTCTACAAGTTCATGTGCCTTCTCTTTCAAGTGACAGTTTACAAAACCAGGATAATCAGATCAAGGTGTCACACCAAAAAGACTATTGTGGTTCTAGAGGATTAGCCCCCAAAAGATGCTAGAGCTACTTTTTAGATTGTTCAGTGATTTGTATATTATTTTTAAGCATACAAAGAAGTATAGATAATGATACAACATTCATGTATTTTACACTTCAGCTGAACACCTCGAATACTACAGATTTGTTGGAAATCCTGATCCTATTTCCCTGTCTTCTTGGAGGTAAAAATAAAATTTAGGATAGTGTTTTTCAGATCTGTGTGTTTTATACTTGCACAACCTGTGTAGGTATTCATAAACACATATAGTATTGATTTGTGCGTTTCAAATTTTTTTCAGAAAATTCGTGTCCTACCGTATCATTCTGAAGGTCTTGCTTTTACTGATCAACATTGTGTTTAAAAGTTATTCATGTTAATACAGACACATATATGAAGATATATATATGTTAATATAGACCTGATTCATTTTTTACTGCTGAAAAATTCCTCGTGTAACTATTCCCATTTTATTTATCTATTCTCCTTACAATAATCTCATGGAAATGAGATAATTCATCTTTTTCTTACTAACACATTTGAATTCTTTTTATATTCTGAACGCTGATCCTTTGCTTGGTCATCTGATTTGCCAAATTACTTCTTTCAGTCTGTGGCTTATCTATTCTGTTTGTTTATGAAGTCTTTACAAATACAAGACTATTTACATTTCAAAGACAAATATGTCTCTCTTATCGTTTTTTCCTGTATGAGTCTTGCGAAATCCTTCTGTATCCCAAGGTCATAGGTAAAGAATTTTAAAGACTTTCTTTTTACATTCAGACTTAATCCTCCTTGGTTTTGTGTATGTATTTGTTAAGAGGTGGATGTCTGTCCGTGTGAGATTTTCTTTGGCAGAGTGCATATTAGAATAGCCTTGGGAGCTTTTTAAAAAAACCAATTTCTGGGCCTCATCCCAGAATTGATGAAATCTTAATCCCTGAGGGCGGAGCTGAGACATCAGGACTTTAAAACAAAAAACAAAAAAAATCCCCAGCAACTCCCCCAGGTGGTTCTAAGGTGCAATCAGGATTGAGAACTTCTGCTCAAAGGTCAGACCAAGAGTAGAACTGCCGGGGTGTCTCTCATGAGGTGAATGTTATATCGTTAACTATACTGGATGTGGCCAGTAGTCTGTAAAGTGATTATTAACTATTTATGGTTCATTTATGGTTACTTATGGAGAGTTCCAGTTGCTTCACATCTTTGAAAACACATGGCATTATTATTCCAATTAAGTGATAAAGAAACCATACCCAGAGAGTTTAGGTGATTGGAGGACTTGCCTAAAAATCATAGCAGGTACCTGTGTTCTCCACCATCTTTGACATCCTGCATCACCATTCGTACATGTTGCTTCTGGCAAATGTCCTTCACTCACTAGCATCCCTGGACAAGGACATTGGACAATATTTTTGGTTCTCTATACCCCACTTGGCTCCGAAATTCAACCTCAGTGTGGAGGGATTCACCATACAACTGACTTCTCCTGAATTTATGAGGTCAGCCATGAGCCCGGGCTTTCAAAACACACAGAAACATCAGATTAAGGGGGTCACTGACTGTTAACCGATGAGTTGATCTGCAAATGCCAGTTGACAATTTGTCAAGTTTACAAAAATGTATGTGTTCCTAACTGTGTGCCAAGAAGCAGGCAAGATGTTCTAAGAGTTTCGGAAAGCTGGATTCCTCCTAAGGCAGGATTTCCGCTCTTCAGATATATTGAGGCTCTAATGTAAATGAGACAGGCCTTATGCAACTCAGTTTTAAATTATCAGTAAAGATTTTTAAGTGATATGCTTTTTAAAATTATTTATTTATTATATATATTTGGTTTTGGTGGGGGTGTTTTGTTTTTTGTTTTGGTAGGGGGAGGTAATTAAGTTTATTTATTTATCTTTTTTGATGGAGATACCAGGATTGAACCCAGGACCTCATGCATGCTAAGCATGTGCTCTACCACTGAGCTATACCCACCTCACCAAGTGGTATGCTTTTAAAGAAGTGATTCATGTGAGCTGGATATTTGGACTAACTGACCTTGGAATTTCTTTCCTACTCTGTATGTCTAGGGATTTATGAGATAAGGAAGGCTTTATGGCTGAAAACAAAACAGATTCTCCCTGGTCATGGTAGGCAGGCTCTAAGACAGCCCCAGATGGTCATTGTCCCCTGCTATTCACGCCCTTGTATTGTCCCCTCCACGCTGAATAGGGCTGACCCGTGTAGCCTGTTGGATGCTGTGGTCATGACGGTATGTGACTTCTGAGCTAGGTCACAAAAAGGCATTGAAGCTTCTGCCTTGCTCTCTCTTGAACTGCCCACTCCAGTAGCCCTTTGGGGAGATCCTTGAGAAGAGGGATGACTTCTTGCCAACAGTTAGCACTAACTTGCCACCCATGAGAGCAAGTCACCTCGGGAGCAGGTCCTCCAGGACTAATCACTCTTCAGTATCTGTATCTGACATCTTGACCACAGCCTAGTGAGACACTTGGGGCCAGATCTACCCAGATAAGCTGCACTTGATTTCCTGACCCCCAGAAACAATGTGCAATAATAAATATTTGTTGGTTTTTTTTTAAGTCACTAAGCATTGGTGGAATTTGTTATGCAATGATAGATAACTTATACAATAGTTTTCTTACAAATGCATCACCAACCTATTAGCAAGAAAGCAATTCTAATGGGGAAGGTATAGCTCAATGGTAGAGTGCGTGCTTTACATGCATGGGGTCCTGGGTTCAATCCCCAGTACCTCCATTAAAAAAATTAAAATAAATAAGTAAATAAACCTGATTACCTCCCTCCCCCACCAAAAAAAAAAAAAACCTAAAAAAAAAAGAAAGCAATTCTAATAGTTTAAAAGCCTTTAAATATTATTACTCCCACAAACTCTGAAAGAGGCAGATAATTACAAGGAAGTCTTAGAGAAGGTGAATTATTTCTTTAATTCTTGGGGATTAGATTATAGGATAAAAAGGTATCTCAGATTTCAATGCATTTTTGTTCATCACTTGCACTGTCAGGTTATTGCTATTTTAAAAACCACCTGGCAGTTCACTTATGGCCTTAGAATATTAGGCTTATAGGTGCATACATGGTATATGTGTGATTTAGAAAAAAGTTTTGCAACTTTTTAAAGTACTGAAAATATCGCTAGCTAGCATTCTACACACTCCTGTCATTACCAATCTGTTTTTCCCACTTGGATGAATGGTCACGATTATTCTTAGAGAAAGGTTTGGCTTGTGGGCAAACTCATCTTTGATAATCTTTCTCAGCTCCACTCACAGAAAAGGTGGGGGGTTTTAAAAATAATCAAAGCCAGAACAACAACAATAAAATAATAAGAATAATAAAAACAAAGACAGTTTACTATTGCTACTATAGCAAATTACTGAAAACTTAGTGGCTTAAAACAACACAAATTTATTATCTTACAGTTCTAGAGATCAGAAGTTCAAAATACATCTCACTGAGCTAAAAATCAAGATGTCATCAGGCCTGCATCCCTTCTGAAGACTGGAGGGGGAAATCAGTTTCCTTGCAGTTTATAGAAGCCATGTGCATCCCTTGGTTCATGGCCCCTTCCTTCATCTTCAAAGCCAGCAGTATAGCATCTTCAAATCTCTTTCTTTCTCTGACCTCTGCTGTTTCCATTGTCACATCTTCTGTGAGTCTCCTGTCTCCCCCTTTCCCTTATAAGGACCCCTGTGATCACATTGATCCATTGGCAGAATCCAAGATAATCTCCCCATTTCAAGATCCTGAACTCAGTCTCATCTGCAAACTCTCTTCTGCCACGTGTCAGCCGAGGTGGGCTGAAGTGGGATTCGAGGAGGTGAGTGGCCCAACCAGAAAAATGCATGAGGAGCTGCCATGCCGCGAGACGGACTGTCCAAGGAGCCGACATGGAGCGAAACAGCACTTTATTCTACTACCACAAGGTAGTGCGTGCTCTCTGTGGTGCACCTGTCCTGCTTTTATCTATTTTCTGCCTGCACATGCACAGTGTTCATTTCTTTGTTCGTGAAGCTTACATAACACCACTAGCACATGCATACTTCCACTTTCTTTGTTCTAAAACTTATACAACCTGGCACATGCATACAGTCATTATTTACCTTATACTACAAGCATGTTGTTGTGACCTGGCCTTGGGTCCCACAGCCTATTCATTCAAGGTCGCTGACACCATGTAAGGCACCATATTCATGGGTTCCTGGAATTAGAACATGGACATCTCTACAGGCCATTATTCTGTATACAGGTGGGCTCAGAACAACAGATGAGAAGCAGAATGGAAATGCACCTGTGGTGAGTGGGCTACAGAGCTCCAGGCCCAGACGTTCAGGGAAGCTCAGTGGAATTTCATTCCTGGGTGATCATTGGAACTAAAGCTCTCAAATTAGATGGGGGATGGAGCTGGATCCCTGCTTAAAGTTGTGGGCTGGGCCAGCCTAGGCTAGGGGCTGACCGAGATTGCTACTGAAGCCTGCCTGGGCTAAGCCACAGGTCCAGAGAAGTGGGGTGACCAGGACTTATCCTGTGGCCCAGGGAGTAAATCAGGCTATACACTGGCTTAGTGCCAGGATCCGTGTCATCCTTAATTGCGCCATGGGGCAGCAGTGTCCAACCGTCATATTGAGAGCCAGTCCTGGACTAAAACCTTGAGGATGGGAAGGAGGTAAATGTAAAACCGCAAGACTGGGAGGTGTGAGCACAGGAGAGACATGAGGAGGAACATAACAAACTCTGAACATGGTCCATAAACCCATATAAAACCTCAAAAAGATGTAACACTAAGGCAGTCAACAAAATCAGTAAGTAGCATCTGAGTTTATTTCCAGTGAAATTAGTTTAATGAAATGATCTGACAAAGACTTTAAGCATGTTTAGTTTGCCCAAAGAGATAAATGAAGGATCTTGAGGTCCTGCTTATATTTGGGAAGTCTTCACATTTTATAGCAAAAGAAGAGGAAAGAACACCCAAAAGTCACTTCCCCTGAGTCCCCTAGACCGGTGCTGTCCACTAGAACGTTCTGCGATGATGGAAGTGTTCATATCTGTAATGTACAATAAGGTAGCCACTAGCCACGTGCGGCTGTGGAGCATGGAACTGTGGCTAGAGTGAAGAACAGAATTTTACATTTTATTTCTTTAGTTCTTTTCAATTTGAGTAACCACATGTGGCTGGTGGCTACCCAGTTGGACAGTGCAGGTCTAGATATTTTTTTAATGCATATTTTTGGGTTGTGCCACTAATATATGCATTATAGAAAATTAGATGCATGTTAAATTCAAATTCGGGGGCCTATGCTTCTAAATTTTTCTCTACTGATGTCAGATGTACTTATAAATACACACACTTTTCTTTTCAGAAATGGGATCATACTTAACATACTGCTTTTAATGTTTAAAAAAAGTAATATACAGGGAACATCTCCCCATGCCAGAACTCTATGTTTACATAATTTGAAAAAAAATTTTTAATTGAAGTATATGGTGTACCAACACAACTAGTTTGGATTTTGTTAGAGAAAAGGAGTGTGTCCTTACTTTGGAGGCTATTTGTAAGGAAGATCTCACAACTGGGATTTTAAGGTCCAAGTTTGAAAAGGTGGTTCCTTTGCCAAGTGTATAAAAATGTCTTGAGAGGCTGTATTACCCACAGAGAGAACACAGAGATGTCGTGTCCAAGTTGAAAAATAATTCTGAGCCTGGAGCACAGATATAGTTTCATCTGGGAGACAGGACAAAATTTTGTCTTGAAAGTTGGAGGGATGCTGGATCCTTACCCTTTGCTGAATTTTGGCTACATAGTTTATCCATAGCTTATTGGCTTTTCTGTAATAAAGAGTTTCTCAGATCAAAAATTCTATTCTGTTCTATTCTCTTTTTTATGTGTAAATATTTAAATTGATTAAAAAAGGCGTTATTGATTAATTCCAAATCTGGAAAATTGGTTCGCATATAAGGGAATAGGTTGAGATATTTATATTAAACATAACACATTTTAAGGTGTGTTTTGGAATCAAATTTAAAATAAACATACTGTTGTTTTTACATCGTTTATATTTTTTAACTTCCTTGCAGAGCAAATAGTTAAAAAACCTATCAAGCTCAAAGGGGCTGTTGTGTGGGTACTGTTAGGACTACAATAAGGTAGTTGTTCTATTCTGTTCTCATTAAGGTCATTCCACAGACTTAAACGGCTCCAGTCCACCACAGCCCCAAGTAACATTCCTGCGAATTCTTAACTTTGTGAACTTATCGTTTATAGAGAGGCAGAGAAACTGCCTCATTTGAAGACATAAAATCTTTCAAACAAGTAGAACCCCTTTTTAGTTGGCAAGGATTTTAATGGGCATCTGCTCGGTATACATGTTAGGTCACATTGCATGAAATTGAAGAGTAGAGGACTTTTTTTCAGGACCTCAGGGGTTAAACTGCAGATCTGAGGTGGAAGCTCTGAATCAGGACAGGAGTTCAAATCCTGGTCACTCCTCAGGCACCTCCTCTGGGTCCAGAGCAAGCTGGCTCATCTCTGAGACTCAGTGCCTCCGTTTGTAAAGTGGGCCGGAATTAGTAACTAGCACGTAGGGTGTCTAAGGATGAAATGAGCAACGCCCGTCAAATGCCTACCCGTGCCTGCCACCGGCAGCACCCCGGAGATGTTAGTTAGTGATATAACACAGGTGTCAATGATCTGAAAAGGAATTTATGGTCCTGATAAACTGAAAAGGTGCTAAGGGGCAATGTGGCAAAACAGTGAGGTCAGAAATCCTATGGTAAAGCCAGTCAGACAATCTTAAAACTAGAGGAAGGATATTTCAACAGAAGTAGAAAAGGACCTAGGATTATACCTTTGGAATCTTTGAATAGGTGAATCTTTTTATTCTGAGGAGCCCTCAGTTAATAACTCTATATGTAACTGACTTCTGGTCTTCACTGATCGTGGAGAATTTATACAAAAAAACTGACCAGTTCAATTCACAAAGAGATGAGTTGAATGTCAGACATACGTGCTGAACAAAATTAAAACTACTCCAAGCTATCTGGGCTAAGGGATAGTTTCTCTTGATAAATAAACAACTAACAAATACTGTGGACAGTAAAAAAAAAAAAAAAAGAAAAAAAAAGAAGGGGAAGTTTTTTTCCCTAAAGATTACTTCCTTTTTATTACTTTCTTTTTAAAAAAAATTTTTTTATTAAAGTGCAGTTGATTTACAGAGGGGTAAATGTTTTAGTCTTTCATTTAAAAATAACATTTCATCTATTTATAATTATATTTAATATCAGATATTATATTTAAATATAATATTTAAAATAGAATATATTTATTTATACTGTGAAGGAAAAGCTGGGCTGGTCTAACAAGATAACTCACAGGTCTAGGAATGTGAAGGAGAGGCTGGGCTGGGCTAACAAGTCTAAGTACTGGAATACTGATCTGAGTTCTGCTGGACTAACTTGTAAATCTAAGTTAATTAGTGTTGGTTTGCTGTTTATGTTTTTTTGCTAGCCAGCTGGATTTTCAAAGATACATATCTGGCTTTGGAATGTTAGTTTGCTGCCTCCCCGCCTCCACTTTTGTGATGATAATGCTGCTAAAGCTGTTCCACGCCTATTGGCCGAATACCCCAAGCTTGTACTTTACCCTATAAAACCTCATGTGCACATCTTGAAGGTGCTCAGAGCTTCGGAGCAGAAGCCCCTCTGAGCCCGCCGGCGTAATACATCTGAGTACTCCAACCCTCCGAGTGGTGCTTGTTTCTTGACTGGCCTGTCATTTCCGTAACAATACTAATATTAAAATATAATATTTAAAATATAAATTCTTATAATTATTTAAAATAATTAAAATATTTGATAATCACATAACATATTTTAGCCCTCTCAGCCCATTCTCTGTGAATGCTCCCCCACTGAACGTTTACTGCTTATCTGCAAATGGTTTTCGATAAGAAAGATTCTTTCACCAAAACAGAAGGTGCAAACAAAATAATGCAAGTGTTCAACTTCATCAGTAATGAAAGAAATATGTATTAACCATGAGCTGCTACTTTTATTCAATTCAGAAAGATTTTTGAAACATAACAATGGCTAACAGAGGCAAGGGCTTGGCAGAATGAACACTTCCGTAGATTTCCAGTGAGTAGCAACAACAAAAACAAAAAGCATATTGTCCCCAAGCCCAACAAGGGAATATTTAACTAAAATGTGCCACCCACAGGAAGGAATTTCACAGCCAGTACAAGTGAGGCTCATGGAGCTGTGACATGGTAAAACTCACACACACACACACACACACACACACACACACACAAGAAACAAAAGAATACGAGGTACTTAGGATACCATGATTACAGCTGTGCCTGAAAAATACACAGGAGTCACAGGAAGAAATATAGCCATGGGGTGACCAGGCAGTGAGATGACAGTGATCACCTTCCATCTTTGTTTTTCTCAAAGTTCCAACAATAAGGATGTATTATTTTTAAATATTTTCTTTTATAGTTTATTTAAAAATTATTTTAATTATGTAAAAATCTAGTAGTCAAACATCACCGCTCTCAAGGTGAGAAAAGCCCAGGTTGCAGGGACAATGGGACTCTCCATACCAGCCTCTGAAGGTTTCTAGAACATTCCTGAGAGCCTCAGCGCCTACCTGGTGAAAAAGACTTTGCCAGTAACCTGTACTTATCCTTGGGGAAAAGGCACTAAGCCACCAGAGCTTCATGGTGCAGCGAGGCTTTATAATCCTAAACAGCTTTTCCTCTTATTTCACCTTCTCCATCTTGGCCAGCTTTTTTTTTAACTAAAAAAATTTAAAAAAAAATTTTTTGGGGGGGTGGAGGAGGTGATTAAGTTTATTTATTTAATTAGTTTGTTAATGGCGGTACTGGGACTTGAAGCCAGGACCTCGTGCATGCTAAGCATTCGTGCTACCACTGAGCTGTACCCTCTCCCACGTCCCCCTTTGTCAGCTTTTCTAGACAACTGAGATCTTTGGGCATAACTTGGGATTTTGGAGAGACATCGTGGCGAGCATCCCTCTCCATTCCAAGTGGTGATGGTTTCCTATTTTCCTACAGGTAGAAATCCCCTGGGCTCCTACTTTTCTCAGGAGCACACAGCCCCTGGGGAGCTTCTTGAACGCCCCTACTATCTGGGACGAGTCCTCGATGGATTTTTACCTGGCTTTAGAAGAAGAGAGGCAGAGTATGTAAGAGATAGCAGAATGGGACATTCTTGATAAGACAGAAGGTAGGTTCTGTCTTATGATCAGAAGGAATGTGAAAAATTATAGTCTTAAAAGGAAGTGCCCAGGGAGGGTAGAGCTCAGTGGTAGAGCATGTGCTTAGCATGCGTAAGGTCCTAGATTCAATCCCTAGCACCTCCATTAAAATAAATAAAAATCTAATTACCTCCTGCCCTGCAAAAAAACAAAAATAAAGAAAGTAAACAAGGGCCAGCATTATCTGAGCGGAGATTGCTAATAATTGTGTGATGTCCTTTAAAACTGCAGACTGAGATTAGACCATTTGCCAAAGAGCCCCTAAGTGCATAAAAGCAGGAATTCTGGTTTCTCCATTTCTCTTTGAAACTATTACCCTCTGCCTTCACTGCCTTCTCTGCCTTTGCTGATTGAGAGTGAGGAGCCCACAGAGCATCTGTCTACACCATCGGACTAGGATTTAACCTACATCTTACTGGTTCAGCATGTTTGCATTCACAGAAAGAAAATTTTCTCTCTTTCCCACCTACCCCCAACCCCAACCCCATTCAATTCTTTGCGCAGTTTCGACCTCAAGAGTGTTTTCTCATATAGAAATAGAAGTTGCAAATCTCCCAGGAAGTTCTTTGGAAGCTCAGTTGTAGAAAACATATTTTCCCACCATCACTGTTTTCTCTAACATCTTGGAAATATCTTCAGCCTCCAACATCTCTTGAAGGGAGCCATTCATAGCAAGAAGAGCTTTTTTGTAGAGGAAGATTTGCCACATTGGCTAGTTCCTCAAAGCAGTAGTTTCCGAGGCTGATGTGTGGGCTGGGGTCCGTGGGTGACAAGGATTTTACAGATTTGTGCAAAATGAGAAAAATAAGAGCAATGCAAGAGTTTTTCAAAGAGGAATTTATTTTTTCTCACTGTGATGTATTCTGAGATGGTGTTTATTTATTTATTTGTTTGTTTATTTATTTATTGAAGTATAATCAGTTTACAATGTTGTGTTAATTTCTGTTGTACAGCATAGTGATTCATTTATACATATATATTCCTTTTCATATTTTTCTATTATTTCTTTATCAATACAAGATATTGAATACAGTTCCCTATATTTTATAGTGCTATAGAGTAGAACCTTGTTGTTTATCTATTTTATATATAGTAGTCAGTATCTACAAATCCCAAACTCCTAATTTATCCCTCTACCTCTTCTTTCCCCCACCCCCAGTAACCACATGTTTGATTCCTATGTCTGTGAGTCTGTTTCTGTTTTGTAAATAAGTTCATTTATCTCATTTTTTTTAGATTCCACATATAAGTGATATCATATGGTATTTTTCTTTCTTTCTTTCTTTCATTTTTTTTGCTGTGAAATAATTTATTTTCCTAACCACAATGGGACTCCATTTTTTAAACATTTTTTTATTGAGTTTACAATATTGTGTCAAATTCCAGTGTAGAGCACAATTTTTCAGTTATACATGAACACACATATATTCATTGTCACATTTTTTTTTTGCTGTGAGCTACCACAAGATTTTGTATATATTTCCCTATGTTATATAGTATAATCTTGTTGTCTCTATTTTTTGAGTTGAAAATGCCTTGTATAAAAGTAATAAGTGATAGGCTTAAAATTAAAATGTGGATATTTACTCAGTAAAATCAATGCACTCTAAATGCCCAAACATTTTTGTTAATTTTACAGCATTGTGAAATCCAAAAGTCCAGAGAACCATCTTTTTAATGGACTTAATCGGATTTCATTTGAGATAATGGACTAAATGGGACTTCATTGAACTTCATTCTGACAGGGAAAGTTTTGAAAAATCCATCTCTATACATTTAAAATTCAACCTACTTGGAAGCCACCAAGATGTCCTTCGGTAGGTGAATGGATAAATAAATAAAATGTGATGCATTCAGACTATAGACTATGATTCAGCATTAAAGAAAATGAGCAATTGAGTCATGAAAAGACACAGAGGAAACTTAAATGCATATCACTAAGTGGAAGAAGCTAATCTGAAAAGACTACGTATTCTAGGATTTCAACTTTGTGATATTCTGGTAAAGGCAAGACTTTGAAGGTGGTAAAAATCTCAGTGGTTGCCAGGGGTTGTGGGGAGAGAGAAATGAATAGACAAATCACAGAAGATTCTTAAGACTCTGTCTGATGCTATAATGGCAGGTACATATCATTATAATTTCATCTAAATCTATAGAATGTACAACACCAAGAGCAAACCCTAATTTAAGCTGTAAACTTTGGGTGATAGTGATGTCAATGCACGTTCATCAATTGTAACAAATGTGCCGTCTGTTGGGGATGTTGGTAATGGGAGGCTATTCATGTGTAGGGGCTGGAGGTACATAGGAAATCTCTGTATCTTCCATTCAATTTTGCTGTGAATTTAAAAATGCACTTAAAAATAGTGTTGTTGTTGTTGTTGTTGTTTTTAAGTCAACCTACCAAGGAAATTTAATGATCAATTAGAACCACCATGGAGGAGCAGAGATCACCGACCAGATAATCAAGACCAGAACATTGATCTCTTAGGCCTCAAGAACTTCAGAGATCACCTCTCACATTTTCTCAGCTGAGAAAATTGACTTTGATGGTTTCCAGTCCTGGCACTGCCACTAATTTGCCAAGTGACCTTGAACTAGCCACTCACCACTCTGGTCAGTTTCTTTGACTGCGAACAGCCGCTTCCAGGTGTGAAATTCTGTGACTTAACAAGTCAGTGATCTCCAAGTTCAACATATTAGGAAAAAGAGATGGTTCTTCATGGGTACGGGGTCAAGTCTGGGGAAATTCAGACTGATTACAGAAAGCAAAAAACTCAGTGAAACAAAAAAACTGAGAAACAGGTTTTTTTATTGCCCTAAGTGGCCATAACTTATAAGTTGTTATTCTAGAGTGGCTTGGTATTGAGGGGAAAACTAACGAGAGATTCTTATCCAACCCGATTTTTTTTTCATTAGACTTCATGAAAGGCGAGGTGTCCTGCTCAAAGGGCAGTGGATCCAAAAGCAGACAGTTGCTGCCCCCTAGTGGACACCCAGCATGGCGCTCATCTCTAGTTTGGAGATTACAATTTGATTCCCCAGTGGTTGCTAGACTTGGTCCTAGAGCTGGAGGGACATTAAGAAGCCACCTTTTTCACTTCCTTTACTTTGCAGATGGGGATGTTGGCACATGAAGTCATGCAGTGGGGGCCAGGGCTTTTTGTCCCAAGTCCACAGCCCACTCCCCTACAACATGGGGCTGCTTCATTAGGCTGCATGGACTCCACCTATGTCTACAGACTCTGAGGGAGGGGAGCTCCTATTCACTCCTCGTGGCAGGGAAAGAAAGATGCTACCCATGTCAGCTGGCCTCCCACTGGAATGTGGGTGGCAGGAGGATGTCTGGAGCACAGCCACGTGACCTAATAAGGCAAGCACACAGGGAGAACGCTACAGAACGTAAAGGCAGAGATGGGGTGTGCCAAAGTGCTCAGCAAACCACCGGGCACTAGGAGAGCAGCAGGGAGCAGGATCTCCCTCAAAGTCCTCAGAGGGGACCAACCCTGTGCGCAGCCTCTTAAACTTCTGGCCTCCAGAATGATGAGACAATCAATTTCCGCCCTTATGCCAGGACGTCGGTCTGGGGTACTCATCCAGATTTTGCAGTGCTTTCTCTGTCACTCACTGGTTGTCAAGTACACTTTGATGTTGCAGAACCAAATGAAGCTGCCTTTTCTCCAAACTAGCCCATGACTGTGACATTTCAAGATGTGAAATGGGCATGTGAACTTAGAATTTCAGAGTCGTTAGATGGAAGGAACACAGTCCAACCACTTATTCTGATAGGAATTCCTTATACAATATTTCCTTCAGCCGGGGCAGAGGAGTGCTGCACCCTTAAGGCACACGGAAGGCAGGACAGCCCAGAGCCAGATGGGATATTCTGTAATGGAATATTCTGTTACAGAACAGAGATGCAGCCCTAGAACACAGCAAAGGCTTAGTGAGCTCGACCACCTTCCATACTTGGAGGAAATGAGGAAAATGGGGCTGCCATCCGTGCGCTCAACTCTAAGATCACTTGTAAAGGACAAGAGCGCAGATAAGCAAAGTCACCCAAGAAAAGCCAAAGGAACATCAGAGTGGCAAACGGGCCCTATCCAAGGGCTGTGCAGGGAAGGATAAGTTTTAGTCACCAGCTTTAAATATTTCCTGTTCCAAAGGAAAGGGTCTGTTGACTTGAAACAAATTGACTGCCAGATATTTCTCCAGCAAAGATGGGTTTATTCAAGATCAGCAGAGAATTGCAATTTGGGGTCTGCAGTGCTGGTGATCTATGTGCCAGTCCCCACACAGCAAGGGAAGGAGACCACTTTTATAGAGAGAAAAAGGGAGTTGGGAGGGTTATAGCAAAAAGGAATCCATGGTTTTACACTGGCTGAATCCTTGTCAGGAAAAGAGAGTCTTTTTTTCTTCTGTTGGGCTCTGCTGTCCTTGCAGGGCACGAGGGCTCCCCCTGCTGGTCTCCCAACTCTATTTAATTGAGATCATCTGAATTTTTTACATCTCTTAGGTATGTTATGGAGGGAATATGGCCAACCTTATGTATTTTTTCCTTTAATACATAAAACATGCTTTAATGAAGTTTTTGAGGTAAATAAAATCAATTAAAATGCAAAGTAACACACTACAGATTCTGTAAATGTACTTTTTCTTATGGAATTTTTCATGAACTTTAGCTATGTTGCTGGGATTTTACTGTTTCTGGAGTTTTTTCTTATCTTCTATGCCAGGACATTGCTTCTTTTTCTATGTACCAGCAGACGACAGCAGATTTCCTGTTATTATTAGTCATCTAAATGGCACCTATTTAGCTATATCTAATGGTCCTTGTCTTTTTTTTTTTAAATTGAAATAGAGTCGGTTTACCCTGTTGTGTTAATATCTGGTGCACAGCATAGTGATTCAGTTATACATATTTATTTCTTTTCATATTCTTTTTTATTATAGGCTATTACAAGGTATTGAATATTGTTCCCTGTGCTACACAGTAAGACCTTATTGTTTATCTTTTTTATATAGAGTAGTTAG
Source organism: Camelus ferus (assembly GCF_009834535.1). Classification (NCBI taxonomy): domain Eukaryota; kingdom Metazoa; phylum Chordata; class Mammalia; order Artiodactyla; family Camelidae; genus Camelus; species Camelus ferus. The sequence continues at coordinate 63,449,014 of NC_045705.1, forward strand.
TATCTGCAAATCCTAAACCCCCAATTTATCCCTCCCTCCTCCCCTCCCCTGTTAACCACAAGTTTGTTTTCTACATCTGTGAGTCTCTTTCTGTTTTGTAAATACATTCATTTGTGTCATTTTTTATAGATATCATGTATAAGTGATATCATATGGTATTCTTCTTTCTCTTTCTGGCTTAGTTCACTTAGAATGACATTCTCCAGGTCCATCCATGTGGCTGCAAATGGTATTTCATTCTTTTTATGGCTGAGCAATATTCCATTGTCTATATATACACCACAACTTCTTTACCCAGTCATCTGATGGACATTTAGGTTGCTTCTGTGTCTCAGCTACTGTAAACAGTGCTGCTAACCTTACGTATTTCTGGTCCTACTGGCAAGACTCTCCCTGTTATAAGCTGCATGCATCAGGCTATCATAGCTGCCTGCCATTGACCATTCCTCTAATTCCCCACGCTGATTCCATCAGCAGCACAAACTTCAGAATAAAACATGGCTTCTATTGTACCTTAGAGACAGAATGCCCTTGATGATTACATCCAGGCTAAAACTGGCTGCCCAAGACTGTGATTCCTCACACTAAATCCTCAATAAAAGAGCTTCTGGGGGGAGGGAATAGCCCAGTGGTAGAGTCCATGCTTAGCATGCACAAGGTCCTGGGTTCAATCCCCAGTACCTCCAGAAATAAATAAACAAACAAACAAACAAATAAATAAAACTAATTACCTTCCCTCACCCCCCCCCCAAAAAAAGTGTTTCGGATTGTGACTTCACTCGATCCTCTGCTGTGAGGGAGACTGCACAGATAACACACAAGGATTTAGTTTGGTGAAGTTCATTCTTCAGTGCATGTTGACCAAGAGGCACTCTTTCAGTAACCTCCCTTCTGCACATTTCTTAATTCACATAAATGAGTGTCTCAGCCATCATTACCAGGTGACAACAAAAAAGAGTGATTCTTTGAGACTTCCCCTCAATAAAACACACAGCATGGAGGACTTGGTCTACCAGCTGCGATGGGGGAACTAGTACAGACCGAGCCCTTCTAAGGTAACAACAGTAAAGCTGGAATCAAAAATAGGAGGCAATTCTCTTTAGGCATTAGACCACAAGAAGAGGCAGGCTGTAATCTGGAGAGAAGGGAAACAATTGGGGTTAAGTCCATGATCACTTAGTGTCTATCTCCCTGGGGTGCAGCCAGCTGGAGCCCCTCTGAGCCCCGGGGCAGTGGGAGTGACTGGGATCTTCAGAGCAGGGCCAGAAATCTGGGGGTTTCTCTATGAAGAAGGGGAGATGTGCAGCAAGCAGACTTGCATCAGCAGCTGGTGGAAGTGTTAAAATGGTACAACCACTCTGGAAAACTGTCCAACAGTATCTTACAAAGTCACACACACACTGGCTTATGCCCCTGCAATTCTACTCCTAGATATTCACACATGAGAAATGTAAACATATATCCAGCAAAGCATTCTCTATGAATGTTCACAGCAGCTTTATTCATAATAGCCCCACACCGGAAACATCCCAAATGATGAATGGATAGACAAATGGTGGTACATTTATACAACTTACTGCTATTCAGCAATCAAAAGGGAACCAATTACTGAGACTCACGATATAAGTGATTCTCAAAAACAGAATGCCAGATGGAAGAAGTGAAGTACAAAGTACATTCTGCAGCACAAAGCATCAGGGGAGAAAATTCTGAGGTGCTAGAAGTGTGCTGTATCTCGATCTCAGGTGCATACACTTACCCAAACTCACTGAACTGGACATTTACAATACTGTCATATATAATGATACTTCAGTAAAGTTAATTCGAACCAAAGAAAAGAACAACAGCCCCTGGCATTGGTAACTGATTAGAGGTCCTCCATGAGCAGTTCTGCTAATTGCCACACTCTTTTCTCTACTAACTCCTACACAGAAGGATTCAGAAATCTTCTCAGGAGGCAGAGTCTGCCTTCGAATCTGAATCCCCCACGCACTAGCATCACTGTCTTCAGGAAATGACTTAACCTTTCTGAGATGGTTTTCCTCATCCCTAAAAAGGGATAATGCTTTTCCCCCCCAAGAGCTGCAGAGAGAGTTAAAAGATGGTTAGCAGCCTTATTCATTTTAGCAGAAATTTTGGGGGGAAAAAACCATATCCCAAATACCTATCATCAGTAGGGTGAATTAAAATTGCAAAGTATTCATAAGTTGTACTTTTGTAAGTAGCAATAAGAATGAAGGAGCTACAGCCACAAACAGCAACATGGATGAATCTCACCTAATATTGAACAAAAAGTGCCAGACACAAGAGCAAACTGTATAAGACTTATTTTTTTTTTAGACCCCCAGTGGATACCTAAAACCTCAGACAGTACCAAACCCTATATATACCAGGTCTTTCTCTATACACACATACCTATACTAAAGTTTAATTTATAAATCAAGGTCTGAAGGAGGTTGACAACAATAACTAATAATAAAATAGAACAATTATAACAACACACTGTAATAAAAGCTGTGTGAAGGTGGTTTCTCTTTCTTTCAAAATACGGTACAGATTTAACGCCTTTTCCATCTTAACTACAGTTATTGTGCCCTGTGGTTGTAACATTTGCAGTTTGAGGTGTGACAGCAAAACTAGCACCAGTTTCATTTTCTTGCTTCACAATTTCACAGACAGAAGATTCATTCTTACCATCAATCTTAGTGACCTCAGTATATGACCTTTTTCTTTCCTTATTAAGTTGAAAACTTTCACCACTCAAAGGAAGCCTTTTACGGCTTCTCTTCGGTGCATCCGAATTGCCAACATCACTGCTCTTGCACTTGGGGGCCATCACTGAGGAGAAGAAGGGCGACTTGAACAGAAGTACTGTGATGCCTCCAGAGCTGATCCGATAACAAAGGCAGTTAGTAAGTGACTAATGGATGGGATACACCGGACAAAGGGATGACTCTTGTCACCGGCTGGATAGAGCAGGTGGTGTGAGATTCCAACATGCTACTCTAAACAGGGCGCAATTGAAAGCTTACGAATTATTTATTTCTGGGACTTTCCATTTCATATTTTTAGACTGCGTTTGACCCTGGGTAACTGAAACCGCAGAAAGTGAAACCATGGATAAGGGGAGACTGCTGTATAAGCAATACCATGATTCTCATACTTTTTTCAAAAAAAAGCATTACTTAGTGGGGGGCGGTGACTGAGAAGAAGCAGGGAGGGGAGGGGGCTCTGGGAGACAGGCAAAGCTTTATCTCTAGATCTGAGAGGTAGTTTTTAAGGAATGATTTTGACACACTAATAAGCTGTACATCTCTGTTTTGTGTCCTTTTCTAGATGTGTGCTATGCTTCACAATTAAAATATTAAAAAGAAAAGAAAGAAAAGAGAAGAAAAGAAAAAGAAACCCTCATTGAGGATAATCCGAGGTGTCCAAGAAACCAGGACCTGGCCCCAGGCTCCTTCATCCATCACCACCGGAACCATGAAGCCCCAGCCAGGGGAGCCCATCCTCTGTTGGTCGCCAGACCCTCTAGCACAAACTGCCTGGAAGGAAACCGTCTGGACGGTGCACTTCACAGCTCAGCACTCACTCCGCCGCATTCCACCTGCAAACCCAATCAGCGGCTTCGTACTGCCTGCGCCTGCGCAGACGTGCCCATGTGAGACTGTGCTGCGCGTGCGCTTCCTGCCCCACTGGGCTTAACTGCCTGTCCAGGAGCAGCGGGGCAAGGGGAAGTGCCGACAGCTGTCCTGTGGGCAAAGGGCTTGGCCAGGAGCTGCAGTCACATGTACCCTAGACTGAGGTGCAGATTCCTAAAGGGGTACCCATATTTAATTCCAGAAATGTTATTCTAGTGTAGAGACCAGCAAACTTCTATAAAGGCTAAACAGTAAATATTTTAGGCTGTGGGCCAAGAGACAAAAATCAGGATATTACGTAAGTACTTCGGTAACAAGAGAGGAAACAGATATCTACAATGTTTTAATTGTATGTATATAATTGTATGCATATATACATTCCTTTTCGTATTTTTTCATTATAGGCTATCACAAGGTATTAAATATAGCTCCCTATGCTATATGGTAGGACCTTGTTGTTTATTTTAATTATAACTGAGTATGATTTTTAAAGGTCTAGGCCTACTAATAACAACAGAATTTTGTTTGGGAGGTGAGGGTGGTGTGTGGAGGATATTTCCGTGATTGTGGCTGAGAGTTAGTGTTCTCTGTTATTAACACTCTATTGCGGTGTCTGTTAATGCAGATCTACAGCGAGATTTTTACCCACTACCTTTCTGAAATGTCTTTTGACACAGACATGTGCTGCCGAATACTGATGTCCGCCCATGAGCATATGATTTCAGTTGATCCTATTCATCACCAGGAAGGCATTTATAGAATTCTGTTAAATTCTTCTCCCGCTATTTGCCTTTTAGCAGGTCTTCACATGGCAGATTAATCACTTCCAATTGGAGATCAGGTGGAAGCTCCTGAAGTGCACAGTGAAATGGATTTTGAAATAATGGAAATTTCCTTGACATTTGCATCAAAGTCTGAAAAACTGGGCTGGAAATGCAGTTTGAGCTTGGAAGTATGTCTGCTGCAAATTCGTGTGGGAATGGAGAGCTGGAGTTTTGTTTTAACATTTGACAGCATGGGAAGCATAATAAGCAATTTGGCTTTACTTGTGACTCAGACAGTGTTAACCGTCATTGAAATGATTTCACTGCGTTATAAATTTGGCACATTAGTACTGTTTTGCCTTGTAATTTTAAGTTGAAATCTTTAAGAAACATTATCAAGTCTATAGCAAAACCTAATTTTCAAAGCCATTCAGTGATCTGCAATATGGGTTGAGGACAGTTCTCATTTAGAAAACTTTTAATTTTGGCCCTAAACTCACAAGATCACAGTAAATCTCTACCACTGCTAATCCATTGAACTGTCATGTAGTAGAGCAAGTCAAGATATTCAGCATCTATTTTTGACAAAAATTCATGGAACTGAAGATGGTTAAGGTTATGAGAGTGAATGAAGTTCACTGTTGACACTGCTGGTTAAAGAATACATAATTTTAAAAAAGCAAAAAAACAAAGGGTTGAATAAGAAGACATCATGAAATAAAGCATCCAGTCACACACACACACAAACAAAACATTTGATAGATTCAGACATTTTCTGGAAAATAATTACAGATTTTTAATGCCATACATTTTCACAAGCTTTGTAAAATTGTCCAGTTAACCTGTTTTTCTGCTTTATACATGTTTTTGTCCTGATCAGTTGTAACACGTCTTAGCTGATTCCACTTTAGGTTGAACTGGATTAGTGTTTCCGCAACTCCTTTGAAAATATTCTCAACTATAGTTGTCACACCCAGACTATTCACAGAGGCTAAATCCTCTGTCAGTCAGTCTCAGCACTGACTCTTCAGATAAACAACTAGCAGTATTGGTAGCATCTGTCAATTCATCAAGAGCCAAGGAAAATCACTCAAAATTATTTGACTCGTTTTTAAGTTGACTACTGTATTAGTTTCCTAGGGCTGCTATAACAAATGACCACTAATTTTGTAGCTTAAAACAACAGAAATGTATTCTCTTACAGTTCTAGAGACTGGAAGCCAGAAGCCAAGGTGTCGTCAGGGCCATATTCCCCCAGAGGCTCTAAGAGAGAACTCATTCTTTGCCTCTTCCAGCTTCTGGTGGTCACTGGCTTCCTTGACTTGTGACCACATCACTCCAGTCTCTGCCTCTACCTTTATATCATCTTCTCTTCTTTCTGTATGTGTCTCCTTTTTGTGTCTCTTACAAGGACACGTGTCATTGGATTTCAGATCCGCTCAGGTAATCCAGGATGATCTTATCTCAAGATCCTTAATTATACCTGCAAAGACCCTTTTTCCAAATAAGGTCACAGATAAGAGATTCCAGGGATTTGATGTGAATAGATTCAACATGGATATATCTTTTCTTTTTAATTTTTTTTGGGGTAATTAGATTCATTTGTTTGTTTTTTGTTTGTTTATTTAAATGGAGGTACTGTCTCATCTTTTGCAAATATTTTCTCCCATTCTGTAGGTTGTCTTTTTGTTTTGCTTATGGTTTCCTTTGCTGTGCAAAAGCTTATAAGTTTAATTAGGTCCCATTTGTTTATTTTTGCTTTTATTTCTATTGCCTGAGTAGACTGCCCTAGGAGAACATTGCTAAGATTTATGTCAGATAATGTTTTGCCCATGTTTTCTTTTAAGAGGTTTATAATGTCTTGTCTTATGTTTAAGTCTTTAAGCCATTTGAGTTTATTTTTGTGTGTGGTGTGAGGGAGTGTTCTCACTTCATTGATTTACATGCAGTTTTCCCAACATCATTTGCTGAAGAGACTGTCTTTACTCCATTGTGTGTTCTTGCCTCCTTTGTCAAAGATTAATTGACCAAAGGTTTGTGGGTTTATTTCTGGGCTCTCTATTCTGTTCTATTGATCCATATGTCTGTTTTGTACCAATACCATGCTGTTTTGATTACTGTTACTCTGTAGTATTGCCTGAAGTCTGAGAGGGTTATTCTTCCAGCTTTGTTCTTTTTCTTCAGTATTGCTTTGGCAATTCTGGGTCTTTTATGATTCCATATAAATTTTAGGATTATTTGTTCTAGTTCTGTGAAAAATGTCCTGGGTAATTTGATGGGATCACATTAAATCTGTAGATTGCTTTGGGTAGTATGGCCATTTTAACAATATTAATTTTTCCAATCCAAGAACATGTGATATCTTTCCATTTCTTAAGTTATCTTTAATTTCCTTAGACGATGTTTTGTACTTCTCCAAGTATAAGTCTTTCACTTCCTTGGTCAGATTTATTCCTAAATTGCTTTTTTGGGGGGATGCAATTTTAAAAGGGATTATTTCTTTACTTTCCTTTTCTGATATTTCATTGTCAATGTAAAGAAATGCAACTGATTTCTGTATGTTAATCTTATATCGTGCTACCTTGCTGAGTTCTTTTATCAGCTCTAGTAGTTTTTGTGTGGAGCCTTTAAGGTTTTCTATATATAGTATCATGTCATCTGCATATAATGACAATTTTACTTCCAGAAGAAAAGTTTTAAGACCTAGAGCTTTGTGGTCACAAGGAAAAACATTATATATATAATAATTACTTAATTATTATATAATAATTTTTATTATTTAATTATTTTATATAATAATTATATAAAACTTATGTACATAATTATATATAATATATATAATCTCAGATATTAGAATAATCAATTAAAATTTTAAACACTGCATTAAATAAAACTATGTCAAAGTATAAATTAAATACGAGTTCAAGAAGAAAAAGAAACAATGTAAGTTTTTTATAATTAAAGAACTCATTTATATAATTAAAAATAGACAAATGGGATTGCATCCAGCTTGAAAACTTCTATACAGCAAAGGAAACAAAAGAGTGAAAAAGCAACACTCAGAATAAGAGAAAATAATTCTAAACTATATATCTGATAAGAGGTTACTAGTCACAATACATAAAGAACTCCTATAACTCATTAACAACAACCACAACCCCCAAATAATTTGATGTTTTTAAATGGGCAAAAGACTTAAATATATATATTTCCAAAGGAGATGGCCAAAAAGGATATGATAAGAAGCTCATCATCACTAATTATCAGGGAGATGCAAATCCAAACCATGAAATACCACCTCACATCTATTAGAATGGCTATTATCAAGTAGACAAAAGAATAACATGTTGGTGAGCATGTGAAGAAAAGGGAACCCTTGTATATTGTTGGTGAGAATGTAAATTGCTAAAGCCATTATTGTAAGCAGTACAGAGGTTCCTCAAAAAATTAAAAATAGATCTATCTTCTGCTCCACCAATCCCACTTGTGGTCACATATCTAAAGGAAATAAAGTTAGTTTCCTAAGAGGATTTGTGCACTCCCACATCCACTGCAGCGTTATTCACACTAGCCAAAAGGTAGAAGAAACTTAAATATCCATTAATAGATGAATGTGGTGTGTATACAGAAGGGAATATTATTTAGCTTTTAAAAGGAAGGAAATTCTGACATTTGTGCCAATATGGATAAACTTGGAAGACATTATGTTAAGTGAAATAAGCAATACACAGATAGATAAATATTACATTATCTCACTTATATATGGAATCTAAAAGAGTCAAACTCATAGAAGTAGAGAGTAGAAAGTTAGTTCCCAGTGGTTATGGAGGGAGAAAAGGGGAGATGTTGGTTAAGGTATACAAAGTTTCAGTTGTGCAAGATGAGTAAGTTCCAGAGTTCAAATGTAGAGATATCTGAATATAGTTAGCAATATCATATTAGATAATTGAAATTTGCTAAGAGGGTAGATCTTTAGTGTTCTTACCACAAAAAGTAAAGAAAGATGAAAGGAAGGAAGGAAGGAAGGAAGGAAGGACGAAAGGAAGAAAAGGAAGAAAAAGAGGAGGAGGGAGTGAGCAGAGAGAAAAAAGAAAAACGGTGACTATGTAAGACGATGCATATGTCAGTTTGCTTGGTTGTGGTGACTATTTCACAGTATGTAGGTACATCAAAACACCATGTTGTACACCATAAATATATAGTCTTTGTCAATTATACCTCAATAAAGATGAAAAAAGAGATACAAAGTCATGACAGATTTTAAATTGCTATGGTATTTTTATTTCATTGGACAACTATTGAACAGCTCCCTCCCCGGCCCTTGCAGCTTCTGGCAACCAACACTCTACTTTCTGTTTCTATGAATCTGACTACTTTAGATACCTCATTTAAGTGGAATCATGCAGTATTTGACTTTTTGTGACTGGCTTATTTCACTTAGGATAGTGTTCTCAGGGTTCATCCATGTTGTAGCAGTTGATAGGGTTTCTTTCTTTTTAAAAGGTTGAATGATGTTCCACTGTATGTATATACCACATTTTCTTTACTCACTCATCAATTGGACATGTATGTTGCTTTCACCTCTTGGCTATTATAAATAATGCTGCAACGAGCATGGGTATACAAACGTATCTTAAAGATTTTACTGTCTTATTTTATAGGAGATGGCAGCCCTGACTCATACAGTAAAGTGACTGTGTAAACCAGTTTCTTAACAGCAGCGATACTGAAATTTTGGGATGGATAATTTCTTGCCAGTGAGAGGCTGGTCTGTGCGCTGTAGGGTGTTTAGCAGCATAACCAATTAGATGCCAAAAGCACCCCCTAGCCCAAACAACCAAAATCTATTTATACATCGCTAAATTGGGGGGTAGTGGTGCGAAATCGCCCAGTTGACAACCACAGCTCCAAACACTTGGGGCCAGTATAAGGGGCCCAAGTTGCTGTCGCCCAAGAGATGACAGCAGGCTCTACATAAATACAAACTCCAATGCGACTTATAAAGCGTTTTCTTTTTATTTCTTAAAAGTGGCAGAAGTCGTAAGGATGTCATTCCGTACTGACGACAAAGTTGGACGAAGAAATGGCAAAGCGGAAGACCCCTTCCCCGACAGGTCGAGCATAGACTTCCAGGTCCAGGACTAAAGGCCGCACGCACACCCCACGTTCCGTGGGACACTCGCAGTGCGCTCTGGGACTTGTAGTCCCGGCGTGCCAGGCCCTGCGCGCGCATCCCCGACCGCGGGCGACTTCCTCTCTAGGTCGCGCGCGGCCGCTCCCGGAAGCTCTACGGGTTAAAGTTTCAACGCTTCCTTTCCCCTCCTCTTAGTCCCGCAGACTGCCAATCCACGTAGCCAATAGGTGGCCAGACTGGTGCTTCCTTTTACTTGATTGGCTTAGGTTTTTGCAGCCCCGCAGACAAACTTGCCGGGGATTGGTGGAGCCTTCAGTTTTGAAAATCGTAGGTCTGGCCCGCGCTGCACCGCCCCGTTGCTTCCCTGCTGCAGTGAGCCTTGGAGTCTCCCAGCCGTGGGACTTGGGCGGGCTGGGATTTGTGCTGGGAAGGCCGCCGGACGTGGATCGGAGCAGCACTTAGGAGACACGGTGCAGTCGAGTGAGTGCGCGCGGGCGGCTGGCGGGGGTGGGGAATAGTTAGCGATTAGTTACCCCTCCGGCCAACCCCGGACCGGGGGCGTGACCCCCCCATCCGCCGTTGCGGCCTGGGGATGGACGGACCACCTCTTACAAGTGACGAGAGGTGACCTGCCTTGGTCCTGGGGCCTGAGATGACCCCCCACCCTCCATCCGAGAGAAAAACCCCTTCCCTCCCCCTCCCGATACCTACTACCTTCTTTTGTGCCTGGGAGGCGTTTTGTTGACCTGGACGCGCAGGAAGCCGCATCGACCAGGTTGTGTGACGAGATTATGCCAGATGGCATTTTTGTACAGTGAGCCCGCGCTCAACGTCTCCCTATCAGCTGAGAAACGTTTTAAA